>NC_081845.1:90007927-90338040 GCF_963259705.1 Myotis daubentonii | reverse complement strand
TGAGAATATCCCCATGTGAAAGCCTTCCCCAGATATCATAACTTGCCAGCTAATTATTTTACACGGGGGTTTTAGGCATAGGTATACCTTGTCCTGTAGAGGTTTAAGTGATTTCATAAAAAACCAAGGACATATACACTAATGGCAAACAGGTCATTATAAATAAACTCCTCATTTTTATTTGGCAATTAAAGCCACAAGTTAAAAAACTTGAAATCCATCAAGTCAAAGGATAAAAGTTAGTACTGGGATTCTGTAGTTAAATCATATAACAAAAAATGATAAATCAGATAACAAAATGGGTTAAAATAATGTTTTTGGAATCTTAAAAATTAATCCAGACCTGTTGGCCTATTTATCCATAATGAATAAATTATTATAATTTTAAATAGTTCATGACAGGGTCCATGCCTTGTTCAGCACTTTTACTAGCTGGCTGAGTGATGCTGGACAAATTACTTGACCTTTCAGAAACTTAGTTTCCTTATCTGTAAAATGGAAATATACTGACATTTCAACTGTTTGTATGACTTACTGGAGAAGAGCATGCAAAGCATCTAGAAGCTAGGCACCTAAAAGGAATTTAAAAAGTGACGCCATTCGTATTATTTTTATTCACTGACTGACTTGTGAATGAGTCCATGAGTTTCAGTGGATCTGTCTCAGAGGCATTTGCTACTGAGGTTTTTACTTCTAATTGGGGAATGAAAATCTTTGTCCTCTTTAAAGGAACTTCAAGCATCAGCAAACAGATGACATAGTCCATTCAGAATTCACCCCACAAGGTTGTACTGTCCATTCAGTTTATTAGAAGAAATTCTGAAGCAGTTGAGAAATTCTCTGTGATACAGAAAGAAATATAATAATGCCCCCAAACTGGCTTGATGACATGGCTCCAGCTCACTATAAATTTTCTGTCAATTATGGACCACAGGTATTAGGTAGATTTCCCACACTACTAGGCTGAATCTGAATGAGTTATAAAAGTTTCCAAAAGTTAATCTTTCTTCAAGATATAGAGATATTTTCTACTGGAAATATTCAGAAGAATATACTAGAAGACAGTATGAAGTGCTAGAAAAAGCAATGAACTTACGACCAAGAGAAACGGGTTTTCATTTTAGTTCTAACACTTATACATTGGTGTGACATTAGGCAGCATGTTTAATTTCTACAGGTCTCAATGACCTATAGAAATTAAACATACTGAAAACAAGAAGGGTGACTTATCTTTCAAGCTCTGAGATTCTATGTGAAAGGTATATCCACGGTAGGGGATTGGGAGAGGGAGTTTTGGTTGCCTCTTGCAATCACATTGTATTTAAAGGCAAGCCCAGCCCAAAAGCTAAATCTGATATAATACTTGGTACCTTATTTAAGAAAGGATCAGCATGGACCTCCAGGGGGAGAGGAAGCACTGTCTAGAGCTGCTACAAGTCTATTCTGATGTGTTGCAAAATAATAAAGAATGCCTGATGTGGTACATCTGGACTAGGAGCTAGAACCACCCAACCTTCAAACTCCCGTAAATGTCTGAAATGAAGTTTTATTCCTGGTCTCCCAAGATTCCAAGTGAAGTCTTTCTATGCTCTGTATCCTACATCTTAGACTGGCATAACCTTTCTGTCCTCTACAGCAGCATCACGGTGCTCCTACTGAACACCCTGGGATACACTGATAAACACTATACCGCTGTCCCTCATGTGCAGTGGTGCTCAGCCCTAGCTGCATATTAAAATTACCTGAGGAGCTTTAAAACACACACAAACAACAACAAGAAACGAATGACAGGCCCAACCCAGACTCATTTAATCAGACTCTCCATGAGATGGGATCTAGGCACTGGAACTTTGTACAAGAACCCAAATAATTCCAATGTCCAGCTGGAGTTGAGAGAAGTCCACATCAAGGGACAAAACACATCCTTCAAGGGTTAACCAAGTGCAGAAAAGACACCTCCCTAGAAGACAGAGGAGGAAACCCTGGCACCTAGAAGTACCACAGTTTTGTGTTTTTAATCTGTCAAAAGTATCAGTATGGTGTTTACAAGTACACAAAACTATTAAACTATATACTAGCATCAAGAAAAATGTCAACAGTAAAGATAATTATGGGTAACAGAGAACCAGCAAGAAGAAACACACAAGATCTATTTTCACGTATAAGAGAAATGTTATTGCATGCTCTAGGACAGCGGTTCTCAACCTGTGGGTCGCGACCCCTTTCGGTGTCGAATGACCCTTTCACAGGGGTCCCCTAAGACCATCGGAAAACACATATATTGTTTATAGTAGCAAAATTACAGTTATGAAGTAGCAACAAAAATAATTTTATGGTTGGGGGTCACCACAACATGAGGAACTGTATTAAAGGGTCGCGGCATTAGGAAGGTTGAGAACCACTGCTCTAGGACAACTAATTCTCCACTTGATAATTACAATACAGCACAATAATGATAAGGCTGATATGGTTTTGTGTTAACTAGAATACGTTTTATTTGATTACAAGATTACACTGTTCCTGTACACTTAACCTTCATAGTTTATTACTCCAGAACAGTGTAATTTTTAAGGGAACACTGCTCCTGAGCACTACGAAGTATTAATGTTCTACATTTGCATAAGTGAAGGTACTCTTCTATATGTGCATAAAAATAGGTAACTGGGTCCCTGCAAAGGTGTGAGGAACAAAGAACAGCTGCTCCCAAGGTGAGAGGCTTTGTTGAGAGTAGTAGGGGTGAAAGTGACACACACTCAAAAAGAAGACTGAAATACATTCCTGATATTTAAGCATCAAGAAGTGCAACAAAATATTAGCAAATTGCATCCAGCAATAATTAAAAACATCACCCACCATAACCAAGTGGGATTTATTCCAGGGATGAAAGGATGGTACAGTATCTGCAAATCAATAAACATGATTTAACATCACATAAACAAACTGAAAAACAAAAACCACATGATCATATCAATTGATGCAGAAAAAGCATTTGACAAAATCCAACACTCTTTCTTGATAAAAACTCTCAGCAAAGTGGGAATAAAGGGAACATACCTCAACATAATAAAAAAGCCTTATATGATAAACTTATAGCCAACATCATACTCAAGGGCAAATACTAAAACCATTTCCCCTAAGAACAGGAACAAGACAGGGATGCCCATTTTCAATACTCCTGTTCAACATAGTACTGGAAGTACTAGCCATAGCGATCAGACATGAAGAAGAAATAAAAGGTATCCAAATTGGAAAAGAAGAAGTAAAACTGTCATTATTTGCAGATGACATGATATTGTACATAGAAAACCCTAAAGACTCCATCAAAAAACTACTAGATTTAATAAAATAATTCGGCAATGTAGCAGGATACAAAATTAGCACCCAGGAATCTATGGCATTTTTATACAGCAATAATGAACTCACAGAAAGATAAACTAAAGAAACACACAATTCTACTTACCACTGCAACAAAAACAAATTAAGATACCTAGGAAAAAACTTAACCAAGGAGGTAAAAGACCTATACTCAGAAAACTACAGGACATTGAAAAGAGAGAGAGAGAAAGATAGAAACAAGTGGAAGAATATAACATGTTCATTGATTGGTAGAATCAACATCATTAAAATGTCCATACCTATCCAAAGCACTCTATAGATTTAATGCAATCCCCATTAAAATACTAATGGCATATTTCACAGACCTAGCACAAACTCTTCAAAAATTTATATGGAATAAAAAAAGACCACGAATAGCCACCGCAATCCTGAGGAAGAATAACAAAGTTGGAGGGATCATAATACCAGATATCAAGCTATATTACAAAGCCACTGTTCTCAAAACTGCCTGGTACTGTCACAAGAACAGACATATGGACCAATGGAACAGAACAGAGAACCCAGAAATCAACCCAAGCCATTATGCTCAATCAATATTTGACAAAGGAGGCAAAAGCATACAATGGAGTCAAGACAGTCTCTTCAATAAATGGTACTGGGAAAACTGAACGGATACATGCAAAAAAAATGAAACCAGACCAATTTACACCATATACAAAAATAAATTCAAAATGGATAAAGGTCTTAAATGTAAGATGGGAAACCATAAAAATCTTAGAAGAATCCATAGGCAGCAAAATATCAGATATATCTCATAGCACTATCTTTACCAACACATCTCTTCGGACAATGGAAACAAAGGAGAAAATAAAAATATGGGACTGCATAAAAAAAACTTCTGCACAGCAAAAGAAACAATCAACAAAACAAGAGAGCCCACTGCATGGGAGAACATGTTTGCCAATGTTAAACCCAATAAGGGGTTAATATCCAAAATGTATAGGGAACTCATACAACTTAACAAAAGGAAGATAAACAATCCAATCAAAAAATGAGCAAAGGACCTAAATAGACATTTTTCGAAAGTGGACATACAGGCCATGCTCAAAGTCACTAATCATCCGAGAGATGCAAATCAAAACAACAATGAGGTATCATCTCATACCTGTCAGAATGGCTATCATCAACAAATTAACAAACAAGTGCTGGTGAGGACGGGGAGAAAAAGGAACCCTCGTACACTGCTGGCAGGAATATAGACTGGTGCAGCCATTATGGAAAACAGTATGGAGTTTCCTCAAAAAAATAAATACGAACTGCCATTTGACCCAGTAATCCCATTTCTAGGAATATATCCCAAGAAATCTGAAACACCAATCAGAAAGGATATATGCACCCCTATGTTCATAGCAGCACAATTTATAACAGCTAAGATCTGGAAACAACCTAAGTGCCCATCAGCAGATGAGTGGATTAAAAAACGGGTACATTTACACAATGGAATACTACACTGCTGTAAAAAAGAAGTAACTCTTACCATTTGCAACAGCATGGATGGACATGGACACCATTATGCTGAGCAAAATAAGCCAGTCAGAGAAAGGTAAGTATCACATGATCTCACTCTTTTGTGGAATATAATAAACAACATAAACTGATGAATAAAAACAGATCCAGAGACATAGAAGCATCGAACAGACTGTCAAATCTCAGAGGGAAGGCAGCAGACGTTGGGAGCGAGGGGAAGGGGGAGGGGGGAAGTGATCAACCGAAGCACTTGTATGCATGCATATAACATAACCAATGGACACAGACAATATGGGGGCGAGGGCATGTACTACAGGGCGGGAGCGGCTGGGGAGAGGTCAATGGGGGGAAAAGAAGACATATGTAAGACTTTCAACAATAAAGAATTTCAATTTAAAAAAAGAGTGCATCATAGAGGACTTTTAAAAGGGGGCAAAGTGAGACTCCTCTGCAGGAGTTGGGTGCTTGGGAGGAAAAGGAGCACAGCCAGGAACAGCACAGGTTAAGATGACTGCTCCCCTCCTTAGGCCCTAAATGCCCTTTGTACACACCTCTATGTTAAAAACTGCCCTATGAAGACATTCTTTTAGCATACTATATGGTGCATGAAGGCAGGGCCATGATTTATTCATCTTTGTTTTCCCTTGTATTCCCAATAACAAGAACAGTATCTGACACAAAGCTAATCATAAATATCAATAAATGAGTTAATGAATGGTTCCCAAATGACTGTTAAATAATACATCGTATACAATCATTAAGATAATTTTATTCATTTGACTGTCATCTACTGCATTAGTTCTCTCCCTGTGCCTATTATGTTTTCCTCTAGATTACTGAAGACCACTGGTCAGGATAGCGCCAAAAACAAAATCCTGTGATACTCAACTAGAAACCTTATTGGGGTCACTGATTCAAGAACCATCATATAATTTCACCATCTTATCAAGTGCCTTGCTCATCCTTATCTGAACACATCTTGAGAAATTCCATGAGACACTTTGCTGAAATCAAGATACACTGTATCTGCAGCACTGCCCTGATTTTCCAACAAAACTCTAAAAAAATCCATTTATTTGGGAATGACTTATTTTTAGACAACTCAAGTTGGTTACTGGAACCATGCATTTTCCTAAATGCTCATCCATAAGCCATTAGGTTAACTGCTAGTTCTAGAATTTTGCCAGGGATAAAAACCAGGCCTATTGTTATTTGTATATAGAATTTCTCCATTTGGGGGGAAAAAATCACCTGTAGTATTAGCCGTCTAGTTATTTTCTTCTAGAACTCATCATATCGGAAACTGCCATATTTATTTAATTGTTTGTTTATTATATTTCTTTCTCCCACCATAAACTATAAGATCCCCAACAACAGGAGCCATATATGTTGGGTTCAGTGCTGTATATCCTCAGTGACTGGAGTAGTGAGTGCTGTGCATTCGATCAATATTTGCTGTATGAGTGCTTCCAAATTCAAAGAGCTTTCTCTTATGCTCCCCCTCCCAATTATAGCCTGCACTTAGAAAGTTTGTGACTACACATTAAATTTTGTTTTTGTTATTCCATGTATGTGTGTACACATATATAGATATATAGATACACGGATATAGATAACATTTCGATATCCATAGATATCAATATGTCAATAGAGAAAAGGATACAGATATATAGATATAGATAAGGATATAGGGGTAGTATCTATATCTCTCCTCACAGAAACTTTTAGAGAATAGGAAATATGTTTTTATTCTAAATATATATATAATGCTTAATACAGGCTTGATTTGTTTTGTTCCTTTGGCTCACTGTTAGCCCTCAGAAACCGACCACCTCATGTTGTACACACAATTTTCCTCTCAGCCTTTTACAAGCACAAGACACACAAAAAACTATTAAATATGATCTTAGAGAAAAAAATGATTAAAGATTTGTTCTTTAAAAAAATCTAGAACATACTAAAAAACAAAAACAACTGTCTTTCTACTACTACACTGAGGCACAAGAGTATTCTGATATAACCACACATCTAAGGGAATACTCAATATTAATATTCTGAATATAAAGTTAACATTTTGGGCAAAATCATTAAATACCATAAATCTCTTAAGTTTCTTGAAACTGAAAGTTGTGCAGAATCTCCACGTAGTGCTGATAAGTAGATAACTAGGGCATTTCACTTTATTAGAGACTAGAGGCCCGGAACACAAAATTTGGTGCACAAATTTCTGTCCCTCAGCCTGGCCTGCACCCTCTCACAGTCCGGGAGGCCTCGGGGGATGTCTGACTGACGGCTTAGGCCCACTCCCTAGTGTTACCACGGAGGCGGGAGAGGCTCCCACCACCGCTGCTGCACTCGCTAGCCATGGGCCAGCTTCTGGCTGAGTGGCGTTCCCCCTATGGCGCTCCTCCTGTGTTGAGCGTCTTCCCCGTGGTGCTCAGTGCGCGTCATAGCGACCGGTCATTCCACTATTAGGTCGATTTGCATATTACCCTTTTATTATATAGGACTAGGGCCCCGGTGCACGAAATTCGTGCACTGGGTGTGTGTGTGGGGGGGTGTCCCTCAGCCCAGCCTGCCCCCTCTCACATACTGGGAGCCCTCAGGCGTTGACCCCCATCACCCTCCGATCGCCTGATTGGCCCCTTGCCCAGGCCTGACGCCTCTGCCAGAGGTGTCAGGCTTGGACAGGGGACCCCCATCTCCCCCTGATCACTGGCTCTGACCCCCGCCCAGGCCTGGGGCCTCTGGCCCAGGAATCATGCCTGGGCAGGGGACCCCCATCTCCCCCTGATCGCTTGCTCCACCCCCCGCCCAAGCCTGATGCCTCGGCCAGAGGAGTTGACCCTCATCACCCTCTGATCACCAATCACCGGATTGGCCCCTTGACCAGGCCTAAGGCCTCCGGCAGAGGTGTCAGGCCTGAGCAGGGGACCCCCAGCTCCCCGCGGTTGCAGGCTCCGCCCCTGCCCACGCCTAATGCCTCTGGCTGAGGTGTCCGGCCCGGGCAGCGGGGACCCGCAGCTGCAGCGGCCCCACGATGGTGGGCTTCGCTTTAGGCCCAGGCAAGGGACCCCTAGCTCCCGGGACTGCCAGCTTCGACCGTGCCCAGCTCCCATCGCTGGCTCCACCCCTACTTCCTGCTATCACTGGCCAGGGCGGAAAAGGCACCTGATTGTCCAATCATGGCTGGGGGGCAGGGCAAAGGTGGCCCCAGGGCCGCCTTTGCCCTGCCCCCCAGCTCTTAGCTCCCCCCTGGGTTTCTGATCACTGTCAGTGGCAGGGGGCTTCTTCCTGCTTTCCCTTTCGCCTCCCTGCATTGTGCCTACATATGCAAATTAACCGCCATCTTGTTGGCAGTTAACTGTCAATCTTAGTTGGCAGTTAACTGCCAATCATAGTTGGCAGTTAATTTGCATATAGCCCTGATTAGCCAATGAAAAGGGTATCGTCGTACGCCAATTACCATTTTTCTCTTTTATTAGATAGGATAAGAAGTGAGGCTCAGAGTGAAAGATGCCTGCCACAGCTAAAGAAGTGGCAGAATAGGAGCACTCCAATTTCCCATCTCAAATCCCAATCTCCCACTCACTTCCCCTCAACCAATGCTTTATTGTCTAACATTGCAAAGAAAGCTCAATAATCTTCTACAATGAAACTAATGAAGCAATAATAGCCATCCAAACTCTAATTTGGATATATGTTAATATCAGCATTCTTATTTTTTGAATTTTTCATTAAAAATAAAGGAAGTTTGCATGCCTTGCTCCCTCGCCTTGCATTTTTCCCTTGGCAAGAGCCAGAATCCCTATCTGTCTGAGTCATCTGTTGGCATGATTCAGTCAGAGTTAGCCCTTCTCAGTATCTGTAAACAGGAAGTAGTATAAATTATAAGTCTACAATGATGATAGATGTAGTCATAGGACTAGGTATGCGTGTACCACTCTTTGAGCATCCAGCTTTTCCCCTGACTTCCTGTAATACCAAAAGCAAGCCAGTTTCTTCTATCCTCCTAAGGATGCAGAATCAAACATGGTATCAAGAAGGGCTAAGTTGGTATAATGTATACTATAACAGAGATTTTCAACTGTTGTTCCAAAAGAACTTTTAAAACATGTAATACCGGACTATTTAGTCACGGACACCGATCTCTTTTTCCTTAGACTGTTAAATAAAGAATGACAACAGCCAACACAACAACCATATGGGGTGAATGAATCCAAATTATACCTTTCTTTGTCAGATCGGCAAAAACATCTGTTTTTTTGGTGTGCCGCAGAATTTTAGTAATTAGTTTGTGTGCCATGAGATGTCAAAGGTTGAAAATAGCTGTACTATACTAATATACTAATACAAATGATAAGAAATTCAAGGTTTCAGAAGTATCAACACTAATAAAAGAGAAAAATGGTAATTGGCGTACGACGCT
Source organism: Myotis daubentonii (assembly GCF_963259705.1). Lineage (NCBI taxonomy): Eukaryota > Metazoa > Chordata > Mammalia > Chiroptera > Vespertilionidae > Myotis > Myotis daubentonii. The sequence continues at coordinate 90,328,748 of NC_081845.1, read as the reverse complement.
ACCCTTTTCATTGCCTAATCAGGGCTATATGCAAATTAACTGCCAACAAGATGGCGGTTAATTTGCATATGTAGGCACAATGCAGGGAGGCGAAAGGGAAAGCAGGAAGAAGCCCTCTGCCACTGACAGTGATCGGAAACCCAGGGGGAAGCTAAGAGCTTGGGGGCAGGGCAAAGGCGGCCCCGGGCCATGATCCGAGAATCAGGTGCCTTTTCCGCCCTGGCCAGTGATAGCAGGACGTAGGGGTGGAGCCAGCGATGGGAGCTGGGCACGGTCGAAGCTGGCAGTCCCAGGAGCTAGGGGTCCCTTGCCTGGGCCTAAAGCGAAGCCCACGATCGTGGGGCCGCTGCCCGGGCCGGACGCCTAGGCCAGAGGCGTCAGGCCTGGGCAAGGGGCCGATCCTGTGATTGGAGGGTGATGGGGGTCAACGCCTGAGGGCTCCCAGTATGTGAGAGGGGGCAGGCTGGGCTGAGGGACACTCCCCCCCACACACACACACACACCCAGTGCACGAATTTCGTGCACCGGGCCCCTAGTGACTATATAAATGCAGAGTGAACCTGCATATACCACCTACCTATGTTTCAAGATTGAAAGGTCAAGGTGACAAAGAGGGAAAACAAGGACAATGATGACAGAGTACCCCTGGATGTGTCCCACTGCCCTAGGGTAGCCATGGAGGTAACAGCAATATAAGTCCCTGCAAGAGAGAAAGGGGTCCTGGTCAGTATGCTGCCCCATGGCTCTGAGGGTTATCAACAGCAGGATTTGTCGGCTCAAACACCAGGAGGAAGAAGAAATATAGGAAGATGAAAATACTTTTGGATTCAGGTTATTTTGCCATTATTATTAACTTTTACTTCTATTTGCTGAAAAGAATTGTGAAAATAACCTCTACCTTTTTCTGGGCTTATTTCATTTCTTTGAAAAAGAATGGCATCTTGAGAAGAACTGCGAAAACTGTAATATCCTGCCCTGCCGGCGTGGCTAAGTGGTTAAGCATCAACCTATAAACCCAGAAGTCATGGTTAGGTTCGCGGTGTGGGCACATGCCCAGGTTGCGGGTTCGATTTCCAGTGTGGGGCATGCAGGAGGCAGCTGATCAATGATTCTCTTTCATCATTGATGTTTCTATTTCTCTTTCCTTCTCCCTTTGGACCCCAGGGAATCAATAAAAATATATTTTAAAAATGTTAAAAAACCCAAAAACCTGTAATACCCTTTCCATGTTTTCTGATGCCGTACTTTTTAAAAATCTCATACCCAAGACATAGCTGTCTTACCTTGCAATGCTCATAAAGAGTCTAGGCTTCCTGCTCAGTACATAGTTCATGTAGAAAAGATGGTTTCATTAATAATAATAAAGGGGGAAAGATCACACTGAAATGTACAAGATTAACCCAGAATATAATTTTGAAGCCAGGGACAGTGTTCATATAGGAGCTCTGAAATTAAGCTTTGGAAAATCCAGCAATCGAGTTTCTTCTGTGGATGGGAGATAGGAAGAGAAGGGAAAAGGAAGCAGAACCTGTGTTGAAGGGTGACATGTCAGACCCTGTCTCAGATTTTAAGCAACGTTTTCAAAGTCACACAGCAGGATGAGTATTGGAGCTGGAATTCTAATCTCAATTAGTCCCCCTATTGCCCTCCCTCCCCTACCACACACACCCCCCTGGGGTCCAAAGCCCAGTGATCTCTTGGGAGAGAAGGGAATACATCTTCACCTACATCAACAGCACTGACTATCAAGTTCTGAAACATGCATAGAAGGAATAATGCTTTAAATATTACTAATCTTTTACAGTTATATGACAATATAGTACATAAATAGACTGCTAGCACATACCCTGGACCCTCAATAAGCTTGGGTAGCAGAGAAAGAGTTGAAGTGGGGAGATGATGATCACTATTCAAGGTGCACACTGACAGCTAACATCCTTTCAGAACCAAGATGGCAAGTAGATAACTTCATTTCTGGCAGGAATATGGAAGTGAGTGACGGACAGAACTTGAGTTCAGAAGGGAATAAGTAAAAAGCAATACACAAAATATCACCCACGTACTACCAATAAGACAACATTTTCAAATATCAACATCCCTAGGAAATGAACCTTTTGGTCATTCAGCCCTCAATTAGATAAACCATTTCTTTCTTCTGAAAATTACAAAGGAAGAATTGAGAGTTCATCCTTTCAATTTCAAGTATGTTCATTGAGCACCTACTATGTGGCAGGTTTGGTTTTAGATCTTCAGGGGCTTCATTTTACTGGGAATGAGAAACAGTAAACAAATTAAATAAGACAAATTAGTACAATATATGTGGTATGTGGTGATCATAAGTATGGAGAAAATTAAAACAGTGAAGAAGGATAGACATTGGCAGCTTTTAAAATAGGATGGTCAGCAAAGATCTTACTGAGAAGATGACATATGATTGCAGACCCAAAGGTAAGGAAATGAGCCATCTATAATAATAAAAGTATAATATGCTAATTAGATTGGACAGCCAAACGACCTTCCGGACGAATCCGGGGCTGCTGCGAGGGCCGAGCCTCTTGCATGAATTTCGTGCATCAGGCCTCTAGTATAGAAAAAAGAGAAAAAAAGGTTCCATCAGAGGAAATAGCATGTTCAAAGGTCCTGAAGCAAAAGTATGCCTTGTGTGTTCAAGGAAGAGCAAGGTCATTGTGGCTGGAGTGGAGAAAACAAGTAAAAAAAGAAAGTTCAAAAGGTAATGAAGCACCATAATGTGGGGCCTTGGAGCCACTGTAAGGAGTGTGATTGTTCAATAGGGTGGGATGGGAAATCACTGGAGACACGGCTAGGAGTGTTATGAGCAGTGACATGACCTGATGTTTTTAAAGGACCAGATCATGACTCTTTGGCTGTTAGGTTGAGAAAAGATTCCAGAAAGCAAGGGTACAAGCTACTGTCACTAGGCTGCTGTAATAACCCAGCAGGAGACAGCCAGCAGGTGTTGAACAGGGATGGGGGGTGGGGTAGTTGATACAGTCAGAAAAGATGATGTTCTGGAAATATTTGAAGGTAGAACTAATAGGGCTTACTGACAGACTAGATGATGCCACGTTTTTGGCCTGAACAAAAGGGTAAAGTTGCTATTTACAAACTATGGAAGACTACAGGATGAAGTGAATTTTAGAGGCCAGCTCAGGAGTGTGACTTTATTTTACATTTTACATATCTACTAGACATTCAACTAAATTTATGAGTCTGGAATTCAAGTAAGAATTCTGGGCTGGATATATAAATTTTGGAGTCTTTGGCCTAGAAATGGTTTAAAGCCTTTGAGCCTGAATGAGATAATCAAGTGTGAGTGTGAGTATAAATAGAGAAGAAAAGAGAGTCACGGAGTCCAGGGCATTCACTTTTAGAGGTCAGGGAGGCCAGGAGGAGCTGGCCACATACAAAGTGGAAGCAGTCAGTGAGTAAGGAGGAAAGCTGAATCAAGTAAATGGAGTTTTTCGAGCAGAAGGGTCTGATCAACTGAATCCAAGGCTACTGCAGGTGAAGGTGGACAGGACCTTGACAAGGGCAGGTGAGGGTGTAGTACGAGGACAGGCCTATTTGGAATAGGTTTAAGAGAGACTGGGCCAGTTTCGGCAAACTTTCTTAATATTTCTGGGAAGTATCAAACATTCTCACCCAAGCTATCTAAATTCCTTTCAAGTCCCTTCCAAATTGTGAAAAGGCAAGCAACATTAGTGTTAATGAAATGTTTAGTGTATTATAGCTAACATTACTTTCAGGTTATGTCAAACTTATGGCACTATAGACATATTTTTAGTGTGTTTGATGTCTACTTTATAGTGTGCTAGGGTCTTCCATATCAGCCGTCACCAACCAGTGGTCCACTGGTGGTCCGTGAGGTCCAAAAGGTTGGCAACTGCTGTTCTATATCACATATACTAATTAAAGATTTAGACATGTTTTATAAAACTTTTAAAGGAGAAATAATGTGATATCATGGATAGAACATTGATCAATCAGAGAGCCAGGAGATCTGTGTTCCATTGATGATTCTTCCTTTAACTAGCTACATAAATTTTGGAAATTGTTAGCATCTATGGGCCTCATTTATTAACTATAAAATGAGTGGCGTATACTAGATCATCTGTAAGTTCTTTGCAACCTTAAAATCATAGAACTTTAGCAATTTTAAGGGCTTAAATGCTTTTTTGATGTGTCTTTACTTTTCCAATTTATCACCGGCCAAAATCTAGAATATTTTTATACTGAGTTCTAAGCTAGCAAAGTAACTTACACTTACATTTTGCCTACCAAAAGCTGTAATTCATTTTGTCTAATTTCCAGAAACATCCTGTGGAGAAATAGAGGAGCTGGACGACTGCCTCTGAAGGCAGTAAAGATAATTATAACCCCGAGGGTAAAAACCACTATTCTACACAACTCAAAGCTAAGGCTAAAGTAAAAGAGAAACCTCCTGAGGAGCAGGGAACGCTGGGTGACCCAGCCTCAGGCCCAAAGTGCTATGGGGGCTACCACAGCTCAAAGGGGGCGGTGCAGAGGCGAGGTTTCATTTCTCTTGGGTGATATTGGTTTCTCTGGATGTACCAAACTCCTCCCATTTCTTTACTAACTGCCACATTTTTTAGGGAGAAAAGAACTTTTTGAAACAGAATACTATGTTAGACACTATAGAGAGTTATAGATTAAGAAAACCTACCTCCTCTATTCTGGGAGATATAAGGAAGGCAACAATAGCTTACATTCATTGAGCTTTTACTATGTGCCAGGTACTATTGTAAGTACTTTACATATAATACCTCATTATTCCTGACAACAAGCTATGAAGTAGTTGTTACTGTAAAAACAATCCATTTTTACATATGGCACAAACAAAAGTTAAAGTCACACAGTTACACAGCCTAAACTTACATAGCTAGAATGTGCAGAGCTAGGAAATAACCCAGCTCCAGAGTCACTCTCCTAAGTATGAAGCTTTCCTCCCCCAAATTCCTCAGAGAAAACAAAAGTTCCTATTTTAAGGGCTCGGGCAAAATCATGGCAAGAAATAATGGCTCCCAGTACTGGAACATATAGAAGCACATATAACAAAGTCATAGCACCTTCATAATGCTGGTGTTGGGGGACAGGCTTTTGTTAGACTCAACTATTATTTTGTAGGGACAAGATTTATTCTGCAATAAACTTGAATTTATATAGTAACAGAGCCTTGCTCTAACTACATATAAAATAAAAACAGGAGTACTGAGCACCTAGAGAGGAAGAAGACACCCCGGCTAATCTGACGCCCTCAGAAGCTTTGCCCTTTCTGCTCTGCTCAGCCCCAGATGTCCCTTCCAAGGGAGAAAGAAAGCTGGAGGGAGTAATGTCGAATAGTCTCACTTGTGATAATGAATAGAGAAGTAGCAAGACTTTTTTGGAAAAACAAACAAACAAACACAAAACCCAACACTGTAAGGAACTCAACCTGGACAGAATCATCCTGATTTATACTTTCGTGTATCAAGCAAATATTTACTTCACAGGCAAATGGATTATGGTGATATGACCTTGTGTCACCAGTAACAATTTCCCAAACAAGACTGGACAACACTTCTATACTGACTTAATCAGAGAAAAATAGACTTAGGCCTCTGTGAGGAATAGCAACGGAGACGGAAAACCTGATCTTTCAGACAAATGTCCTCTGTGAAAGAAAAGTAATAAATACATAGAACATTTAGGTTAGTCTATGTGTCCATGTGAAGGGACGCGAATGTGTTTTCTGGGCTGTATCCTTCCATGCCCCAAAATCTAGAGATGCCTCAGCACCCAGCTGGTCCCTCATTTCTGGCATGTTCTCATGTTCTCTTTACAATGCACACCCTGTCCTTGTTACTCTCCCTACCTTGGCCTTCCCACTCCGTTTCGCACTACAGAGGTGGACAATGCTCCTCACCTGCCCCTCCAAAGACCTCTCCACCACTCTCTGTCATTGCGGGGGGAAAGCAAGCACTCAGCTGCTCAAACCAGAAATCAGGAAATTGACCTTAACTTTTATCTTCCCTCTCCCTCCCTCCTGTCCTCTCCCCTTTCCACCCTTGATTCCCATACACATCCAGTTAACCACCAAGTCTTAAACAAGCTTCCTTCTAAATCTCTCAGATCTATTTGCATCTCCCACCCCAGCTGCCACTGCCCTAGTCCCCTAACTAGCACCTCTCACAAGATTTGCTGTAACAGTCTCATTGGTCTCCCTTATCCACTCCTGTTCCCGTCTAATCTACTCTGTACCTCTGCCAAGAGCAGTTTTCACACAGATCTGGTCATGTCATTTCCCTGGTTAACAGTTTCCTGCGTCTAAAAGCCTGCATCCCTGGGGCGCTCTGCCTTTGGTCTCTGTGCCTTATTCCACACTGGCCACCTGCCTCTCAGCACTGGGCCTTCTTTGTGCATCCCTCTATCCTTACTTGTCATCCTCATCTCCAATGACAAGGAGCCTTCCCTAGCTCTCTGAGAAGATGTTAAACCCTTGGCTACCAGCCACCATGGGACTTTTTGTTTTCCTTCAATGACTGTCCACTGCACAGGAACAAAAACTTCATGACAGCAGGGGCATGTTCTTATTCACTATAGTAAATCCCCAGAGCCTAGCCCAGTACCTGGCACACTTAATACTCAATATATATTTAAATTTACTCCAGAATCATAATAGAATCATATGGCTGGAAAAGTATTTCTTGGTCATCTAGTCCACCTCCCTGCCAATACCACAATTCTCCTCTTCTAGCCTTGGGGATCTCCATTATGTCACATAGAATAATTATTTTAGAAATCAATTTTCTGAGGAAAATGATCTGCTATGAAAAATTTTTAAGTACCATATAGCCGATTAATTAAAAGCTTATACTCTGGAGCCAGATTACAAACTTTTAACTAAATCATGGCTTTGTTACTTTCTAGTCATGCAACTTTGAAAGGCTTCTTACTTAACCTCTCTGTGCTTCAAATTAAACATCGATAAAGTGGGGATAAAAAGAGTGCCTTTTTCATCAAGTTATTATGGGATTAAGTGAAGTAAAATGCTCAGAACAGGGTTTTCTACAGAGTAAGTACTATGTTGGTATTAACTGCTGTTATAACTAGATTTTATGTTATGTGTATGCCACAAATAAAATGTTAAAATAGCTTTACTGAAACAGTCTAACTTGTCAAATACAGTACTAAAAACTAACCTCTCAAGCCCAACATATACACAAAGGTAACTTCATTAAGAGAAGATTCATTAATTTATTCATAATTGGTTGTTATTTTTACTCACTGATAGCTATATCCAGTTCTCCCATCTGGGCAAAGGGAAGACTGAATGTCCTATTCCCCTGTGGCTGGGCGGGGCCACATGCCTGGGTCCTGTCTGAGCGGGAAGGTCTAACTGCTTGGAACTACCTTTCCCTGCCTCGACGATCATGGAAGCACGTGCTGAGATGAAGTCTCCGTTAGTCTGGGTCCCTGACTGACTACCAAGGGCACAGCCCCTGCCACTCTCATTGAGTGTGCTGTCTAGGTGAGAAGCCACTAAAGATTCTGAAGCAGTTTGTTGCTACAGTATAATCTCACCGATTCTGACTGGCACAATGATATCTGCAGACCATTACTTTCTCAAATGATCCATAGGAAAGGAATCCTAGCTGGGATTCTTTGGTCCTAACTCCTTTTCTGTTGACTGTCCCATATCTGACCAGCAGTCAAGCTGAAGAGTCTAATTAAAAAGAGTCAAAGTCTACCAAGAAATAGTGACCAACCAGTAATTATGAACTTAAGATAAATTATGTGAGTCTGATAGTGAGTTAGTGTGCTCTAATAAGGCCCTTCTTCAAGTCATTCTTTCTATCATTATCATTTGATATGCTGAAGTATACATTCAAAGAATACTGGAGAACCACTCTCTATAAAAAAAATTCTTAAAATAGACATTTAAAAAATCTTTCTTTGGTTATCTGTAACATGACAGTTTCTCCATTAAATGCAGACGCCTGAACAAAAAATTTTAAATGTCTGAATTTTAAAATAAATTTGAAATAAACATTTTTATTAAAATAAAAAATATCATCAGCAGGTCTTGGAACGAATGTATAAAATTTACAATTCAGAAGACATTGGTGTTGACACTTTTCCCATATAATCTGGTCAGGTGGGCATGTCAGGAAGGACAAGACCATGTGCTTACCTCTTGGATAAGCAAATTTATTGAGGGCCTATGGAATATCATGCTAAGCACTGCTGAAGAGAAAAAAAAATTGGAAAACTCAGTTCTAGAAGCACACAATCTAGATGATGTAAATGTAAAAACTGCAATGCATCTCCCCACTGACAGAGGTCTTGCCTCCTAGGAAGTTCTCACTGAACCCATGGATAAACATTAGAACAAAACAAAAAGCAAGACATCTAGGTGGTGAGGTCTCTACAGCATGGCTCATGTAAGTGGGACTCGTCTCCTTTCTAGCAGAAATGTAGCTGCCTTGCTGAAGACATGGCACAGTCTTTCAGTGTAAACCATCACAAGGACTGACCACAGAAAAGCAGTCTCTTTAAATGCACCCTGTACTCTGCCTATGCATGTAGGTAACCATAATTAAACAGCTCCTCTTATAAGGATTTATTTATTGTCCTCCCACCACAGGTAGATGCCTACCATCTCTTGAGTGATAACTCTATGCCAGGCACTGAGTCTACTTATGATTTCATTTAATCCTGAACTCACTGAGGTAGAGTCTGGTATTAGCCATAGTTTATAGATACAGAAATCAAGGCTTAGAGAAGTAGCTTACTGATGGTCACACAGTTGTACTTAAACCCAGATCTGTTTGACACCAAAGCAAATGCTCAATACACAACATTAATAGTTAATTTCTTCAATACATACTGAGACGTCCTAAGTCAAATCCTGCACACAAATCTAGACAAATTAAACAGGGCAGGCAAAATTCCTCTGCACACCTGGCTAATTAGAAAGCCTAAATGATCCTTAAAAAATCATTGGTTAAAAAAAAAACAACAATAACTCTTTCCCAGGTAATTCATATTTTCCTTCTTTATTAATGGCAACTTTATAACTCACCAAAAAAACCTGTCATAGCTTGGGGTTTTTGCCAAGATTACTTAACTACAGTTATTTTTTTTAAAGAAATGAAAAATATATCAAGCTCCATACAAATTGATTAGTACTGAGACAAAATACTGCAGTGGAGGAAGACTCACAAAAACCCTGCTGCTTTGTCAGTCCTCATGAGAGAGAATTTAGGTCATCCTATATAATAAAAGGGTGATATGCAAATTGACCCTAAAAGCAGAACAACCACTCGACCAGTCACTATGAGGCGCACTGACCACCTCTTGGTCCCTTTCCCCAGCCAGCAAGCTCCGATCACCCAATGGCAAATGGGGAACCAGGGTGGGTGGTGGGGGACACAGGTAGCGCCAGGCCAAGGCCCCCACACCACCAGTCACCCCACAAAGGGCAACCTATGGTGGGGGCGGGGCCAGCAAGTGGGTGGAACAGCAAATCTCTCGGTTCCTCCCCCCAGCCAGCAGGCTCTGATGGCCTGATGGGGAACGGGGGGGGGGGGGGGGGGGGGCGGGGCAGGGCCGGCTGCGGGCAGCCAGGGAAGATGGCCCTGATCACAGCCCAGGGCTAGGGACCGTACCCATGCACGAATTTCATGTGCTGGGCCTCTAGTAGTTTATAGATATGGAGATAGCAATTTGTTACAATTTTGGGATCAGAAAGATAGGGAGAGGGGCTTCTCATCACCTGGTATAACAAAAAACAAAGAAAAGATGTTGCAAATTATTCAGCAAAGTCAAAAAGAAACTAAAACAGTAATATTTAGAAACTGATTGACTTTATGTAAAGCTCCCTGGCATCCTTATTCTCGAAGAGAAACATCAGCAGGAGAAGAAATAAGAGCCCTAACAGTCATTAACAAATTTAGTGTGTTGCCAAAGGGCAAGTAAATGAAAAAATTCAAGGATGTTAGAGTACATACTTTGTCCAGTCATACTGAACTTTAACACAAAAGAGCTAATTATTAGACATCTTTTCTGAATAAGATTATAAAACAAATAAACAAATAAACTACTCTCTCTCCCTCTTGTTTTCCCTACCCACCAGCCTGCTTATTAGGAGAAGGCTATATGAAATAGTTTCCCATGTTGGAAAAGCATCCCATCTTGAAATAATTGATATTTAAGCTTTTCTGAGGGTGAATTCTAAGATGTTGGTGGAATGCAAAAAACTGAGCTAAAATTTAGCCACGGGAGAATGAAGCCTGCAGGAAAATCCCTTAATGTTCTTTGGTCCTGGTTCAATAGCTTTAAAACAGACCTAGAGACATACATTTACATAACTCTCCAAGAGGCAATTTATGCTATAGATTCAGTTTGTTCAGCTGCAGCTCTGGTTAATGTAACCCCAGAGCCCAAGCCTAAGCCCAAGAACTGCCTTAAGGCAATCAGGGTGTGTCAAGGGCCAGAGAGGGGAAGACTAGGGATGGCAATGGCTGCCTTGGCTCTGTCCCTCAGCCTCTCTCCCACCACCCTAGTTCTCCAGGACTGTCACCCAAAAGTACCTGGATGACATGAAAGCACTGAGAGCCTCTCTAACGTGACACATGCAAAATTCTTAACACATAAGGAAAGGAAAGGGAAATAACAGAGAAGGGGAGAGGAGGAAGAAAGCTGTAAGAGGGAAGAAGGAGGGGAGAGATACATGTTTTTATAAACCAAGACGTACAGTAAAATTAAGCATGAAGGGAGGGGAGCAGTACAGTATCCTCTCTCGTTCTATTACATTCCAACAACTAAGCACATGAGCCAGTCCCAGGCCCTTTCTTTTCTCAGTGACATATAATCTCTTAATAAAGGTTATTCCCATCAACCCTTTGTCCTCATGTTTCCATTACAATATTTATGAGGACCATATGAGACTATAATTGATAAAACCACATGGCCCATCTGGGTACTATTCACTCACAACTCAGAGACCATGCAGTAATAATGTTTAGTTCTGGGTGTTACACTTTACAAAGGTCACCAAAAAACTGGAATGCATTCAGAGGCAAGCGTCCAGGACAGGAAAAGAACTCAGAAGCAAACCAATGAGGACCTGGATGTGTTCAGCCTACAGAAGAGAGGCTTCTAATACTTGAAGGGCTCTCATATGGAGAAAGGCCTGTTATTGTTTTCTATGACCTCAAGGGGGGAGAGCTAAAAATCAATGAACAGAATAGACAGAAATTTCAGCTCAGTAAGAGGAAAAACTTTCTTAGTACCTCGGAAGACAATCCTATTTCATGCAAAAGGGTAGACAGCCACTTAGCAAAGATGCTTAATAGAGGTTGTTCACGCACTGACAGAGTGCTTGGGACCAGGTCAGTGTTACCCTAAATATAATTAAAAGACAAACTGAATTAGAACCACCCAATGTGCTTATTAAACAGAAAATAACAGGAATTCAGAAAACAATGAAAGTTCTTGGACCATTCTCCAGGTTTCATGGCCCAGAAGGGGGAAGCGCCTGGGAACCTGCATTGTAACAGGTCTCTGGGCGATGCTCACGCACACTCCACACTGAGACTAGACTAGGTACCTCGGGAGCTTCGCTGATCCTCTAGACCAGTGATGGCGAACCTTCTGAGCTCGGCGTGTCAGCATTTTGAAAAACCCTAACTTAACTGTGGTGCCGTGTCACATATAGAAATTTTTTGATATTTGCAACCATAGTAAAACAAAGACTTGTATTTTTGATATTTATTTTATATATTTAAATGCCATTTAACAAAGAAAAATCAACCAAAAAAATGAGTTTGCGTGTCACCTCAGACATGCGTGTCATAGGTTCACTATCACTGCACTTGGGCTGTTTAGTTTCCCTGCTTTGATCATTTCTATTGTTTGTTGCCTCTGTCAGAAAACACCTCACTCAAGTTCCACTAACCCCTTCTTTGTCTATTAGATTTAAAACCTATCCATCCCTTCAATATACAGCTTAAACAAATGGTAAAAGTTTTTTTCTGAATTTCCTACCACTGTGATCCCTGATTAGTCTAAACCAGTGGTTTCCAACATGGGGGGACAATTTGATTTTTAAGGGGGGCAATTTGAGAATGAGTTAACAACAGTGAATTCTAGGGGCCTCATATAAAGTATATAAATATATATTGACATATTTCTACATTTCAGTTCTCTATTATGTTTTGAAACTTTATTTGGTACTTTTTCCATATCATTTCATATTATTATTATTTTTTAAACAATTTCTTAGTGATTTCTTCCTTAGACTTCAAATGTCCTTTCATTCTTTTATTTTTCTCTTTCATGGATGATATGTTCTTTTGGAACCTTGTTTAGATCAAGTTAATGGCCTTTTAGGCTTCCTCAACATGAACAGGAGTTCACTTTTTGAATAATAAGAATTATATGTCATGGGGTGGGGGGACATCAGGATTTTAAAGATGCTTAGGTGGGGTATGGCCAAAAAAAGGTTGCGAGCCACTAGTCTAAACTATTGCTATGGTGTACCATCCAATGGAGCTTGTTCCTACAGAACTGAGTTAATAATACATACTTAAGGACTAAGAATACTTTGAGGGAAAGGCCAGTCTCCTTCCCATTTTATCCTCATTACTTAGCACAGAAGTTGCACACACTGTGTTATTAACATAAACTTAATATTTACTGAATAAATGTCTCACATTATGGATATTTTGTGCCTTCTTAAGTGTAAGCTCTGTGAAGGAAGGAGCTTACCTCTAGTCATTGTGGTCCCAGCACAGAACTTAAATAGATCAGGTCTGATAAACCTTGATTCGAACTAATGAATAACAGCCATTTTATATCTGGGTTTTTAAGGAATGCAGCATTTTTACAAACAGTTGTCTCATCTAGTGCCTACCACTACTTCTTATAACTCCCACTAGCCTTAAAGGTGTACCTCAAGCATGTTTGTAAATGGCAAATATTTTGAGGTTTCTCAGAATATAATGAGCACAAATTACAGAAGAGAGGCTCCATTTCTTCTGTGGTACAAGGATAGAGACCACACAATGAAGAATAAAGACAACAACAGTGCCCCAAAGCGGCCCAAGTATCATATAAAAACAGTATCTCTAGTCTTTCCAACTCATGGAGATCCTTGCTTCCATGCCATCCTCAACATTGGTTCCTTCTTGTCTTTTAAATACTGTACATCACCAGCCTATGGTGCAAAAGCCTCCCCATATCCCTGTTGACTCCTTCAGGCAGTGCCCCATTTCATTCCCCCTTTACTCCCTAAACTTACTGGGTAAAAGGTCTTCCATTCTCTGCATCCACATTTCTACTACAAATTATTCCTGACATTTATTGCAAAGTCCTCTTGATTCATCTTTGATAATTTCTCTGATGTCCATCTCTCTTTTTCATTCCCGTTGGCAGCCCTATTGCTCTATCTGAAACTGTGATATGGAAGGAAAGGTCAGGGAGGGTGGGTGGGTGGGAGGTAATCAACCAAAGACCTAGTATGATATATGCATAACCCATGGACACAAGACAAGACAATAGGGTGGTGAAGGCAGGGGGCGAGGGTGGGCTGAAAGGATTATTTAAAAAAAAAAAAAGAAGAAACTGCAATCTGGAAGTAAGCACCAAGGTCTTAATCACCAAAACCAATCTTTGACCTCTGATCCTTGGGTTTATAAAGAAATCTTAGTTCATGTATCTCAAAAATTACAGTCTATAGCAAGGGTGGGCAAACTTTTTGACTCGAGGCCCACAATGGGTTCTTAAACTGGACTGGAGGACCGTAACAAAAGCATGGATGGAGTGTTTGTGTGAACTAATATAAATTCAAAGTAAACATCATTACATAGAAGGGTACAGTCTTTTTTTTTTTTTTTTTTTTTTTTTTTAGTTTTATTCATTTCAAACGGGCCGGATCCGGCCTGCGAGCCGTAGTTTGCCCACGGCTGGTCTATAGTCTATTTTAAAACCTCATTTTAAAACCCTCATTCTTTTGGAAGCATTTGCCAATACAAAAAGGCTCTTTTCCCTCATGACTTCTAATTGAAGGCATCACCCCTGGTTCCATCTTCTAATCTCTGTTCCCTTTCTCCATTTGTCCTAAAGATAACAATAACAGCAGCAACACTTTTATTAACAACTGTCATTATTAATTGAGCCCACTAAGTTAGATTCTTTATATATTGTGGTTACTCCTTACAATAACCATGGTATTATTCAAGGTCAAGTCACAGTCCCTAAGGTCATATCACTACTATGAGATTAATCTGCAATTCCAACTCACATCTATTTGGTTCCAAAGCCAGTATATCACTGTACTATGCTATCTCTTAATAACACTAATAATTTCAATTATTTTTGTAATCACTTCCAAACTTTCCAATTGGTAAGAATAAAAGCCATGTTTTAGTAAGCGAAATATAGTGGTAATATGCAGGATGGATTGGGAAAAGATTAGGAAAGGAATTAAATAGGTTGGGAAGCCAATTAAAAAATGTAATATTTAAGCAGGAGTCAATAATGGCCTGCACTAGAATGCTGGCAATGAGAATAGAATAAAAGAGATGATATGAGAGAAATTAGGAAAGATGAATCAAAAGAACTTGGCAAATGCTTAAAAATATAAAGAGGAAAAGAATCAAAATTGACTTAAATTATAAGTCTGACCAAGAAACAACATGAACTGAAGTAGGAAAGACAGAAAGGGCAAGATGAGTTTGGGGGGAGAGAGGGGTGAGGGGTGGAGGGGGTGAGTGATAAATTTCTTTTTTTGTTTGTTTTTTAATTTTGTTTTATTGCTTAAAGTATTACAAAGAGTATTACATATGTCTCCTTTTTTTTCCCCCTTGACCTTCCCCTGGCCTTCCCTACCCCCAGTGTCTTGTGTCCACTGGTTATGCTTATATGCTTGCATACAAGTCCCCCCAACCCTCCCAGGGCTTCCCACTGTAGTTTGTGATAAATTTCTTGTTATAATTATTAAAAGTAAGACAATGATGTGACCTATATTTGGACTATACCTATCTTTAAAATAAGAGTAAAAATGCCTTTCTGCTGTTCCTTAATGTGACACACTAATAGAAAGAACATCAATTGTAGTAAATATCCTTGTGTTCTTTGCATGCAATTCCTTTCTTTTCCCAACGTGTAAAAAGTGCAATTCCTGCAGATTCCAAGACCATTCATTCAAAGGAGATGGTTAATAGGTCTCATCTGTTTAGCTGGAAAGCGTATAACAGGTCCTTCATAAGAAGACCATAGACAATCGTTAGAGTGAAAATTTATGCAAAGTAACAGATTAGTAATAGTTTTACACCAGCAGGGCTTCATGTCTCATTATTTTATACTGACTACTAATAGAGTTTAGTATTAGAATTTGAAAAGGAACAAAATGGAAAGCTCTCCCTGTAGAATTTATTGTACTCTTTCAGCCATTATGGGTTTCATTACAGATTTCTACTCCAAGGCGTTATTCTTTGTTTTATTTTCAAAATGTGGCTCATACTTTACAAATGGCTTTCTGGGAAACGTCTACATTTGCATGAATTCAAATGAAACCCTGTTCTCTGTCTGCTGTCATCATTCTGTTCAGCAGCTTGTTACATATTTTATAGGGTTAGGACGTGATTAACAATGGACTCCTCCACAGCATTCCATAAAACAACAAAATCAACAGTAAGGCTCTGCAAAGTAAACACCCAGAGTGCTTTTAAATATCTGGTTTTATAGTTCTTAAATGACAAGTTTTAAGAGAAATGCAATGGTATAGATGAGGATGTAGCTACGGTACCATCCTGCGATTGAGGACAGCCTGATAACTGGATAGATTCTGCATGAAGAATGTCCCTACTTAACTCTTCAACAGTCTCTTATGATATCTCCTGGAACATCAAATGTCTCCCTGCATATTGCATATCATCCCAAATGGAGAGATGATGATAGAGGGAATTAAAATGCTAAAACTGCAATAACTGTTACCTAAATAAATCAAGTTGCTTTTTGGAAAGAGAAGACATCAGAAAATGGGATACATTTCAAATGGTGCAGGAATGTTGAAGATGCATTCCAAATTCAACCCTGTATTCTACAGACTCATGAAAACTATAGGTCACACATCAGCAGGACGAAAAGTGGTTTCTTTTGTTGAGGCAAGTAATAGAAAAATACATGCAGGTAAGTTTTTCAAAGGTGATCAAAAGGTGCAGTGAATAATGACTCTGATGTACTTCAAAATGGAAATCCTTCAAGCAAATAGGTCTGAGTTTCAAGTAATTAGTCTAACATTTGCACAATGGATTGTGACAAAATATAATAAAGTTAGCGCACAAAACACTGATGTTAATGCAATGTTCTCATCCTTTGGTGGACACAAATGTTTTGTTAGAGCGCAAAGATGAAAATTGGGTAAACACCATATTATGTACCGTCTTGATTTAATTGTTTTTGAGGTTGAAGAGTTTAAAATTCACATATGGAATGCTGTGTCGTAAAGCACAGAAAATCATCCCATTCTTAGAAAAATTTAAGTTTTAAAATATCTTTCCACAAGTTGTTTCGAAAGCAATAAGTATTATGGACAAAAGGGGGGGGAGGGGGGCGCTGTAATAAATCTAACTGAAAATAACCTTACAGACCTAATCATAAAATTCCTAACTGGGTAGATCATGGTGGACAGTCACATCCTAGGCCTATATCTTCTTTTAATAAAAAAATAAATAAACATATAAACATCTACACTAATAAAAGAGAAAAATGGTAATTGGCGTACGACGCTACCCTTTTCATTGGCTAATCAGGGCTATATGCAAATTAACCGCCAACTAAGATTGGCAGTTAACTGCCAACTAAGATTGGCAGTTAACTGCCAACAAGATGGCGGTTAATTTGCATATGTAGGCACAATGCAGGGAGGCGAAAGGGAAAGTAGGAAGAAGCCCCCTGCCACTGACAGTGATCAGAAACCCAGGGGGGAGCTAAAAGCTGGGGGGCAGGGCAAAGGCAGCCCTGGGGCCGCCTTTGCCCTGCCCCCCAGCCATGATCGGAGAATCAGGTGCCTTTGCCGCCCTGGCCAGTGATAGCAGGAAGTAGGGGTGGAGCCAGCGATGGGAGCTGGACACGGTCGAAGCTGGCAGTCCCAGGAGCTAGGGGTCCCTTGCCTGGGCCTAAAGCGGAGCCCGCGATCGCGGCGCCCCCCGTTGCCACTGCAGGTCCCTGCTGCCCGGGCCAGACGCCTAGGCCAGAGGCGTTAGGCCTGGGCAGGGGCGGAGCCTGCAACCGCGGGGAGCTGGGGGTCCACTGCCCAGGCCTGACACCTCTGCCGGAGGCCTCAGGCCTGGTCAAGGGGCTGATCCAGTGATTGGTGATTGGAGAGTGATGAGGGTCAACTCATCTGGCCGAGGCATCAGGCCTGGGCGGGGGGCGGAGCCGGGGGTTGGGGGGATATGATGGTCCCCTTGCCCAGGCCTAAAGCCTGGGTCAGAGGCATCAGGCTTGGGCGGGGGATGGAGCAAGCAATCAGAGGGAGATGGGGGTCCCCTGCCCAGGTATGATTCCTGGGCCAGAGGCCTCAGGCCTGGGCGGGGGCCAGAGCCAGTGATCGGGGGGAGATGGGGGTCCCCTGTCCAAGCCTGACACCTCTGGCGGAGGCGTCAGGCCTGGGCAAGGGGCCGATCCTGAGATTGGAGGGTGATGGGGGTCAACGCCTGAGGGCTCCCAGTATGTGAGAGGGGGCAGGCTGGGCTGAGGGACACCCCCCCACACACACGCACACACCCCCAGTGCACAAATTTCGTGCACCGGGCCCCTAGTGTGTGTATATATATATATATATATATATAGAGAGAGAGAGAGAGAGAGAGAGAGAGAGAGAGAGAGAGAGAGATTTTTATTGACTTCAGAGAGGGAGAGGGAGAGATAGAAACATCAATGATGAGAGAGAATCATTGATTGGCTGCCTCCTGTATGCCCCCTACTGGGGATCGAGCCCGCAACCCGGACATGTGCCCCTGACTGGAATCAAACCCGGGACCCTTCAGTCCACAGGCCGATGCTCTATCCACGAAGCCAAACCAGCTAGGGCGGCCTATATCTTCTTTAGTGAAAGGTTTATCTTTGCCTTAAGCAAGACCTGTCCACTGTTTTTGAGCATTTAGGTTAATACATCTTTGAAATAAGCATAACCACCCTCAAGAGAGCCTATAATCTTGTTAGCCATCCTGCAATCCAATCCCCGCCTTGCTTTCTCCCACCTTATGCTCCTTCCTTAATTCCAAATGCATAACAGAAACTGCAAATGTCATTCTCTGAAGCATTTGCAATTGCTTCCCAGCAATGGTTGTCAATTTTAGCTCAAACTCTTATTAAGATTCTCTACAGGTTTGAATATTTCTTACATAGACAGTGTATTTGGGTTATATCCAATTTTTGTAAGTTATTAATAATGTTGCCATAAACATTCTTATTTAAGTCTTTGTGGGGAATGGCTGGGTGGAGTGGCTGAGTCATATGTAGGTATATGTTTAATTTGTAAGATACTGTGGAACTATTTTCCAAAAAGGTTGTACTATTTTTTGCCTTCCTACTAGCAATGAATGAGAACACAAGATGCTCTTATTCTTGCCTAGACTTGGTATTGTCAGGTGTTTGTTTTTATCTCACTGTGATTTTACTTTGCATGTTCTGAATAACTAATGATACTGAGCATCTTTGCATGTGCTTATCTGCCATCTGGATATCTTCTTCGATGTATTAGCTGTTTACATCTTTGCTTTTTTTTAAAAAAAATTGGTTTGTCTGTTTTCTTACTGTTGAGTTTTGAATGTCCTTTATATATTCTGGGTACAAATCCTATGTCATATATATAACTTGCAAGTATTTTCTCCCCCTTGTAGCTTTTTTACATATCTTCTCAAATATCAGCTCTTTTATTTATCATTCCCCTGGCTCAGTTTACCACAGCCTTTCACTAAAGTATATGGCACAGCATTAAAATAATCACTTTAAACTAATAAAGTGATATAATAAAGAGAGTTATCAGGAAAAACTCTCTGAGAAGGTAATATTTGAGAACCAAATTATAAGAAGCTGAAGAGAAGAATAAGACAACTCCCTTTGGAGGGAAAGAACTTGGTAAGTCCAAGGGAAAAGGTAGGCCATCATGTGGAACTCAGTGAGGGAGGCAGAATAGGCCTGGCATGAAGATAAAGAAGTAGAGGCAGAGACTACACCATAGAGTCTTATAGGCCTTGGAGGAATCTAAAGGTGAGAAAACTCCTGAAAGGTTTGAAATAAAGAAAATAACTCAATCTTCTTTAACTTTAAAATTTAAAGTAATTCGATCTTCTTTAACTTTTGATTTTGTCTGGTTACAACATGAAAAAGTAACTGGAAGGGCAATTAAAGAGACTAGTTAGGAGGCTACTGCAGTCTGGTGAGAAATAATCGGAGTCAACTGGAGTGGTGGCAGCACAGGATGAATCCAAGATGTGCTTTAGAGTTAAAACCAACAGGACTCTCCAGTGGTCTGAAATGTGGAGAACAAGAAAAACGGAAGAATAAAAGACTCCTAGGCACGAGAACCAAGAAAATGGGGTAGATAACTGCCATTTACTGAGGCAGAGAATAATTAATTGCAGGAGTGGAAATCAAGGGTGACATTTGGGATGTAAGTTTGAGATGTCTAAGAGATATTCAAATACAGATTTCAAGTCAATAGCACAAGGGCAAGGCCTTGACCAGAGAGATAAATCTAGAGCTAGAAGCACATACATGTATGAGAAAATAAGGAAGTGCAGGATAAAGCTGCAAGCACTCTAATATTATATTAAAACTAGAGGCCTGGTGCACAAAATTCCTGCACGGGTATGGTTCCTTAGATAAATCTAGAGCTAGAAGCACATACATGTATGAGAAAATAAGAAAGTGCAGGATAAAGCTGCAAGCACTCTAATATTATATTAAAACTAGAGGCCTGGTGCACAAAATTCCTGCACGGGTATGGTTCCTAGGCCTGGCTAGTGGTCAGGGCCGATTGGGGCCTTTCTTGCCTCAGCTGCTGGCCAGGGCCTTTCTTCGTTTCGTGCCACCCCCTGGTGGTCAGTGCACATCATAGTGAGCAGTCAAACTCCTGGTCAGTCGAACTCCTGAGGGACAATTTGCATATTAGCCTTTTATTTTATAGGATATCAATTTACATCTTTCTCCCCCAACTGGCCTATAAATTCTTCAAGTGCACAGATCATGTCTTTTCATATGTGTTTTTAACAGATCTTGGTGCATGACACTTAACGAACACTTAGTAAGAGTGTGCGGAACTCAAGCAGGCATAACACATGAGGGAAGATGACTTCAGATAGCAGGTGGTGAGAGGGTAGAGATGAGCAACTCTAGGGAGACAGCAGTTCAGAATGGAAGCTTCAAATGCCAGATTTTGCAGTGTCATGAGGACAGCTAGCATCTCAAGCAAAAAGGAGCCCTGAAAATAGAAGATCAACATATTTGCTTGCAAAAATAAATAAATAAATAAAAATATTTGTTCACAAGTAAAAGAAGTTGGTTTTCAACTGGGACTTTTGTGAGGATTGTCTTTTCTAGTATTTTAGTTTTCTACAAGCAAAATAATGATGAGGTCTTTCCCTTTATTAAAGAAGACTAGAGGCCCAGCACGCCCTCTTGCAGTCCAGGACCCCTTGGGGGATGTCCGCCTACTGGCTTCGGCCCAGGGGATCGGGTCTAAGCTGGCAGGCGGACATCCCTCCTGCAGTCTGGGGCTCTCGCAGTCCAAGACCCCTTGCTCCTTACCGCCTGCCTGCAGTGGAGGCGGGAGGGGCTCCCACCACCACCACTGTGCTCACCAACCCTGAGTCTGGCTTCTGGCTGAGCAGCACTCTCCCTGTGGGAGCACACTGACCACCAGGGGGCAGCTCCTGCGTTGAGTGTCTACCCCCTGGTAGTCAGTGCACATCATAGCGACCAGTCGTACTGTTTCGTCAATTTGCATATTAGGGTTTTATTATATAGGATTACAAGTTGATAGGTCAAATGACTGGGTTAATTTGAGATGAAATATTCTTGGATTTGATAATGTGAATATAAATCTTCCTAAAATGGAAAGAGACTCTAATAGTCCCAGCCACTGGTATCCTAAATTACTTGAACATTTCATTTGCTCCCCCACCAAAACACTAAGGAAAATGGCCTAAATAAAAACTCAAGTTAATTCTATCATGATATAAGATTCTCCTCCTCAATGGTTTAGCTCAGCAATTCTCAACCAGTGTACCACAGAAGGCACAATGGTATGCTACAAGAATTTTTAAAACATGCAATACCTGACTATTTAGTCAGGGGCACTGACCTCTTTTCCCTTAGATTGTCAAATTTTAAAAAAAAAAAGACAACAGCCAACACAACAATAGTTATCCAGTGTGAATGAATCAAAATTATACTTTTTTTTGTCAGATCAGCAAAAAATATATGTTTTGGTGTGCTGCGGGATTTTAGTAATTAGACTGTGTGTCATGAGGTGAAAAAGGTTGAAAATCGGTAGTTTAGCTTTACTGGGGAGAAAAGCCACATAATTACTCAGAAAAAGTTGAATTGAGACACTCCCAACACGAGAAATCCCTAACCAAAGATATCAGAAATCACTGCAGCTGTTTTCAAAATATATGGCAAGTTTTCATTGTAACCACATATTTTTATACAAACATACACACAAAATCTCACTTCAGGGTCAGAAGCAAGGTCATTTTGATTATTTGGAAAATGGAAACTGACAACTTACTATTTATATGAATAGTGGTAAACTAAAGAACATATTAATTCTCTTTCCCCTCTCTTTATTAACAAATAAGAATACAAAAAATTTAACTGTGACATAAAAAGGCATTTTTATGTGCATCTTTACCAGTTGGATACTTGAATTATATAATATTAAATTTTCTATTAAAGCGTCAGGCAAAGTAGACCACCTGCAATATAAAAATCTGACCACCTTTTTATAGCAAAGACATTTACTTATCACTGACCATCCATAGGCTCCCCAACAACTCTCCAGATACCTTGCAGTTACAACTGGACCCACATTACTGGTTCTGGCCAACCTTCTGGTTGTTAGTGAAAGAACATGACACTTTCATGCTGTCTGACCCGCCACTCTCCCTTCCCCTTCTACAGTGACCACGGAGGCCCCATGTTCTAGATCAGGGGTCCTAAAACTACGGCCCGCGGGCCACATGCAAATACAAATATTGTATTTGTTCCCGTTTTCTTTTTTTACTTCAAAATAAGATATGTGCAGTGTGCATAGGAATTTGTTCATAGTTTTTTTTAAAACTATAATCCGGCCCTCCACCGGTCTGAGGGACAGTGAACTGGCCCCCTGTTTAAAAAGTTTGAGGACCTTTGTTCTAGATGGTACAGCTATAAACTAGTGGAGCTTCCATTGGCCTCAGTCTCTTGGAGACTGTGTGGAATCTCTGGTGAATGGTAAACGTGTAATGTCAACAAGAAATAGATTTTTGTTATGCTGAGTCACTGAGATTTTGTTTTTGTTGTTACTAAACTTATTAATATGCCTTTATAGCTGAAAATTACATAATTATGGATAATCTGGAGGAGATACATTCAGAGACTAGTTTTGGTCAAAGAATCTTTCATATTACACAGAAGTATATTTAATTTACAAGTATAATTTCTTGCAAAGACTAATTCTTTTAAAGTAGAGGTCAGCAGGTAGGCTTTGATTTTAAGAGTCATTTTATTTCCTACTGTTACCTCCAGAACTGGTGTGTATATCTGGTTTTCATTATCCCATGGGCAGAATTATAGATTTGTGTTGTCTCATTTGTTTCGTCATCTTTAGGGATCATCTCACACTAGCTTATGGTAAAGATATCAACTAAAAACCCTACCAAAACAGCCTATTTAATACAGAGGGGAGTCGATGCTAATATAATTACTTCAGAGAAATAATGTTTGCTTATACTTTAGCACATAGGCTAACAGGCTTTTCCTTACAACACTAAACTTCCAAGGGACTACATCTAAATTCTATAAAGTAAGAAAATGCAAACGATCTTTTTTCTACATGAGTTTTTCTGTGTATTTAAGTTTTGTGTTTTCTTCCTTTCCAGCTTAGTAATATCACAGCAATCATCAAACAGTTGGATCTGAGCAATGATGAAGCCAGACTGCCCCTTATGTCATTTCTGCCCAGGAAGCTGACAACACACTGCTATTTGTTTTTTGGTTGGTAACAACATTAGTCTGAACATCATTATGCACACTGCAGTTGCATATTTATTTCTCCTTCCAAGAGAAGAGAAAAAAGAATTTACTAGTGTAATATAACAACAATGGGACACTTTAAACTAATAGCTAGTGAATTTATAATAAAAAGAAATGTTTCTTCGTATACCATATAGACACTCAGCCAAACCTGGAATCTGTTACTAATTATTTCACAGTTGGGGCTTTTATAAAAGCTGTATAGCTTAATAATTGATGAAATCTTTAATTTTTGTCAGCTAACTATAAAAGTAATTAAATTTTGTTCTTCAGAAATTCACCTCCCTAGCCCTGACGAGTACTTTCAATCTTACACTGTTCCCTCTCTGGGGTGAAGGGAATGGCAGTAAGTTTTACAGCCACACACTGTGATATCTCCACTAGGCATACCTCAGGCAAGTCCTAAAAATCCATTCCAGGTTGCTAAAAACTCTGAGCTCCACAATCCCATTCCCTTCTTAAAGAAATAAAGGTGGTTTTGTTTGTTTTTAACAGCTTTATTAAGGTTTAAGTGAAACGAAATGCATATATTTGAAGTTATAATTTGATAATTTCTGACATATGAAACCATCACTATAACCAAGATATGAACATATATGTCACCTTCCTTGGGCCCCTTGTAATTCTTCCTCCTTCCATATCTCCCCACTTCCCACCCCATTCCCAATGTGTAGCACTTTCTAACATTGTAGATTATTTTGTATTTTCTAAAATATTTCCATAAATGGAATCATACAGTATGTACTCTTTTTGACTGGCTTACTTTACTTGTTAAAGCGATCAAACAAGGAAGCCATTACACTCAGGTGGCTCTAATGCCTTGGTAGCCCATGTCAGCAAAACCAAACCTATAAATGCCACATGGTTAAGGGAAAACAGTTACTAGCAGTCAAATAGGCTTTTCCAAATAATGCAACCACTTAAGCTATCACCTAATCAGTTCATTTCCTTGCTTTGCTTCCTGTCTCCTCTAAAAAACCCTGCCCCTAACTCCTACTGGTGAAGTACTCCTAACCACTTCCAGTTGTGCTGCCCAATGGAATTAATATTTGCTCAAATAAACTCTTCAAAAATTTAATGTAACTCAGTTTATCTTTTAACGCACTCAACATAATTTTGAGGTTCATCCATTTTGTTACATGTATCAGCAGTTCATTCCTTTTTGTTGCTGAGTAGTATCTATAATAATAAAAGCATAATATGTTAATTACTGGTAGGCCAAACATCCTTCCAGATGAAGCTGGGGCTCGCAAAGGAAGCCCGGGTCCTGGGTGCCAGAGGGAAGCTGGTGTCGGCAGCTGGGGAAAGGAAGGCCTATTCTTGACGATTTTCGTGAATCAGGCCTCTAGTTCTATTATACAAATACATCACAATTTATTCCTCCTTTTATCTGTTGAAGGACATTAGGGTTGTTTCCAATTTTTATATTACAAATGAAGCTGCTGTAAATGTTTGTGTATAAGTCTTTGTATGGATATATGCTTTCATCTTTCTTGGGGTAATTACCTAGTTGGGGAATGGCTAAATCATATAGTAGTTGAATGTTTAACATTTTAGGAAATTGCCAATTTAGGAATTATAGACTGTTTTCCAGTACAGTTATGCCATTTTACATTCTCACTAGCAGATTAGCAGATTATGAGTTATAGTTCATTCACATTTTCACCAACACTTGCTATGGTCTGTCTTTTTAATTTGAGCCATTCTAGAAGTGGTATGTCATTTTAGTTTTAATTTGCAATTTCCTAAAGACTAACGATAGTGCGCTTTTTTTCATGTGCTCATTTGCCATTCATATATTATCTTCCGTGAGCTAATCTGTTAAAATATTTTGCCCTTTTACTTTTGGAGATTTTTTAAATTATTAAGTTATAAGCACTCTTTATATATTCTTTTTAAAATATATATATATATATATATTATTGATTTTTTACAGAGAGGAAGGGAGAGGGAGAGTTAGAAACATCAATCAGCTGCCTCCTGCACACCCCCTACTGAGGATGTGCTCACAACCAAGGTACATGCCCTTGACTGGAATTGAACCCAGGACCCTTCAGTCCGCAGGCCAATGCTCTATCCACTGAACCAAACCGGTCAGGGCATCTTTATATATTCTTAATGCAGGTTCTTTATCAGATATAGGATTTGCAAATATTTCCCTCTAATTTGTGGCTCATCTTTCCATTATTTTTAGTGTCTTTAGAGGAGCCAAGGTTTTTATACTGATGATAGTCTAAATCATCAATATTTTTCTTTTATGAGTCACACTTTTGGTGCTATATCTAAAAAATCATTGCCTAAGCCAGTGGTCGGCAAACTGCGGCTCGAGAGCCACATACGGCTCTTTGGCCCCTTGAGTGTGGCTCTTCCTAAGTCTTAGGAGTACCCTAATTAAGTTAATAACAATGTACCTACCTATATAGTTAAAGTTTAAAAAATGTGGCTCTCAAAAGAAATTTCAATCGTTGTACTGTTGATATTTGGCTCTGCTGGCTAATGAGCTTGCCGACCACTGGCCTAAGCCAATGTCACAAAAGTTTTACATTTTCTCCTAGAAGTTTTCTAAATTTAGTTTTTACATTTAGATCAATGATCCATTTTGAGTTAATTTTTATGTATTTTACAAGGTATAAATTCAAGTTCTTTGGGAGGGCATATGGATATCCTTTTATTCGAGCATTGTTTGTAACACATTTTCCCTTTTCCACTGAATTCTCTTTGCACCCCTGTGGAAAATTAGTTGTCCATAATTATGTGGGTCTATTTCTAGAATTTCTCTTCAGTGCCATTTGAAGTATCTGTCAACTTTTACACCAATACCATACTGTCTTAATTTATAATTATTCTTAAAGTCAGTTAGTACTAGGTCTCCAATTTTGTTCTTTTTCAAAGCTGTTTTGATTAATCTAGATTCTTCAAATTTACATGAGAATTTCTTTAAATGTGACTGCTGGGATTTTAATTGGAATTGTGTTGAATTCATTGATCAATTGGAGAACTGACATCCTAACAATGTTGATATTGCTGACCCATAAACACAGCATATCTCTCCATTTATTTAAGTCTTTCATTGCTTTCAACTTGTTTTATAGTTTTCAGTGACTTGCATATCTTTTGTCAGATTTTCCCTGGGTATTCTGAATTTTTTGAGGCAGTGTAAATAATGCTGCTATTAAAAAATTTTATTGCCAATTGTTTATATATATTATACAAAAATACAATTATTTGTACAATAATCTTATACCCTTGCACCCCTGCTAAACTCATTTATTAGTTTTGTTGTAGATTCCATTGGATTTTCTACATAGATCCATAGGTGATGATGTTGCCTGAGAATAAAAACAGTTTTACTTCTTCCTTTCCAATCTGAATGCCTTTAATTTCTCTTTTTGCCTTATTGTACATCCAGTACAATACTCTATGAGAGTCATGAGGGAACACCCCTGACTTGTTCCTGTGTTGCAAGAAAGCATTCAGTTTCTGACCATTAAGCATTATGTTAGCTATAGGCTTTTCATAGAAGTCCTTCATCAGTTTGAGTATGTTCCCTTCTATTTCTAGGTCATTGAGAGTATTAAGAATGAATGTTAGATTTTATAAAATTCTTGTTCTGCCTCTATTGAAATGATAGCATGATTTTTCCATTTTAGTTTGTTGATATGGTGAATTACATTAATTTATTCTTGAATGTTAAACTAGCCTTGCATTCCTGGTCTAATGTATTGGCCTTTTTATGAATTGCTGCATTCAATTTGCTAAAATGTTCCTAAATATTTTTATCTGTGTTCCATGAGGGAAAACTAGATAGTATTGTTATGTAGTTTTTGTGTTATATTTATGTAATATCTTTGTCTCTATTGGTATTAGGGCCTCACACAATGAATTGGGAAATGCTGCTTTCTGTTCCAATTTTTCTAGAAGAGTTTATATATAATTTGTGGCAGTTCTTCCTTAAATGTGTGGTAGAATCCACTGGTAAAGCCATTTGGGCCTAGTGTTTCTTTGTGGAAAGGCTATAAAATTTAATTTATTTTTTAGATATATGGCTATTCTGGCTACTTATTTCTTCCTGAGTGATTCAGGTAGTTTCTTTCAACAAATTTGTCCATTTCAACTAAGCTGTCTAATTTATTAGCACAAAATTATTCATAATACTCTCTTGTTCTTTGGTATCTGGACAATCTGCAGTGATGTCAACCTCTTCCAAGTTAATTGTAATCCTGAGCTCTATACTTCCTTTTGCTTATTGAAGAAGGCAAAGTAGGTTTTTTGTTTCGTTCTGTTGGTTGGTTTGTGGTCTTGAACTAAACTTTATAATGCTTCTCTATGGGTACAATTTGGTTACAAAAATGGAAGAAATATTTTCATTGAGGTATGTATTTTATTTGTAAATCATTCAATATTTTAAAAGCATAAAAATTAAGGTAGAAAAGCCAAAGGGACATGGTAGTGCTAAGACCCAAAAGAAAGATCACACTGATAAAGAAAATGTAAGTAGAAAGAAATACCTGCCACTCACTTAAAAATCTGGCATTTTTCAATCCTATTTTAAAGACACTAGAAAACCCTTGAAATCTGGAACACTTCTCATGCCCTGACAAGCTGCATTATTGACAAATAAAAGCACCAAAATTCAAGAATAACAAGGGTAACAAATCTATGCATAACCAAATATTATATAAAAAATCCAAAAAATTTTAGTCAGGAAATCAGGAAACACGTTAGAATGTACTAATGAGAGAGTTGATTAAACCAAAATGCTAATGACATATTTTCCTATTTGTAGTTACAAATTTAGGGAGGACAATATTACAGATTAGAAAAAGTTATTAAGATAGATCCCCAAACTTACACAGACAGGATGCTACGGAAAAGGATCTCATTCTATTTTTGTCCCTCTCAGCTTTAGTTTCTAAAAACTGTCAGGTCCTTCTTTTGCCTCAAAGTTTCTCCCCCTAGACCAGTGATGGCGAACCTATGACACGCGTGTCAGAGGTAACATGCGCACTCATTTTTTTGGTTGATTTTTCTTTGTTAAATGGCATTTAAATATATAAAATAAATATCAAAAATATAAATCTTTGTTTTACTATGGTTGCAAATATCAAAAAACTTCTACATGTGACAAGGCACCAGAGTTAAGTTAGGGTTTTTCAAAATGCTGACACGCTGAGCTCAAAAGGTTCACCATCACTGACCTAGACCTAGGGAAGAAAATGCCTGTCACTTCACAAGAACAAACACAAAGGTATTTATCTATTACTGAATTTATGCAGCTCTAGCAACATCTCTGTATACAAAAAAAAAAGAAAAGAAAATGACAAGTTATAAATCCAAAGTAGAAATCATAGAAATGATCTCTAACCTACGAACAGAATACCAGGCCATAATACCAACTTAAATACTTAAATATGAATTAAGAATACTAGGGACAGTTTAACTTAGGTAACGGAAGCAATTTCTTTCATCCACACCCACAGCTTCAGCGTATGCAGTGTCAACTGAAAATCTAACCTACCTTATGCAACACCACCCCACACCTTCACCTGCCTGCTGCACAAACCACTTTGATATCTTGCTGGCACCTCAGACTCAACATGCCCAAGAGATTCATCAACCCACCAAAAAAGCTTTCTCCTCCATCCTCTTGACTTCTCTCTGTTCCAGCTCCACCACTTTTCTAAATAACCCAAGCTGAACAACTTGATCATCTTTGCCTCCTACATCTTCACTCTCCACCCTCCTACACTTACAGAGTTACATGGGGGGTGGGAAAGAACATATTTAGGAAAAGGCAAGTATACTGCAGGGACAATCAGGGAAGGTTTACTAAAAAATATTTATTAGGCCTTGAAAGATGCCCAGGATTTTTCTGACAGAAGGGCCTAGAATTTTGGGGGAGCCGTCCCTGATTATTCCTGCAGATACTGGTTTCCTTCCTCTACACTTCTACAGCATTTTCTACTTCTGTTATCTCACTTAACACATACTTTTATTGGTGTTATTTTACACCCATCAAATTACAAGCCCCTTGAAGGCAGAAATCATTTTTTTTTTATTCTCCTCTGTAACTCTCTAGGTTCCAAGGATAGTATTTTAAAATTCAACTCAAAAAAGAGTGACCCCTCTGCTATGTCCAGTATACCACTGTAGGTCCAGAGAACTGACTCGAACATTTAGAGAGGGGTCCTCAAACTTTTTAAACAGGGGGCCAGTTCACTGTCCCTCAGACCGTTGGAGGGCCGGACTATAGTTTAAAAAAAAACTATGAACAAATTCCTATGCACACAGCGGCAGCCGGATGGCCGGATAAATGTTTTTGGCGGGCCGCATGTGGCCCACGGGCCATAGTTTGAGGACCCCTGATTTAGAGAATGGGCAATGAATGAATAGCACAACCTCATTATATAAAACTTTAATTAAAGGACATTTATAGGAATATAGTTTCCATATTCCTCTTCAAAAGCTTTTGACCACTTCTCTGAGCAAAACTTCTCTTAGCCTTACTTCCTTAATAACCATTCAAAATATTTAATTATGTCTATGAAGGTGAAATCCCAAGGATAGACTTGGGACTCAGAAGATTGTTAAAGCATTAAAAAAAGAAAAAAAGAATTCCATTCCTCAATAAGAAAATAAAATATCAATATTTCAGGGTCTACTATTTTTGTATTTTTATAAAAATCTCATGTTGTATTAAAAAAAAAAAAGTCTATCCAGAAATGCTGATGAATGACCAACAAGTAAATATGCTGAATGAGGCCCAGGCTCACCAATTCCACTGACTTTCAACAGTGCTTTCTGATTCCTCTCCTCCAAAGAAAGTTTCTGAGACCTACTTGACCATGTCCCCTGAGGAGTATGGAAAAGGAGGATGAGGAACGGTCACAGAGCACACTCTTAAAATACACTGCCTCATTCACGACATCGTAATCTCCTCGTCTTTCAAGAAAAACATTGTTAGAAGATGGTTACACAGGCCACATGATCATTTCATCTAAGTGATTTTAATGTGGATTGTACAAATGATCACTCAATTTTCACCTTGAAATTTATTGCCTGTATTCCACAGCCACATCTTTGCCCTTTCAATAAATTTTCATATCTGCCTGCACTCATTACATGTGATGTATTCTTTCAATCTTCAGACACTTAAAAGTCACACAAAATATTTTAGTATTTAACTCAAAACTGTCCATGTACACCAGTATTTAGAATTATCTCAAAATTTTATTACTGGCAGGAAACACTGAAATATTTCCTTAGAAATCAAAAGACATTAATGTAATATCCTGTAGACCAAATTGTTTTTACCCAATACCAACGATTTCCAGAGAGAAAGAACAGAGAGGGAAATTTATCTAGTGAGTGGTAAATTTCAATCCCTTATTAAAGACATAAATATGTTTTGTTGCCAGTAATCTTTAAGGCCCCTGTAGACTGTGTGCTTTGCAGTTGTTAAATGGGCTTTGTTTTCCTTTCTATAAGAACAGAAGAAATAACCAGGGGAGGAAAGAAAATGACAAGTGAAGAAAGAACCTGGCCATGAAACACAGTCTGGTTTTCACATTTATCTTCCTGCCCAGCACAGGCCTAAGCTTAGATGAGAGCCAAGCTTAGATGGGAGGACAACCATGGTCCCGGCCACAGGATTTCCATCCAGCCAAAGGAGGTCTGTCTGGTCTTAAAATGAAAGCATAAGTTCAAGATGGGAGGATTACAGCGCAGGGAATTGCAGGCAATGCCCTGCCCATGGACATAATGCTGGTTCGGGGGTGCTCATTTTATTGTGAAGTCAGGAAAAAGCCTTTTTTGGAAAAGCTTTATTACCCAGATACTGTCCCATGACTTAATGGTCAGCTTTTGAAAAATACTGTATCGTTTTTAATGTGAACATTTTTGAAGTTTCTAGGTAAAAGACAACCAACAAGAGAGGATCTGGTGGAGTCACTGTCTATTTAAGCGGAGTGATGCTACCATGAGCCATCTAGAGGCATGAGGAGCAGTGCACTCCTAATAAAGCACCTCCCACACTTACCTGCCTTTAGGAGAAATGAGCCTTGGAAGACCTCCTGCCTCAGTCCCACAGGCCAAGCAAAATCAACTGGAAAGTGCCACCTCAGAGGCCTTTAAAATCACATCCAGTTACATGATCCACTGCTTCTTCAACATGCACTGACCAAAGCAGTAAATTAGAAAAAGCAGTTTTCCCAAGATTCATTTGCTACATTAAAACTCTTTGGGAGTTGTCTGCAAAAAAATCTTCATCACAGATTACGGCTTTGGAGCTCTGGGGAACCATATAAATTCAGGATAATAAACTTCTTACCACAGCGTCACTATTTAAGGGGCAGAACCAATGGACTTAATTATCTGCAAATGTATTTTAAACAAGTTGTAAGATTTTCCACTTAAGAAACTGGCTATCAAATATCAACCTACCCTTGAAAGGTGATAAAAGCTCATCTCTGGGTGGCTTAATTGGCCACTGATATCAGTCCGTTTTTGAGACACATCATCTTTTCAACTGGGCAGACCTGCAGGCTGCCTCAGCCAGGGAATCAGACCCATCAGGACATCAGAAACAACGCTAACTTCTGTAGTTAGGGCTTAATCATAATGAATTTACGTTCTTTCCCTCACTTTTACTAGTGGAGGACAGAAGTAGAACTCAGAATTGAATACTTATAGGTAACCAGTCTAAATGACTTGTTGTAACTGAAGGTCGGTCAAAATGATCCAAAAAAACTCTTTCAAAGTCTTTAACCTTCCATCCCCTAAATCAGTGGTTCTCAACCTTCCTAATGCCGCGACCCTTTAATACAGTTCCTCATGTTGTGGTGACCCCCAATTTCATTGTTACAAATTGAACATAATTAAAGCATAGTGATTAATCACAAAAACAATATGTAATTATATATGTGTTTTCCGATGGTCTTAGGTGACCCCTGTGAAAGGGCTGTTCGACCCCCAAAGGAGTTGCGACCCACAGGATGAGAACCGCTGCCCTAAATCATCTCCTCCAGTTCAAGGACACTTAGAGAAAAAAAACAAAATGTCATTCCCTGGAATTACTTTTCTTCACTACCAGAAAGAATACCCAACTTACATTATTTCTGATCCATTTAGTAAATAATTTTTGAAGTTGAAAACATGATCATTAAGGAATAATGACTGCCTCTTCTGAGATGAATATATTTACAGTTCAATCCTTTATTAACCACTTAGAAATATGGAGAATACATGAAATAACAGAGCTTCCCAGAACATTCTGCAAGATTCTACTTTGTCTTTGTAGAAAATGTAGGTATTGTATAGATTTTCTGCAAAGCACTCTGAAAATTCCATAAATCCCATCCTGCAGGGATTTCACTTTTCTGTAGTCTTTCCACCATACTTGAGTTCCTATCCCCTCTAAATATATGCTGCAATACGAACATTTCCATAGACAAAGCACTGCACACTAATAAAACACAACACTGTTTACATACACTGCAAATATATAACATATTTTTAGCGTAGCTTAGGAGCAATATTTTTAGATGGATGGAGCCTGCAGTGATATTAGTAACAAACTTCTGTAAATTAGTGGCCTAAATAGAAATTTATGTTCCATAAAACCCAGCATGAAACAATAAGTTAGAAATATTTAAATAACATTTCACAGAGCGTTAAGCAGCAAGCACCAATGTGTCAGGCTGAGTTGGGTCGTGGAAAGGAGAGCTGGGCACTGCCACAGAAAGCAGCAAAAGACAATGCCTTCGTTTTTAAAATAACTTTTTAAAAAATCATGTATGACCTTTAGATTGCACCTAACATCTCAAGGGTTGCCTCAATCTTGAAGACAAGTAAAAAATGACCCATCAGTCGTGGGATACATTTTATAACTTCTATAGACTCAAGGCCAAAAAGCACCTATAGGAATTGGGGTTTGGGTTCATATTTTCATTCATTTTCTAAAAGTCTGCTAGGTCTATTATATGTAAACAGATGTACTTATATCTAGGTTTGGCTTTCTATAATCCTGCTCAAGAAATAATCAAGTCCATTGTTGCATTACTCACATTTCAGAGAGCAAAAAATATTTCTAGGGGAAAATCAGCTTCCAATTTAAATTTATCTTTGCAATTCTGCAAAATACCAAGACTTTAAGCATTATATTCAAAATGTAATGTTACAAGCATGATACTATGGTTGGATCCAGTAAGTACATGAAAACACTATAGAATCTCCCCAACTTTGTAACTGAAATTGAGATATTTTCCCAATATAATTGAAATGGGAGTTTATGATAGTTTGGGGTAGGGAGGAAGAAAGAAAATGTCAACTTTCTTTCTCCTCCAAATAGAATTGAGGAAGCGTTAGGGCTTCAGTAATGGGG
The DNA here is from genome assembly GCF_963259705.1 of Myotis daubentonii. Taxonomy (NCBI): domain Eukaryota; kingdom Metazoa; phylum Chordata; class Mammalia; order Chiroptera; family Vespertilionidae; genus Myotis; species Myotis daubentonii. The sequence continues at coordinate 90,295,036 of NC_081845.1, read as the reverse complement.
ATAGCAGCATGCCACAGGAGACTAAAATGCTAACTTTATTCTTTCTATTTCCTCATCTGCAATTTAGAAGAATAAATGCAATATTCTGAGGGGAAAAAACTTCCAGGGTGCCAATAAAAAAAAGAGAGAGTTCAGACTCATGAATAATATCCCCAAATTAAAAAATGAGCAATTGGTTTGGATTAAGGCTTTGCTTTATTAAGGCAAGAGATGGGTGTTGACATGCTGGATTTTTCCAGGGAATCATCCCAATTATCCCACTTTGATCCTTAAATTCCTCATGCCTAAAACTGGATTCATCATTTTTCTCCTAATTTGACTTAGCCTAACCATGTCTGTCAATGGCATCTTTATCCTACCGACCATCTAAATTACGGTTCTTGCAGTCATCATTTCTGATTACTCTTCTTCTCTTACCCTCAGAGCCAATGTGGAAGATCAGTAAGATTATAAACTCTAAGAAGATTGGACTATGTCTGTCTTATTCACCTTTTATTTATTCTTTCAGGTCTGCCATATGACAAGGACAATGACAGGTACTGGGCAAAAGTGAACAAGACAGTCATAGTCCCTGCCCTTATGGAGCTTACAGTCTAGTGGGGGAGTCATACATTAAATAGATACACAAATAAAGGAATCATTACAAATTGTGGTATGTGTTGTAAAGAAAAAGACCTGGGTTCTATAAGAGAACTTAATTTTAAGATAAGGGGTAAGACCATAGAGTAAGTCTGAGGTAGCTAGGTGAGATTGGGGGAAGAGTATTCTAGGAAGAAATGCAACATGTGGGAAAAGCCTAGGGCAGAAAAAAACTCAGTACATTTTAGAAAATGTTAAAAAGGTTGGTAAGGTTGGAGGTAATAAATGGGCAGTGCAGCGGCCAAATTAAGGCTTCTGGGGTTTTATCCTGGGTATAACAGGAACCCTAAAGGGTTACATGCATGATCTGATTTATGCCTTAGAAAGAACTGGGTGGACAACAAAGGGGAACAAAGTGTAAACAGGGAAGCCAGTGAAGAGTCTGTGCAGTGATTCTCTAGAGTGCTCACAGTGACTAACACTGATCCAAGCCATCCTCATTCCCAGGGCCTGGCACAGCTCCTGGTCCAGATAAATGAATGGATCATAAATCAGTATCAGTTAGCATCAGTTCTCACTGCCTTCTTTCATGATACTCCTACCTATCTGAGGGTAGAGGCACCCTCCGGTTTCTTTCTAGGATACAATTACATTTATTTTCTAGAGTCAAATTTTAGTCAACATCATGATTTAAAAAAATTTAGATGGTATTTAATGTCTACAATTTAAAGTTCAAACTCCTCAACTGCCACATTAAATTCTATATGAAGGTGAAGAGATTAGCCAAAGAAAATATATGCATAGCACATGGACACAAATAACAGTGTGGTGAAGTCCAGGGGAGGTGTGTGTGTGTGGGGGGGGGGGGGGGGGGAATGGGGAGTTGGGTAAAGGGGGGGTGGGGAGTATCTGTTATAGTATCAACAACAACAAAAACAGTCATTCTCAAAAGATTAAAAAATTCTATAGGAAAGTATTATTTTTTGAAATCTCAAATAATCACATCCTATATAATAAAGCGGTAATATGCCAATTGACCCTCATGCCCTCATGTCACAAGATGGCCACCCCTGTGTCATCACAAGATGGCAGCCACAAAGATGGCCACCCCCAAGTCATCACAAGAGGCCGCCCCCATGTTTTTACAAGATGGCCGGCAGGGGAGGGTAGTTGGGGGGGGGGAGGGAAGAGGCCTGCATGGGAAGGCAGTTGGGAGCAATTGGGCCAGCAGGGGAGCAGTTAGGTGTCAATCAGGCCGGCAGGGGAGTGGTTAGGGGGCGATCAGGCTGGCAGGCAGAAGCAGTTAGGGGCAATCAGGCAGGAAGGCAGGCGAGTGGTTAGGAGCCAGCAGTCCCGGATTGTGAGAGGGATGTCCCAGATTGGAGAGGGTGCAGGCTGGGCTGAGGGACAACCCCCACCCGCCCCCCTCGCAGTGCACAAATTTTGTGCATCAGGTCTCTAGTAATTTATATATAAGAATAAGCAAAAATTAATATATAAGAATATTGATCATGGCATTATTTATAATATCAAAACAGAAACAATCTATCAACACTAATAAAAGAGAAAAATGGTAATTGGCGTACGAGCTACCCTTTTCATTGGCTAATCAGGGCTATATGCAAATTAACTGCCAACTAAGATTGGCAGTTAACTGCCAACTAAGATTGGCAGTTAACTGCCAACAAGATGGCGGTTAATTTGCATATGTAGGCACAATGCAGGGAGGCGAAAGGGAAAGCAGGAAGAAGCCCCCTGCCACTGACAGTGATTGGAAACCCAGGGGGGAGCTAAGAGCTGGGGGGCAGGGCAAATGCGGCCCTGGGGCCGCCTTTGCCCTGCCCCCCAGCCATGATCGGAGAATCAGGTGCCTTTGCCGCCCTGGCCAGTGATAGCAGGAAGTAGGGGTGGAGCCAGCGATGGGAGCTGGGCACGGTCGAAGCTGGCAGTCCCAGGAGCTAGGGGTCCCTTGCCTGGGCCTAAAGCGAAGCCCACAATCGTGGGGCCGCTGCAGCTGCGGGTCCCCGCTGCCCGGGCCAGACGCCTAGGCCAGAGGCGTCAGGCCTGGGCAAGGGGCCGATCTTGCGATTGGAGGGTGATGGGGGTCAACGCCTGAGGGCTCCCAGTATGTGAGAGGGGGCAGGCTGGGCTGAGGGACACTCCCCACCGCCACCCAGTGCACGAATTTCGTGCACCAGGCCCCTAGTATGTATATAAATATAGGAAAAATCAAACTATGATACTTCTATATAATGAAATAATAGTCTGAAAAATGTTTTAAAAGAATATTTCATAATGTGAAAAAGCACTATAACAGTAAATGAAAAAAGGATATGATATATATAATGTGATCTAAAGTTCATTTTTAAAAAGAAATGCACATCATCAAACAATAGATCAAAGATCAAAGTAATGATTTATGGATTGTGAGGCTATGGGTGATTTTTACTTTCTTAATGTATTTTTTTAGCTTCCCAATTTTCTGCAATAGTAATACTTTTAATCTCAGGAAAACCTCCCAGAAAAGGAAAACATTTCAGCCTAGCTCCGGTTTCCCTCCCGATTTGCGATCAGAAGTCTGTGACTGTTTCCCATGACCGCCTTCTACCGTCACCTGCACATGGCACACGACTGCTCTGCAGCCCGATTCTGCAAGGCCTCCCTTAGTACCTCAATCCCTGCTCTCAGCATTACTACACAAAACACTCCTCCGACATAGCACATGCTGTCGTGACTCATGCATTTCTTTTCTGTGCCTATAGCTCCCACTTCTATCAAACTGACTTTTTTCCCCCTGCCCCAGAGCACCAAGTGCAATGTCATCTATAGAGACACAATATCTGCTGATTGTTCAGAATGAAGTTATTCTAACAGGAGCCACTGTTTGGTTCTCAGAAGACTGGCATGGCCATGATTTCCTGGATTCCTATTGTTGTTTTTTTGCCAAAAGCTGCTGCCATACTCCCACTTTGGATCATAGCTGGTTAAAGCAGTGAAGAGACCTGAGACAAGGTCTAGCTCAACCGCTGAAATGAGTAAAACAGACACTCAGTTCTCTGCTGGTCCCTGGGAGAGGAGGTGGCAGGGCCAGGCCTAGAAACAAGATGACTCAGGCTCAGCGGTCTTCTCCCCAGTCCTCCTATGGCAGGGAACTCCAAGAGCCCTTCTCCAACTCGCCAAGTAATGTGAACTGGCAAGCAAGTTTGGAAATGCCCACGCAATCTCCTGAAGGTCCATTTATCAGGCGGAGAAAATTAATCTGGAATTGCCATTGTGGTTTCCACTCTGTATAATCTAATTGTTGAATATCAAAGGTTCATTTAAAGTACATGAAGCAGTTTTTAAGTTTAACCACTGGGCACTTTAGAAATTGTTCTTAAAGCAGCACAACACAAAAGCCAGAATAATTTGATCACGAATTCCTCCCAGGGATATGAAACTAAAAGCACAGTTCAGTGTACCTGTGAGGCCACATCTTCCCTCCCCACGCCCTGCGAAGAATGAGCGCAGGCCTGAGGGAGGCAGGGTGTGGTGTGTGCTGTGAACTGGCACAGAAAGGCCACTTTCAACCACTCCAGGAAGGCATAGTAAAGTCACTGACGAGTAATTACTCTGATAAAGTAACAAGATCCTATGAGGTTAGGCTGTGATCTAAGTTGACAGCTTTGCTTATAAACACTGCTTCTAAAAAAATACCAATTAATGATTCATTTGAATCCTACTCTACTCTGATACTGCCCAAGTTCTGGTACTTCATGTCATGCCGACATCTTTTCCCACAGAAACTTCAGTTTTATCAAGGGAAAGAGAGTAAAAAAATACTTCCAAGTGAACATAATACATATAACAAAGGAACTCTGACAATTTCCTTTGTGCATTAAAAAAGATAAGTGTCAAACCAGTTATTACAACACACAGCAGCTTCAGAATAGAGAGCACAGCCCGCACATTGGAAAAGAGCAAACAGTTTTCCTAACAGATTTCTCTGCCTCAAGGCCAATATGGCAAATAATCATAGAAAATGTCATTACTTTACCTAATTTTCCCTTGGAGCTTTTAAATAGAAACTTAAAAAAAATTTTTTTTAATATGCAGAGGGAGTATGGATGACTATGAAGGGTCCTGCCAAAGACACCCAGGTTTAAGAGAGGTGACACCTGGGATGGGTGGGGTTTTGAAGATGATTAATAAGGCTAGGGAACAGGGATGCACGACAACAGCAGATGTCTTTCCTAAAATGGAAGGGCTCCTGAAATGGCATGAACTCCACTGAGCCAGAAGTTGGAGAAAGGACAAGAGAAGCCTTAATCTGTGCTTTCTGTCTCTAATCACTGAGGATGACAGTCAAAATTAGAGGAGAGTACAGCAATTCAGAGGTAAAAGGAACAGAAGCAAAATGAAGTCGCTGAAAGGTGACAACATTTTATTAGAGACTGAGATCGTTTCATTTCAACTAACATGTCTTAGTCAGCCTGGCTGCCATAACAAAGTACCACAGACTGGTGGCTTACACAAGACACTTATTTCTCAGAGTTCTGGAGGCTGAAGTCCAAGGAGCTAGCCAATTTGGTTCCTGGTGAGAGCTGTCTTCCTGGCTTACAGATGGTCGACTTCTTGCTTCATCCTCACATGGCAGGAGATAGAGAGAGCACTATGATCTCTCTTCTCTTCTTATTCGGGCATTAATTCCATCATGCCCCACCCCAATGACCTCATCTTAATTTAATTACCTCCAAAGGCTCTGCGTCCTATTACCATCTCACTGTAAGTGATTATCGCTTCAACATAGGAATTTTTAGGTCACAAACATCCAGTCCACACATAACTTTTGCTAGTACATGCTATGGTGTTAGCTGTAAGGCCTGATTAAAATTGCATACACGTGGCTTCTTTTATGAGAGCCAATTCTCATCCACAGGACATGATTATAAATAAGATGCTCAGAAGCAAGACTGTTTTCTTTTACACCTAAAAATGCTTGTTTAGCAAACAAAGTTATCTTTATCTGAAATGCTTTTAAAGCCTGTGCTTCGTATTTATGTCCATACTCTTTAGATAAGACCTACCTTGTTGCCAATTCTCACATTTTACTGATCTATTAAGCAGTATCTATATTTGCTGATTTTATTTTCTGTCACCTAATGTTATCATAACCTAATGTTATCAGGGAGTAAGAAAGAATCAATGCTGACTGTAGTTAAGGAAGTGAGGGGAAAGCAACCCTAACTGGGGATATCTGTTTTTTTGTGAAACCTGGACAGGAGCTCCTCTTATTCTGGAGTCACTTAAGAATCACTACCTTGACTCAAACAGAGTAAAGATGCTACAGTAGTTTTCTGTTGAGACAGCAATTTAGTGGGGAGAGAATCCACTCAAAGTCTTTGGCGTCAGGCAGACCTGGTTTTGAAATCTGGCTCGGACACTTTTTTGTTGTGGTTAACACTGTGACTCCCCTGGAATTTTCTTCATCTGTAACAAGGAGAACACCCCTGCGGCACAGGGATGCTCTGCAGGACTAGGTGAGACACAAGTGCAGGTACCTAAGCAGCAGCAGCATGTGGTCAATATGCTGTTTCCTCTTTGTTCCCTTAAATGCCTCCTAATAAGGGAGGGCTCAGAGGTTCACAGTCTGCGTGAATGTGTGCCTATGTGAGAGAGGGGCCATGTGCAGAAGAAGGTGATATATTTGTGAGAACTATGCTTTCATGACTCTTGCTGTTTAAAATATTTTTGGTTTTACTTGATTGATTTGAATATCATATTAATATACCCACATATATCATCACACCTCCACTTACTGGTCTTTAAGGTCTCTACAGGCATGTGGGTGCTTGATAAACCGTCTATTAGTATGTCTTGACTATCTCTATCCTGTCTTCCTTTTTTTGAGAGAATTACACAGCTGGCAGTGAGGATGGCACCAAACCTCATCCCTCATCTACAACCACATCCTCCCTTTCTGCATCACTAGTTACACTCTGCTTCTTTCCATCTCTCCTCCAAGACCAGTTGTGGTCTCTCTCTCTGAGAGGAAATGTGGACAGGCAGACAAAGCAGAAGACTAAGGAGGGGAGAGTGTGGGTTCCTGGCTTCTTCACGGGCTTGGACCCACTTCACTTGCCCTCACAACCTATGGGAAGCTATTTCAGCCACAGGGAAGGGCTGAGGAATCTGGTTTTTCTTAAGAAGGGAATGAACAATCACCAGACTAAAAATCAGAGGCTTTGAAAATTACAAAGGCTGAGTGGAATGACTAAGTTGCCTTGCTATGTCTTGTGGGCTACAATTCCATTTCGTTTTCATCACACACAGAGCCAGCAGTACAGATCTAGGAAGAGCTGCAAGTAGTGCTCCCTCTGGTCTATCTGAACATCCCAAATAGTATCACACTCTCCCGGAAGAAGCCCCTGAGAGAGACTGACAGTGCTTCAATTATCTTGGCTGTAGGCACACAAAATAGGAGTCTCGGGAGTTCTCAAGAAGCTTGAAAAGTTCTCTATAAGCTATGTTATCAGGTGGAAACCAGGAGAACACAACCAAAACTGTAAGAGTAGATTTCCCTGGGTTTTGTGCTCGCTCTAAGATACTTTCCAAATATGCAACGAAGGTGGAGAGAAGCAGGGTAAATAGAAGCCAGAGGCTAAGGAACATTAGTGACCAGACTTCAGACACACAACCCATTCAGGAACATCATACCTCCCATCCTCCCGACTCACACAGTGTTATCCAAACTCTGCCTAACCCAGCATCCACCTTCCCATTTAAGTTTATCTGATAATCCACAGCATAGAGTTGAGAAAAAATGGGAACACAGAAAGGAAAAAGCATAAAAAGAATATTGTGTTTAATGCTAGTAAAAACACAAAACTTTGTTACATGGCAAACATGAGGTAGTGATTAGGTTAACAATACAATGGCAATGTTATTGCAATCTTTGTAAGAAAAAAATCCCATTTCTTAAAAAATTCCCAACATTAAGATCCAGGTCCAGGCTTGGGTCACAGCTGTACAAGGTAACACTCCCTTTCTGAACCACATCTGTGTGACTGGGCCCCGGATGCTGCCATTACTGCTCCATCAAGGCACCCGGAACAAGAATTTCATTTCTGAACCCAAGCCTGTTCAAAAATCCCCCTGGGGAAGCAAGCAGTGTAAAAATTCTCCTAACTTAGAGTAATAGCCTTATGTTTAAACTAAAAAATGCCTTTCTACTTGAATTATCTTTTCTCAGGTAAAAGGAAATGAAAACAAGCCCTTCAGGCCCGTGAGTAAAATCCCATTGAATAGGAGGAGGCAAAAGAGGAAGGTCTCATTGAGATGGTGTGAGAGGAAAAGGAGACAGAAGAGGAACGGCACTGAACCTGGAAGGCTGAAGTACACTCACAAAGACACAGTCCGAAGGTGTGCCAGCACCAGCTTTCTTGAAGGAGACAACCACAGCGTCATGTAATTCAAATTCATTCCTTTCTGAGTGAGAGCCGAGTAACAAAGGCAGAACTTGGCAAGATGGCACAGCACAGTGAGGATGAATTGTATTCCCAGCTGATACTTGGTGAGATGTTTGGTTGTCAGCTAATGTAACATAAAATGAGGCCACACATCAGAAAGTGTTTTGAAAAGAAAAACTCCAGAGGAAAGATGAAGGAAGCATTATAATGAATCTGGAGAAAGCAGACTCTGGGTGGTGGGGGCCCTGACTGCGGCCTTTCTTCAGCTGGCGTCCCAAGGGCCTCCGGGAAGGGAAGAGTCATGATGAAGAGGCTGTACCTGCCTTCTTCCCCCACACGGGATGGATGCAGCACCATTTGCCAGCACCTGGCAGCCGAGAGAGAAAGAACACCTGGTGTGGAGAACTCCCCTCCATTAAAGGCAAGAGAGGGAGACGAGGGAGAGAAAGCTCTGGATGCAACAGCGGTGACCGGGTCATGCAAGTAAGGAGTTATAAAAGCATAAAAGCCTCTTTATTCAGATGGTTCCTTTCAGGGCAACTCATTTCGTGATACTTAATGCAGGCGGTTAAGAGAACAGTTGGGTTGGACATAACTTACAGCACGTCACACAAATCTGGAGTGCCCACGGAACATTAATTTCAGGGCACGTGTTGAGATTATGCTCTTAAAACCAGCCTCTTTGCCAGGGGCAGCTTGTAACTCAGAAGTCATGTTTCATTTAGGATGTGCTGTATAATGTTGAAGGGGAAAGTGAACTATTTTGTTTTGTTGTGTTTTTTTCTCCACTCAAGTAGAAAAAAGGATTTGGGAAAGAGCTCTACATGCTAAACTGAAATTTTCTATGAAGCTACTCTCACTCATTTCATCAACCTACTTAGGTCCTATTTCTTTAACATTTACTCTTATTCTGAACACACAACTTGCCCTGCTACACTGAGATTTCACAAGCAAGCTGACCACACTGGGACTTGCTTTTCCTACACACACTTGGGACTCACTTTCTCCTCAACCTAGAACAGTGCTTACCACACTGCACCGCAGCACTAACCTACCCACTCACAGGGGCTGCTGAAATCCCACCTTCTTCCAAGTGGTAGTGAAGTGAAGTGCCCCCCCCCCCCCACTTTGACCTACTCCTCAGCTCTGATAATCAGTAATAACTCATTCAACTTAAAAAAATCATATTAATTATTCCAAGTAATATAAACACTTAATTTTATTCATGTTCTCGATTTACTTTCCTTTTCTACTGCATGTCTGTCTGTGCAGCTGTTACATGAATCTTTTGTACTGACGTAACTGTCATTCCTTCAACTGCGTTCTTGCCAAACACTGAGCTGTGTCTGGAGACACAAAGATAACCACTCCTGCTGAAGAGATGCCAGGTTAGTGGGAGACAGACATGTAAACAGATCTGTATGTAAGATAGATGGCCTAGAGAAGGAGAAAAAAAATGTATTGCACAAATAAGTCAACGCAACAGCACAAAATCATCAGGAGGCCATAACATACTGGTACCACAAAGACCCAGCAAAAACAAGGATTGTGAACATGAACATAATGCTTCCATTTCTGCCTCATCAGTCTACCCTCCATATTCTGCCTTTTCTGCTGTTGCAAGGGAAGAATAACCTCATCCCTAGCTAAAGCCAGTCTTCTACCTGAGCTTTCTATCAAGGACTTCTACGCTGCAGACACACACTCTCCTGCATTATCAACTTTCCCTTCCTGTCTGATCATTCCAATTAGAACACAAACATACCTTAATACCATCCTCCCTTCACCCTCTGCTTCCCTCCCCAGTGAAACGCCTTTCTTCTACTTCTACTGCTATCCTTACTGCCTCACCCTCCATTCCCTCCTCCCACCAATCAACTGAATTGGCTCTAAGCAAGGTCACCAATACGCTCCATCCTGCTAGATCCATTAGTCAATTTTCTGCTCTCATCAGTCTTGGATAGCATCTACTGCCCATTCCCACCTCCCATCTGCCCATATTGAAAGACTGTCTTCTTTAAAATTCCAGGAAAATTCGCTCCTTGTGTTCTTTCTGTATCACTGGCAACTCCTTGCCAGTTTTCTCTATTCACTTTTCCTTGCCTGCCTAACTTCCTGTCTCCCTTATATCCATTCTCATATTGGCTAGAGTGATTTTTCAAAAATATAAAACAAGTTATTTCATTCCCTAACTTAAACCCTCCAATGGCTTCCCACCATCTTTAGAATAAATTCCCCACTACAAGGCTCTGCAGTTTCTGGCTCCTTCCTACTTCTCCGCCCTCATTTCTCACCATACCTTCTCCCAACACCCCACAGGCTACCTCCCACTAGATTTCAGACATACATGGCCTTTTCTCTGTTCCTCAAACACCTCAAGACAGTACCCCATTCCAATTTCTTCAAAACACTGGCAGCAAGTATCACGTTTATTCCTTCACGTTTTGTCTGTCTACCTCTCCTAGAGCGTGAGCTGCGTGAGGGCAGGGCCTTGGTCTCGCTCACTGCGGTATGTTGCAGCTACAGGCACTGTGTTCAGTACATTCTAGCTGCTCTGTAAATATTTACTGAATGGATGAACGAAATGATGAAATTCTTGTTTAGAATACTGTGCCCAGCCCTTTGCTCTTCAACTGCAGTAAGGGTACCGTGGAAACATAAAAATAACTCAATCACAGGCAAGTCAGACTTATGGCAAAAGGTTAACAGAATTAGAATTATTGAGGAAGTAGTATTTTATTTTCATTCTTTAGAGGGTCATTGCTAATTTTTAAAAAAATGTCTGAGGGTTAAGTAAAAAGAATGGGCTACAGGTTCAGTGGACTGGGTTCAAGCTCTAGAGTGAATGAATAATAAAAACACTTCCTGGGATTGACTACTACCTGAGATTATAATCGGTTCCAAAGGAAGAACACTGACTATCTTTCTAAAACAAAAGGGAACACGCCCTAAATGGTTTGGCTCAGTGGATAGAGCATTGGCCTGCAGACTGAAAGGTCGCAGGTTCAATTCCGGTCAAGGGCATGTACCTTGGTTTGCGGGTACATCCCCAGTAGGAGATGTGCAGGAAGCAGCTGATCAATGTTTCTCTCTCATCAATGTTTCTAACTCTCTATCCCTCTCTCTTCCTCTCTGTAAAAAAATCAATTAAAATATATTTTAAAAAATAAATAAAACAAAAGGGAGTAATAATAATCTCATGTCAGTTGAGTGCCTCCTATGTGCCAAGGGCTGTGCTAAGACTGTGTGGCCAGCCTGGTCTCCTCTGCCACTTGATGCAACCCCGGGAGACACAGTACTACTGTTCTCACTGTAGAGATGAGGAGACTGAGGTTTAACACAGTTAACTAACTTGAAAAGGACACACAGCTGCTAAGTGACCAACATGGGACCAAACCCCAAGTCCATATGACTATGAACTCTGTGCTCTCAACCATTCAGTGCTGAGGGAGAGTTCAGAGAAATGCATGCAGTCCTGCTGAAAGCATGAGGTCAATTTTTTGAGTCTTCACCCAAACCTAGAATTCTAAGTTATTTTCAAGAATAGTATAAACATTTATATAAAAATTGTTTTTAAGTAGTCCTATAATGCAGACTCTACATTGAGCTTTTGGTTATACAGGCATTTGATGAACTGGACAAAATAATGTGCTTTGAGTTACCCATTACATACATTCTCTCTGTCATCCTAAGGCACCCGTGGGCAAACTACGGCCCGTTTGAAATGAATAAAATTTAAAAAAAAAAAAAAAAAGACCGACTCCCTTTTATGTAATGATGTTTACTTTGAATTTATATTAGTTCACACAAACACTCCATCCATGCTTTTGTTCCGGCCCTCCGGTCCAGTTTAAGAACCCATTGTGGCCCTTGAGTCAAAAAGTTTGCCCACCCCTGTAGGGGTTACTTTATTTATAGTCTGAAGACCTGTCTTAGAAAAACAAAACAATAAAAACAAGTTTGCAAGCATCACAAATAATTTCTTGTACCCCTAAGGCAGGGGTGGGGAATGACCAGCCTGCAGGCCGCATAAGGCCTGAGAAATAATTTGGTGTGGCCTGGCTAAGGCATTAGGAATGAGTTCATGAAATGTTTGACAAAATATAGTAGGCTAATTTTTAAGTGGATAATTTTGTATGGCCTGAGAATGATGTTATAAATAAAAAATGGTTCTTGGCAGAAAAAAGGTTCCCCACCCCTGCTCTAAGGTTATGAACAGAGGTCAGCAAATTATGACCTGCTTATGGCCTGCAAGCTAGAATTTTATACCTTTGTAAAGGGTTGTTTACAAAAGAAAAAGAAGAACATGTCACAGAGACTTTGTGTGGTACTCAAAGCCTAATCTATTTATTACCTGGTCCTTTACCAAAAAGGTTTCCTGACCCAACTTAAAAGTGGATACAAAGGTATAAAACAGCTGTAATAGATAACAAAATACCTGCTTAGAAAAAGTGACTCCCGGAAGGTTTTACAAAGTATCTATGAAGGTTTTTGTTTCTTTTACGTGGACCACAAAACTTCCCAGAGTCCGATTTTAAAATGAGTCTGGCCTCCCAACCCAGGATCAATGAGATGATATAAGGGGACATAAAAGGAAAGGAGTGTGTTGAAGGGCTTGGGGAAGAATCAGAGTGGTCCAATTTTAGAGCTGCATGGGGCCTTACAGAAACCAACACACTCACTCTGTCAGGGAGGAAAGCCCCAGGGGACAGGCAGTGACTGCTTTAGGCCACAATGTGCACACACAGCAGTGGTGCACCCAGCTCCTAGCCGGGTCTGTTCTCACCCTGCTGCCATGTGGCCTTTACCTTCCTGCAGAGACACGCTCCACAAACCAAGAAGTGGGAGACAGCTTTTTAAAAGGTCAGACAAGAACCAGCAGATCTGCAAAGAATGTGTGATCTGAAGGTGAAGTCCAAAATAAAAAATGTTTGTTTCTTTTTTAAATTTCAAAAGTAGTACACTTCATGACAGAAAATGCAAAAAAAATTTTAAAAGAATAATCTTTCATAATCCCTCCATTCAATGATAAACACTTTTAACATTTGGTGTATCTCCTTACAGATTTTAAAAATGTGTATACATATATGTCAATTAAAAATTAGAATATTGTTTAGTATCTTTTTTTCTACTTATCGTGTTACAAGTTAACTTGTGAGCATTTTTAATATAAAGTTCTCCTGAGACAGTTTTTAATTGTCATATAATTCCACTGCATGTATGTATCATAATCCCAATAACTAGTTAATCCTTCCATGACCAGCCTGTATGAGAGAATGTTTCAGCTCTCCCTCACCCACATGGCCACAGGCATAATCCAAACTATTTTCCCATCTGATAACCACAAAGTGGTTTTCTTTGTTCACAATGAGGTTAATCTTTTCTTCACATAGCCATTTATTTATATGTCTTCTTTCTGAATCGTCTAAATCCATTGTTACATGTTCTATTCTCATTTTTCTTCTGGGTTGTTTTTCTTATTCTTTTTAAGAGCCAAATAGTAAAGATTCTAACCTTTTTATCCTGGCATAAATTTTATATATTTCCCACTTTGCCATTTGCCTTTTAATTTTGTCTTTTTTAACTTTTTGTTTTTAATGTCAGTAATGTAACATTTCTGTTTAGTCACATTTCCTGCTCTTTGTTCTTTGTGACTGTGATGGAGATCAGTAACAGCCCAACGATGTCAAGGGCCATAGAAGGATGATCTGCTGGAACTGGCTAGTCATCTATTAAACTGCCTCTAGAAAGCAGCCAGATCTGCACAGCCTGCAGAGGCTGTGCCCACTGGCCAAGTGGAAGGACGTTGCAGGGGACTTGCCATGGGATGGACTAAGAATCAGAACATGGGGACGCTAGTCCTAGGCTCGCTGCTCGCTTGCTGCGTGTTGCAACGCAAGTCTCTCTGAACACCACATACCTCACCTATAAAATGAGAACTGTGGAGACTACAATCTCAAAAGACACATCTAGTTCTAAGGCTCATTCTTTTTATATATATATATTTTATTGATTTTTTTTATAGAGAGGAAGGGAGAGGGATAGAGAGTTAGAAACATCGATGAGAGAGAAGCATCGATCAGCTGCCTCCCGCACACCCCACACTAGGGATGTGCCTGCAACCAAGGTACATGCCCTTGACCAGAATCGAACCCAGGACTCTTCAGTCCCCAGGCCAATGCTCTATCTAGTGAGCCAAACCGGCTAGGGCGTAAGGCTCATTCTTATTTGACATGTGAAAGAAGGGAACTCAGTACTAGATGTTGCCGGCTGACTAGAACCCACACCCCACACACCTGTCAATGAGAAGAATGAAGAAGGTGAGAGGCGGTAAAAGGGAAAGTCTGACAGGAGGAGCCTGCGGTCCTTTCGACAAGTAGGTTGTAGAAATTCATTTCCAGTAAGTCAGCATGATCTGCAGGGTGGAAGGAGAAGAGAACCTAGAGCCAGAAGGGCTTGACATTAGTGTGCAGATTTTCCCAGAGAAGGCACCAGGCAATCTTACTGGGGTTTCCTGAGTTGATTTGGGGAGAGTAAACGTTGAGTATTAGCCTAAAAGCCAGAATAATAAAATAAATAAAAAAACAAAAGGGGACTTGGATGGGAAAAGTGATGGAAGTTTTGAGGTGAAGGGAAAAGGCGGGTCATGAGAGTGCTCTTCGAGAGCAGGCATAAATTAGATCCCAGAGACGAAAGGGACTTTTCCAAGACAGCGAAACTCAAGCAAAGACAAGAAATGGCCTCAAGACCAGGCTGGCAGGGTTGTAGTGAGAGATGAAAGTGGTGTCCCCTGCCCTGTGAAGTACCTGCAAACACAATAATGTGAAAAAACAGTACTTGCTCTGAAGTACTATGATGCTAGAAAGGAAGGTAAAGTGTTCATTAAGTAATAGTATCACCAACCAGTCTCGAATCCAGGTACACAGATCACAAGAAATTACATTAATGAGCTAAAGCCCTGATCTTTACCTGGTAACTAACTAGTACTTACTTACATGTACCTAACAATTGTTTTTTCTTGCATAAGATTAAGTAGTAACACCACTTTGTATTCTTCACTTTATTGCTATGTTAGTAATTTATCTTAGCACTGATTAAAACATAAAATGTCTTTAGGAAATGTTATGTCCTAATTTATGGCTTAATTTAATCTCAGCAGTCAAAAACTGATAACACTGCATGCCTTAAGGAAATCAGCATATCTATTATCACACACCAATTAAGTACATTATAATAAAAAAAAGATCTCCTTCCCAAGTGAGAAGAAATGGTTAAACTAAGAAGCAATGAAGGGAGATCCCGAGTCCTCCGCCTGGCCCCACGAGGCTTATTAAGAATTAGGGGGACACTGCCCCATGTTTCAACAACAGAGGCTGCCTTATCCATCTGTTTCCTTCCAGTACTTTTCAGGCTTGTTTATTGTCTTTCACTTAAGAGAAAGAAAAGCCACTTCCCTCTTCCAAAATCAAAGAAGGTAAAAACTACACTGTAAATAGCTTTTATCCCAGGCTCAAATTCTCAATAAATTAAAACTCCATTATTGTTTATTCTGTCTTGGGTAAAGCTGGCAAACTACTAACTAGATCCATTTCAGAGGTGAGATAACTAACACAGAAAGCAAGTCTAGAAAACACAGGGACACAGGCCAGCCTTCCCCACAGAGGGTCTCCTCCAGGGTGCACAGCAGGCCAGCTGTGCACCACGCTACTGGGGTCCTGGGAAAGCAGTTTCAGTATTCCAATACCTCTGTTTCCTTCACTATAAAATGGGGATAATAGTTATATCTACTTCCTAATATAGTGTTTGTAATTCCCAGATGAAAGGAAGTGCTCTTTATAAAGTACTGGGCATTCTTGTCATTTATGTATTTAAAAGAGAAGAAAGATAACACAAAAATAATGATTTTTAAACTTACATCACTGTCACTCATGAATTTCATAAGCTCATCTCCCAAAAGTGATATATGGCATATATGTAAGAATAAGCATAATTTCTGTTTCAATTATTTTGTTTTACCTAATGGAGATAACTATTATATGTGTATATACAGGCACACACATGATATTTAAAATGTATATACATACATTTATATAAAATACACACATTTAAAATTATAAGAAAAAGTATAGTACAGCACAAATATCATATAAATTCTTCCTAAAAATTGTTGATAAATAAACCAGCATCAATGTGCATTTTGTTATGAAATTAAATAAGATAGCATTTTGCTCATGAAATTAAATTTAAGCTTTCAACTTAAGATTTTATTCACAAAATAAAATAGTGCCAATGAATATAAAGTATTATATGATGGTATAAAATACTGTAAGAAGGAGTTGACAAATTTTGTTTATAGGTTTTTTTAAACCAAGACAGCAATTCTCATCTAGAATTTAATCTAAGAATGATGAGACCCTTCTGCATTTTTAATCCTTTGAAAATTATCCAGGTTATAGACAAAATTTCCATAGAGTTCAGAATAATAACAAAGCATGACATAACTTAACAATTACTTTGAATAAAGAATATTTGTCAACAATTACAATGGGTGAAAATGTTCCTTTCTCCGGCTCCCTGGAGGAGCAATGTTTAAGAAGAAAGAATTATTTATGCTACAAACAGAGAACTGTAATGGGCAGTTTTAATATAACACATCGCAGCAGTATAAGCAAGCTGCCAGGAAGGTGTTACCTTGTTTTGACTTATACTCATCTGATTTCCAAGACCAGAGGAAAACTCTGAAAGCAGATGGGGCTTTGGTTTTTTTGTTTTGTTTTGTTTGTTATTACTGAGAACAGTGGCAACAATACCTGTGCTGATGGGGTCTTCAGGCAGGAACACTGAGGTTCCACCATTTTCTGCTGAAAATGAGTTCTCCCGACTGCCAGGTCTAGTGATGTCAACACCTACTTCCATCTTTTCTCCTTCTTTTTAAGTGTTGATAGTAATTTAGTGATTCCAATCATTACTACATTCATTTTGAAGTAACAAAATGATGTTAGGAAGCTCCTCTCATAATACATTGCAAAGGCAAGTTTTCAGAGGGAAAACGATCTACAGTTAATCAGTTTTGCTACCAACTGTGGCTGTGGGTATACTGAAATCAAATTAACTATAGAATAGCAGGAAGATGGTAGAAGGTGTGGGGCAGAGAGAGGGCTGAGGGGAGATGCGCACTGAGCTGAGATCGGCCAGGGCCAGAGGAAAACCTCTTTACAGGCTGATCCTTCAGCAAACGGGAAAACTGGTTTTAGTGTTTTTAACTTCAATTAGTCACATTAATTAATGCTAAAAACAATGTTAACAGTATGTTATTTTCATCTAGTTAAATAAAGGATTATACACATTTGAGTAAATTACATAGCATTAAACATTTAAACAATTTGAAATGAAGCCATTACTGTCATTCAAACAAGTTTCTACAGCTAAAGACTGAATGTTAAGTATGAACTGTTTTGGCATTATAGGAATATAAATCCTTTATCTTTTCAGTGAGAACAAATGAAGAGATTTGATGACTTCTGACTTAAGCGGTTTGCAGTAGCACATCGCCCTCCAGTGGTAAAAGGCTCAAATGCAATTCCCAAAGGCCAAAGTTCAGTAGCAAATCTTTTCCTTTTGAATGGTGTTGGCTCCTTTTTTTTTTTTTTTTTTAATACAATGGTTTGTCTCAGCACATATTTTCAATATCAGATCATCTTCCACTGCCAAATTTATCTCATCAAATTTATAGTTTTTTATTCAAGTCTGGTTCATAAGAAATGTTCTGGAGAGTATAAAAGAAATCAAAGTAAAACAAAACCTTACATGGACAGACACAGTTGCAATGATGAGTGGGTTGTTTTCTATAATTCTAATATAGGCTGAGATGTCAGGAATATAGAGGTATTAATTAATTTTTATGTGTTAAAATTTAAACTCTAAAGTGAGATTATAAAAATTATGGAACTCTTTTGCTTGCCATACAATACAATGAGTACATATAACGTGCAAAATTACAGAAATTAATTAAAATTACAGAACTGTCTTTTACATATAAAATGTCTTTTACTCCATTTTTTTCTGTGTAAAAACATTTGTTTTTAAATAAGAGTGTAAAAGATTTATTTATGTACATTATTTTTCATCATTTATTTTTGGGTCTATTAAAATGGAACCGAAATTAAGAGCTTTAAAAATTAATCTGAAGAATCAGGAAAGATATTTACCCTTACAGGTTATCAAAAAAAGCTCCCGTAGGCCAATGTATCATATTTATATTCTTGAAAATACTTTTATTTCTCATGTGCAAGGGGATCATAATTTTATTTAAAGTAATAACTTAAATGATTATAATCTTCTTGGTCTTCTACTCTATAAAATGCAAGGTATAAAAGCATTACCCCAGACCCTTCAGCAAACAGTTACTAGGTAGAATGAGGTATTATTTTCAAAATAATAATGATAATTATCAAATTTTTATTCTTCTGTTGCTTATGCAAAGAACAAAAAAGTTTAAACATGATTTTGAAAGCATAATTCATTTCATTGGAACCCACGAAGCAGCTCTGTATAATGTAAAGAGAATGGCTTTAGGTT
Organism: Myotis daubentonii; assembly: GCF_963259705.1. Classification (NCBI taxonomy): domain Eukaryota; kingdom Metazoa; phylum Chordata; class Mammalia; order Chiroptera; family Vespertilionidae; genus Myotis; species Myotis daubentonii. The sequence goes on along the minus strand of NC_081845.1, from coordinate 90,276,431 downwards.
TGGATTTTGACTCCACCAGTGCACAGCAACTTAGGCAAACAACATCTCTGTGCCTCAGTTTCTTCATCTCTGAAATGGAGATAATCCTTCCCATCTCATGGGAACACTGTGAGGATTCGGTATAATGATGCAAGTAAAATACTTAGCCAAATGCCTGCATTCACTTGGGAGATCCTCGAAGAATGCTAGTTTACTTCTACCCATTCTTACCATGGAAAGAATGCAAAAGACCTATTCTCCACTCAAGAAGGACTAGAACCAGAGTAGGAGATATGGAGTCACAAGGATGAATCAATAAAACACATTTAGGATTTCATAAATCATGTCCCCCTTTACTATCATACATTAGAAGATACAAAGAAGCAGAAACACTGAATTCTGGGAAGAGGAGGGATGGCAAGGGAAACAGAACTAGCATTTGTTCTGTGTTTCACGTGCTACTCATTGCACCAAGCCTTGTTACACATTATCTTATTACTTATTAAGGCACCAAAGGTCTCTATCCAGCAGAATAATGACGGTGATGGTAATCCGTGACACTGGCTATTCTTGTCCAGGGAAGACTGCAGGATGGGCCTCACTGACTCTGCAGGTAGATCAGGGAGGGAGGGGAGGACAGCAAAGAGGAGCACTGACACAGCCCCTCGGGATGGTGGCTGAGAGACAGGGATGTGCTCATGAATGACAATGTCTTGCTTAAACCATCTTAACTACTTTCATCTATTTTTCTCTTCAGAGTTGAGTATGTAAAGCAGTGAGATGGTGGAGATGGTATGGAGTCATATCATAATGTTGTCTGGGAAAGATAGTGCATGTATAATTTTCAGAATTATAACAAAATAGATTACATTTGCAAAGTAGGCTCTCCGCCTTTTGTAACCATGAAAACAAAGCAGTTAAACAGGCCTGATGTGAAAGTGACCCTGTGATGTGCTCTGTCACTATCAAGAAGGGAAAAACGCTGTAGCAACCAAGCAGACCCCATTTCATTCTGATTTCATGTGACTAAAGTAAAAAAATTCTCCCAAGACTGCCACTGCCTTGATTCTTTTATTACAATTCTTACTTTTTAATGGATATTTTAAGTAATATTAAAGGAGTAAGACTCCCAAGTTTATAAAAAAGGGCAAGAACTTTAAAAATATTTAGAAACATGTTTGTTTTAATATGTAAATCAGATTCAGGAAAATGAAAGGGCAAAAGGGAGGGAGGAAATGCAAATGGTCAGGCTTCTAGCTTTTGCCAGCTTACCAAGTACCCTGATGACATAGGAGTGGCAACAGCCCTTACACCTCTTGCTGTGTCAGTGTCCTAAACAATGCCCTCAACGCTTAAGACCGCTGATGCCAGGTCCCCAAGTGGCAATGCCTGGCAGCGCGCGTGCACACACACACACACACACACACACACACACACACGCACACACGCACACCAAGGTCCGTCCACCCTGAGGGTGGAAACTTTCCACCAGGGCAGCAAAGAGCAAAGGTACACGCATGTCCCACCCATCCACATAGAAAACATATTTTTCCCAAAAAGGAAATCTCACATTACAGAGCTAAGACCACCTAACAAGCAAAAGCAGATGGGTCTAGATTCATAAGGTAAAGGACAGAATTGGTTTTGGTGACTCTCTGAATATTCATAGAATCCATAAAAAGTCCAATCCTTTTAAGATGCAGTCTGTTAGAAATGAATATGCAACTGTACCAAATAAAAACATTATCTTTCTCAAAATGTACACATGAGAATTTGTACATGGTAGGAAATGTGCCACCTCTCTTTGCTGTCTGAATCAAGTACTATCTGACCTTTATATTGATTAGTGGTTTGTATTTTCTAATGCAGGCCCAAGAATATGCTTTCCTTTCTTTCTGTTTCTTTAACACTGCATTCCCTCTTTTATCATTTCACCATCACAAAACGTGTGACATGCAGTACAATGTTTCCTAAGTATAGTGTTAGAACTTAGAACTAGCTAGCTCTTCAAAATGATCATGACTCCTGGACTCCCCGCCCCCTGCGCCCCCCCCCCCCCACCACACACACACATGGCAGCATGGAGTCCTTTCTTCAAGTTTCCCAGGTCATTATATGGGAAGAAAAAGGGAGAGAGCGGGAGGGGAGGAAAGGAGAAAGGAGGGAAGAAGGAAATAATAAAGTACTGAGTAAGAAAGAACTATTATCACTTCAGATGACTGCTCCTTACAAGTAGACCCATCACAGTGAAAATCACCATATGCATGAGGAGTTCCGACTTGTTACTAAGACTCCAACCAACTAGCTAAGCAACCATGATCACAAGCAAAGGTTTCAGCTCTGGCTACTCTTTCAAGTTCCAGGCAGGGCTGGAGGGATGTTTTGCAAGTCTAAATTAAACAAGCTTGGCTAGAGTCAAACTACAAGCAATCAACCAATATAGAAACAGTCGGGTTTATACAAAGGCGTCCAACACAAATAAGGTGTTACATAGGCTGAAAACAAATGGATTCAAGGCTGGGGCATCCCTTAGTCACAACACTGCTTTTTTGAATTTTGTTGGCTTTACAGAAACACTAACCATAAAGTTACTTTTATATGAATAAAAATGTATAGTAAGATCAACATTTGAGTGATTCCCAACAAAGTATCAGAGACAGAAATCTCATCATTAATAAAAACCGGTTTACTGTATGAATCTGGCTACCTAAATCGCCTATCTAAATATCTAAAACTTATCCAAGTTTTTCCCACAGTGAAGTTTTCCTAGGACTCATATGAGGACCAGTCACAACATCAGAACTAGTCTGTCATCCACATTCCATATTCACGGAGCAGCAGGTTGTACTAAACAGGTATAAGTATCATAAGCTGAGTTTCTGTCAGTATTTAGAGGCACATATATATTTCAAAATGTATGCAGTTCTATTTTGTTCTGTTCTCTAGTACTAAAAATATATACAAAGCAGGAAGTAACACAGAAAGGGTTGGAAGGGGCACACTGGCTTTTAAACGCCTTGGCCAAAAAGTGCCACACACCCCTCTGTTCAGAAGCTGTCTGCTGAGCTAGTCACATAGCCCAAACCTGACAACAGAGCTGGGAGTGGAAGGGGGACCTATTACAGTGAAAAAGGCGACACAGGAATTTGTTGGTGAACGTAACTACTGCTCCTGCACGCCACCCACTTAAAACTGTTCGGTTCTAAAAATCAAGCAGCCCCCACTACTCCTCTTGCATGCTCCGCTCTCCACGATCAGGATTCAAGTGCACCATCTTCTCTGGTGATCCCCCCATCACTAATACTGGGGCAGGGTTCCATGTTTTCTTACAAAATGACATCCAAAATGGATGGGGCCCTCCGAATATAAATTCCACAGGGCAAAAACCTGTGTACAATCTTGTTGAATCCCCACACATTTTTCTCTATGACAATTATGTACCATATATATTTTTTTAAAACAACACATTAATGAGTGATCTAGCATATTTGGAATTTAAACAATGCCTGGCAGCAACTGCTACAGGTTTGTCTTTCACACTTGGACTTCTGCCGAGCCTATTTTCTGTCAGCTTTCTTATTTTCTCTTTAATTTTGCTAAGTGAACACTATTTTGACAATGGATTAAGCAATACACAAAAAGTAGAGAAAAAAATATTAATAAATTAGGCACTTTTTGTTGTTGTTGTTAACCCTAACCCGAGGATATTTTCCCATTGATTTTTTAGGGAGAATGAAGAGAGAGGGAAAGACAAAAAGAAACATCGATGTGAGAGAAACACATCAACTGTGGGCCGGGGTGGGCCTGCAACCAAGGTATGTGCCCGTGCCAGGAATCGAACCCGGAGCCCTTTGGTCTGTAGGCCGAAGCTCTTTCCACTGAGCCAAACTGGCTAGGGCCACATTAGGCACTTTGTCTCATGCTCCTCAGAACACTGGCCCATACTGCCCACTTCTCACGGCAGCCTCAAGAAACGCTGCGCACAGGGACCACCCACTCCGCCTTCCACTGTGTCTGAGATCACACGTATTTATCTTTATTTTTAAAATCTCCTCATTGTTGCCAATGACACTTGAACATTATTATTAATCCAGCTACTCCTAATAATAGTATTTAAGTAACTTGTCATCTTGGGAACTTAGTAGACAATAGTTAATTAATTGTCAAGCATTAATATAACAGGATTCTAATCTCCAACCTCTGAAGCAGGGTATGCATTTGTTACGATGGTAAACCTTTTGTTTGAATTGCTTATTTATGCAATATACAGTCTCTATCACCTCAATTCTAATTTTTATATCTGCTTTGTGAGTAGAATAATCACATGCCGAAGGACACAGACAGTTCACTTCACAAACAGTAATGAATCTCCTGTGAGCCCTTTTATTCACACCACAATAGATTCTATATTACCAGGCAGAGGAAAACAAAACAACACCATAGATTATTTCCCTTATTTGCAAGATATGCACACAGTATTCTGATAGGAACAAGAACCTGAAGGTGCAGCGAGCTATGTCTTAGGAGTGTGAGTAAATACAATATTCTGTTGACATCTTGTTGTTCCTGCTTTCAGACAACCAGGTATGTTACATATGAACTGTCAGAGCAGCTCAATAAGTTTTCCTGACTAAATGTGCCCACATTCTTTTCAGAGACCTCATCTTAAGCTAAATTTCCTATCTTTGTTGAACACCATTGTAACAATTTCTTAACTTGCAATAGTCATTTCAAATCAATATTTAAATGGTATAAACACCACCACTTTTATCCGCTAACCTTCTCTTCAGATACACCATACATACTTTCCATGTGACAATGCAAATGGTCTGCATCCAGCAGGAAACAGAAAGGTGTCAAAGAGAGAAAGATAGAATCCCTTTCTTGGGCCCTTAATGAGGTCTCCAGAGCCAAAGGCAAACCAATAACAAATTGTACTTTCCACATATTGGGTGGAAAAAAAGGAGAAAGGCGGGGGGCTGGGGGAGTGGGCTTGTCATCTGAAATTAATTGAACTTAGCCATGCCAAGGAAGCACGGGTAATAAACCCTCCCCATCTAAATTAAGGGTTTTATACCATGAAAAATAAAAATAAAAAATTTATGGCAGTAATTTCATCTGGGTTTTTCAAGAAGTGCTTGCTGATTTTCTTGTACTCAGTAGAAAAATCCCCAAGGAGCAATGCAGACTGCAATAAGGCAGACTTCTAAAAAGATACCATTTAATTTCTCACTCCTCCCCCTGTACTATTACCACATTTCCACTTTTCACTAGCTCAGTATTAACTCTCTCAGTACAGTTCTCTCCCATTAGCTCTCAGCAACATCTTAAGGGGCAGGGAAAACATGCTCCATCTACAAGCGCTCATCCATTGCTCTGAGTCAAAACAATCGGAAGCCCCAGAAGCACAGGCATTGATTTGCCTCTGGCTTTTCGTCAGGACACCCAGCCATCTTACTCAAAGCCACCAAAAGTCAAAATGGTTTCAAAACAATTCTATCATTCGACATCTTTAACACTGGTGACTGACTTCTGAAGAAAAAAGAAAATCTAACACAGAACCATGGTTCCCAACCTGTGGATCGCATGTGGCAGGGCCAAGGGCACAGTTCTTTGCAAGGGCTCTGCAAATCCCCATGGACACCAAGCACAGCCTGCAGACCAAACTGTTGAACATATGAAAACATAGTCACAGTGTTTGTTTTCCAATGTCCACAGACACTGTTCTGATGACTAAAATGAACATTTATTTAAAAACACAACTAAAGTCACAGTAGCTTTTTCCCATTTTCTCAATTAATGGATGCTATAAGTAAAAGAGCTAATTTACAATCCTGCAATCTTTTCAAGTCAAGGTGAGCCTTCACAATGAAGAAGGAAAATAATTGATAGGATTGTCAGCATTTTCAGTGCTTTATGTTCAGGCATGTGGTAGGCACTCAATACTTGTTGACCACAGGTGTGAGGACATTATTCTTGGCACCATTTGTATCTCTTTTTTTCTTTCATTCGTCCCATCTCTTCATATACAAGACAGCAGCAAACCTCAAAGTAAGGTCTGGACTCCTGGGATCCCAAGTGCCTTTTAGGAGGTCCATGGGGTCAAAGCTTTTTAATTTTAAGAAGTTATTTGCCTGCCATGTATGGACTGTTGAGTTTTCCAGAGGCTACATCTGTGATATCACAACAGATTGAGAAATAAATATGAGAATCCAGCTGTGTTCTACTGTAATACCAAAAATTAAGGAAGTTTGCAAGGTTACTTTCCTCACTGAATTATTTTTGTTTTAAAAAATATAGTTATTTTCATTAAAAATGTTTTATATTGACATGTAATGGGTTTATTATTGCACTTTAAATTAATTCATAAATATTGATAAGATATACCATGCATTAACAAAAGTTCTTTGGGGTCCTTAATAATTTTTAAGAGTACAAAGAGCTCCTGGGAACCAAGTTAGAGAACTGCTGTTAAGAGGTAGCAATGTCCTGGTTTCTGTTCTCAGTATACAAGCAGATGCTGGACCCCACCTGGGGGGGATGCTAAGGAGGGGTTCACAGGTTTCACTGGGTAGCCGACCAGGGGCTCTCACGGCCCTTCTAGCATTAAGTCTATGATTCTATCTTAAAGGGAACCAAGGACATCTCCTCCCAAAGTTGTCACTACTGAGGTGGAATATGAATAAATATGAATGTTCCTTCATTTTCCCAACCACAAAACAATATGAGCACCTTAATGGGCAAACTAATATTGTCTGTGGTTGTATAGTCTTCATGTCAGTACAACATTTCCAACATTTTGGAAGTGACTTTTTAATTTTGCTTATTAGGTTCTTTTTATAGGAAAAGCTCTCTCCTCCAATTGGAGCCTCCCACAAATTTCAAATCACATAGTGCAGTACTATTCGGTCTGAAGAGAAAGAATGCTAGCACAGGGCTATTCAATCAGAAGAATAGCCATTCACTATATTCTCAAAGGATGTCCTTACGACTAAATGGTAAGGTCAATAACAAGGCAAAGGTTCTGCTGACAGCAATTCCCAAGGCAAATAAATTCATGCCAAACCCGTACAGATGAGGCAACATCTTAATCTTCTGCACAGGTCCTGCTCTTGTAAGACATGAAAATAGGATAACTTAGCTTAATGAGCACACTGTGCCCATAGAAACCAGTAAGTTGTTTAGAATGTATAGTTTCAGATCAATAAAGGAAAAGCAGTATTAGAAAAATAAAATGAATACACTTGTGTAATTTAATTCAATTCAATGAACATTAACTGAGTGCCTGCTATGTTCCTGTCATTATTCTAGGTGATCATGAAGAGAAGAGAAGCCTTACTCTCTAGGAACTCACACTCTGAACAGGAAAAACACTGTACCACAATGTGATAAGTGATATAAAAATAGGTTTAATACTACAGAAACACAAAGGAGAAAACAATTAATTTAGTCTCATGGAAATAGGGGGAAAGAGTCATGACATATATAACAGGAAGGGAGGGTAGGGAGAAGTTTGTGCCTAACTCAAAATCTTCAGTCTGAGCTGAGTCCCTACCATCTCCTGATGATTGTTCTATGTGTCACTTCCATTTTCCCATTTTCCAGCTGCTAGTTCAAACCTCCTCCATTCCTCTCACATCTCCCATCCAACTCCCTACAGCCCTACTCCCAACAGCTGTTCTGTGGCCTTCTTCGAGATGAACCGGCCTTGGGCCACCTATCCCATGGCCAGGCCTGCTGCCCCTACCCCTGCCCTCTTCTAGAAGGCCAAGCCTAATCTCTGCACTAAGACCCTACAGCCCATCCAGTCTCCCTTCTCAGGAACCTCTGCTCTCCAACCTCTACCTCACTCCTGATTCCTTATCACCAACATTTAAACATGCTTCCTCAGCAGCCATCTCAAGAAGTGAATATTTTTTTCTTCTCAATGCCCCATAAATCCCAGAGCCAGGAAGTAGGGGAGGCAACTATACTTGTTCCAGAATACTACTCCCAACTAGCCTCCTCCCATTCTGCCTGCAAATCTTCCTTTTCTTTCAAAGCTCAAGGTCCATCCCCTGCTGTCATCATTATCTACCAACTTCACACTCATTCTACTCAACTGAAAACTTGTATTCCTGGCTCACTTCCCTTCCATTCCAGCTCCTATAATCACTTGCTAACATGAATGTACACCACGCAAACAAAATCTGGGCCGCCCAGGTCCCTGATAGCCTCTTTCAGGGCCCCTTCCTCTCCATACCTCTGACTCAAATCCATGGGCAATACCTTGACTTGGTCAACAGAAACATATACTCAGGCCAAAATTCTAATATGAAACCAACATTTCATCTCCCCTTCCCATCTTTCCCATTCATTTGCTTTAGTATCCCCATTGCTAAAGATTCTTCCCTCTCGTTAAACTGTCTAATCCACTGATCCTGTCACAATCCTGTCCCCCTTTGTTCCCTCCTTTGATCAGCTTAGATTCTTATGATCTATGTATAATCATTCCCATGCAGAATACCCTATTTCCCTTGTCCCTCTCTCCATTATACTTACCTTGAAAACTCCAACCCTAGTATCTACTTTCTCAGAGCACAAACTCAAGTGACAGTACACAGCTAAAGAAAAACCACACAATCAGACTTCATTTTAAATTCATCAAATTGATGTTTCTCTCTCTCTGTCTCTCCCTCTCCCTTCCACTCTTTCTCAAAAAATCAATGGGAAAATATCCTCGAGTGAGGATTAACAACAACAAAAAAGAACTAGGATCTATTCTCAACAGAGTAGAGGATATGGCTCATAGAGGACCTTTAATGAATGATCACACCAGGAAGGAATGAACAGAATGATCAAATTTCTTCTGTTCAACAATTCTCCAACCCCTCCACTCCCAGTTATCATCCGTCCACCTTATCTCTGTTGCCTCAAACTTCTTAAAACTATTGTCTATTCCAGTTTTAGTGATATAATTTACATGTAACATTGTGTTAGTCCAAGGTGTACAACATGATTTTTTACTCATGACTTTACCTCACCCCCTTCAACCTACTTCTCTCGATGCCATGCAACTGCTCTTCCTCCTGACATAACATCCTTGTCAAAGCAAATGAAAATTTCTTACTGACCTCTTTATGACATTTAGCCCCCAGCGATCACTCCTTCCTCCTTAAAGCATTCTCTTGCCTTATATGGCAATTCACACTCTTAAGGCTCCTCCTACTTTTACCACTCCTTCTCAGGATCCCTCTAAGGTTCCCCTTTTCTCTTTCCTAAAATATTGGTATTCCTAAGGGTTCTGACCTAGGCCTTCCCCTCTATATGCACTGAATCATCTCATGCACTCATACAGTTCCAGTTACTATCTATATGCAAATGTCTTCCAGATCTTTATTTTAGCCCAGATCTTTCTTCCTAGCTTCAGACCATCTGCCTAAATGCCCAGTTCAGATCTCTATTTGGATGCCCAACTGTTACCTCAGTATATTTAAAGTGAACTTATCACCCTGGCTGGGTAGCTCAGTTGGTTAGAGCATCACCCTTATATGCCAAGGTTTCGGGTTCAATCTCTAGTCAGGCCACATACAAGAAAGCAACCAATGAATGCATAAGTAAATGGAACAACACATAACTCTCTCTCTCTCTCTTCTCAACTCATTGCCTTTCCCTGGCAAATCTGCTTCTTCTCCTATATCCCCATCTTAGTGATTGGTATCTCCATCCAACCCATGCACTGATGTCTCTCTCACATACCCCACCCCCAACACATCTACTTTTAAACAAGGTCAAGATATTCCAATAACTATTTCTTTAAATTGCCCACTTCTCTGCATCTCCACTGCTACTTGCTTGATTCAAACCACTGGCATTTCTCGTGCCTAGACTTCAGCAAAAGTTTTCAAATTCTATTCTTATCTCCCTGAAAGCCATTCTCCATTCAATAGCAGGAATGATTATATGAAAACATAATAAATCTTATATTAATTACTCCACTACTGAAAACTCATCAATGCCTTTAATTGCCTTCAGCTAAAATTCAAATTTCTTAAAACCTGGCTGACAAAACCCTGAATGATCTGGACTCTGCTTGTCTCTCCAATCTCATCTCTCACTACTCCTTGCCTCCTCTTCTATGCTCCAACCACAATGAACTACCACTTTCCCATGCTCTCTCTTCCTGCAGTGTATACACGTTATTCCCCAAAGCCCGAGTCAGGCTTTCGCCTTCCACTCTGCACACACACCCTCCTCATCCAGCCACCAGCCCTGATCTTCCAAGATTAGGCCAGATGATCCCCCCTGCCCCCCAGTACTAACTATCCTGTTGCCCACTTCAGAGAACTGAAATTGCCTATTAACTTGTCAGTGATCATACCTACCCACCTCAAAACTACAGAATCAGAATCTCCAGGGCAGGGACCCCGGCATCTGTACACTTTTAAGGCTTACTCGTATAGCTCATGCGCAGCCAGGGTTGAGAATAACTGTTGTTGTGCCTCTATGCAGACAAGGAGCATTACGTTTGCTATTGTAACCCAATACCCAGCAGAGTGTTGACACTGAAGTTACCTACTAAATATGTAGTAAAGAAAAGAAGGGAACAGGGCAGCCCTAGCTGGTTTGGCTCCGTGGATAGAGTGTTGGCCTGTGGACTGAAGGTTCTCAGGTTTGATTCCAGTCAAGGGCACATGGCAGCGGATCAATGATTCTCTCTCATCATTGATGCCTCTCTCTCTCTCTCTCTCTCTCTCTCTCTCTCTCTCTCTCTCTCTCTCTCTCCCCCTTTCCCTTCCTCCCTGAAATCAATAAAAATATATTATATTATAAAAAAGAAAAGAAGGGAATAGGGCAGCAAGTAGAGGAAGGGAAGGGATGAATGAAATATAGCCCTCAAGAAAGGTTTGAATGTTCTTCCACACACCTGTAAAAGGACATTACCAGGAGTGCAATCTTTAAGACTCAAGTTTCTATTCTGCTTCCAGTGTCATTTCGTTTTTCTTTGCTACAACTAAACTATATTCTCTTTGCATCAACTATAAGTAAAGAATGGCAGCTAAAGTATGTTAGGCCGAAAAGGTTGAGTACAAATCAGCTTTCACCTCTATAACACTGCATGCCCTGCCTTGCTGACCTTATAAATACTGGCTGGAAAGCACAACATGCAGAAAAACATCAGCCATTTGAGCACTGTACTCTCCTCAAAATGCAGAGTGAGAACTTCTGAAATACAGCAGTGGAGTGGGTTAAATGGTTCTGAACCTTTTAGAGAGAGTAATAAGTGCACAGTGCTTTAGTAGCAAGCATGCATAAAACATAATAAAATGGCATAGAATTAATACTTTTCCAAAGAAAAATCTAATAAAACCCTGAATTTGGGGAAGAGGCATTGCACAAACAGGGCAGAAACATCTTTATATCTCCCTTGTTGCTCTGAGCACAGCAGCCTCGGTATATATTTGTTGAATAAATGCCTGATGAATGAATATGGTTCTTAAAGGATTACTCACATTTTCCTCCCCCGATCAAAGAGCCAGCTACTCTTAGACTCATGGTCCATTAAAAAATATATATATTTATCGCCCTGGCTGCTGTTGCTAAGTGGTTAGAGAGTTGGCCCATGCACCAAAGGGTCATGGGTTTGATTCCTGGTCAAGGGCAGGTACCTGGGTTGCAGATTCAATCCCCAACCCCAGCCCCAGTTGGGGTATGTATGAGATGCAACCACTTGATGTGGTCTCTCTCACATAGATGTTTCTCTTTCTCTCCCCCCTCCACCCAACCCGCTTCCTCCATCCCTTCCACTTTCTCTAAAAATCAATGGAAAAAATATTCTCAGGTGAGGATTAACAAAAAAATATATATAGGGTGTCCCCCCAAAATGTATACACACTTTGAATAATTATAAAGGCAGTGTTTTATTAAAATACATTTCATTTTCAAAATGTAATAGTCTACAGACATTGTGTGTATACATTTTTGGGACTCCCTGTATATATGTTTATCAAATGCCTAAACCAGCTTGTAATTTGCTAGTACACAGCATTCTAAAAGAACCTGCTTCTGCCCTGCAGAGCTTACCACACGAATCCTATTGGCAGCATTGCCTCCCAGGCACCAGCACCACCAAATAACAAGCACACCGTGCAGTCCAGCCACGTTCCTTTAAACATGCAACATGCCATGTGCTTTCTTGATGCCATGACTTTTCATATATACTATTCCCTCTGGCCCAAATAATCTTCCCACCTGAAAAACTCCTACTCATCCTTAAAGATCTAAATAAATATTATCTTCTTTCTAAAACATTCTCTGAATTCCCCAGAAATAATCATTTCCTCCCCGTGTTCTTCTACCATAGTATTTCCTAAGTATCTTTAGTGTCTTTGAATCCTATTTAAATTAGGATGATTAACTACATATTCATTATGCACAATTCAAAGCATGAAGAGAAACCATTCTCTTTTCTCATAGATCGAGAAGTGATTCACATAGGAAAATAAAGAGTAAAGATTTGCCTGGTTAGATGATAGGAAGGTCATAAGGTACAGTCCTGGGAAAGACTTAACCAAATAGAGGAAATATAAATTAAAAGGTCTGGAACTCTCTTCAAAGCTCAGAGGGTGGATTTTGAGCTTAATCCTTTAAGTTTTGAAAGGGATGGTAAGGTTCCCATCAACCATTTAATCATGGAATGCCTGTGGAACATGCCCATGCCAAACACCATATGGTGACTATCAATTAGGGACCATCAATTCAGATGACCCATGTAAAATTCACTCTTCCAGTAAAGAGTGAGCTGTTTAAGAATAGGGATGCGGGCTCATTCAACACTATCTCTCCAGTGCACACAGGTGGGAGCTTGCTTAATGAACTGAAATGAATTCTTCTTTAATAACTTTACATAACATGTTCTGCAAAATCTTTACCAGCTTCTATAACACAGCAGACATGTTGCTGGAAGGTAAATTACTTTACCTGACTCTTTCAAAGAAAAACTAAAACAAATAATCCTTTTAGAGGCAGTCATCAATAGCTTAATAAATTTCAAGAAATATCAACACCCTTAAGTTTTTAACTCTCTGAAGGGGTGGATTTAAAATGTGAACCCATCTGACAGATCTCAGAGGGGATAGGAGGTGGGGGGATAGGGGATGAGAAAAGATTGACCAAAGAACTTATATGCATAGCCCATGGACAGAGACAATAGTGTGGTGAAGGCCTAGGGCTAGGCCGGAGCTGGGTGAAGGGAGGGGAATGGGGGGTATCTATAATACTGTCAATAATAAAAAAAATTTTGTTAATGAACCCATTGGCCCTAGCCAAGTAGCTCATTTGATTAGAGCATCATCCCAATATACCATGGTTGCGGGTTCAATCCCAGATCAGGGCATATAATTTACAAGAATCAACCAATGAATGCATGAGTATGTGGAACAACAAATTAATGCTTCTCTAAAAATCATAAATATATTTAAAAAATGAACCCATAGCATTAATAGCTATTCTTTATATAAATGTTTAACCAACTACTATGCTGACAGAATTTTGTGTTTAAACCTTAAGTATTTCCATGTAGCCTAACGCTGCAGTTTAACATTGTGATAATGTAAAAATAACAATGTTTTAAAATATGTTGGTCTAAGAGCACCAAAATTAACAAAAATATAACAAGGATCCAGTCAAAAAGCTATGTTAACAAGCGCAGTGGTTTTTGAAGGGGTTGAGCCATATCTTCAAAGTATAAATTCCAAGGAATTCATGGTGTCCCACCCTTAATCCAATGCCTAACTATGGACCCTGTTAAGAGCCCCGGGAACCCTGGGGTTTATCTGGCTAACAGAATTTTTCTTATAAGGTTGATTTAATAAAAACATGTTTTAAGAAGTGCTCCCGTCTTGGATTCAAAGTCTCATGATGTTTTCCAAAATCCCTGATGTAAATGGAAATGAAGAAATGCTCCATGGGCTGATGTTAAAATCGAACCAGGAGTACTGTAAATAAAAATGAACCTAAGAAATGATTCTGTTTTGGAGAAAGAGATTAATTTGAAGACATACACACATACATATCCACTTACTTCCACTCTCACAGTCTGCTACTGGTTGTAAAACTGTCAGGAGAGGTGAGGCAGCAGCACCAACGGCATCACCCTAGACACATTCAGGTGGTAGCTGTTTTGTGGCCTAGGGGGTTGTCTGCAGCTCATCACCACCAGTGCAGTGCTCATTCAGATCATATTTTTATTTCTGAAGCCTTATTAACATACCCCAGGCTCCAAAATGCAGTATATGATCCTTGACTGCAGAAACAAATTGCCAGCTGCCTCATAAAGGACAACCTCATTTAGCAGAAGGCAAATGCTAGCATAGAACAAAAGTAAATAAAGATGGCTACATATGCTCTAGCTTTCAAACTGGAAAGTGACAGTGATAGAAAAGCAGAAGAGGGAAAGGATTAAACATGAAAGAGGACAGCTGCTGACTATCTGACTATTTAAGCGGTCTAATAATACAATGTGACAGCAATGCCAATTAAAATGGCTGGTGTGGAGCTTTAGGTCTGGAGATCTTAAGGCTAACAAAACCATGAGAGTCCAGCCAACCCACCCCCACTGTCATATAAGGAAGGCTACTATAAACTTCGATGAAGAGTGCTTTGTAAACTGCAGTGCTCTATAGAAATACTGCTGCTATTCCTAATATGAGTCTATCCTTCTTTTATTTATTTTTTTAAACATATTTTATTGATTTTTTACAGAGAAGAAGGGAGAGGGATGGAGAGTTAGAAACATCAATGAGAGAGAAACATCGATCAGCTGCCTCCTGCACACCTCTCACTGGGGATGTGCCCGCAACCAAGGTACATGCCCTTGACCGAAATTGAACCTGGGACCTTTCAGTCCACAGGCCGACGCTCTATCCACTGAGCCAAACCGGTTAGGGCTATCCTTCTTTTAGACATAAATTTATCAGAAGTCCCAATTCCTTCTGCATTGTTTCATTTCTGATAAGCAGAGTTGTAGTTGTTAATATTACTGATGTTATTTTTATTATTTTACCTTTTATTTCCTTGAGAACCTTCAAACAGTATATGCTGCCCAAACTGAATATCTTAGCAGGATAAAGCATGAATGGAATATGCCATTTATATGAGAATGAAACCTGAACAAGGTTCACCTCATTTCCACCCATAGAATGTTAGTTGGATCTATCAAAATTCTCAGATGTTCCGGGAACCCCCTATCTTCACAGACCCAACCACTCATTAAAGGTTAGGGCGGGAAGGGAAAAAGGAATGGCTGGCCTTTCTTGTCAAAGAAGGAGGGCTCACTGATGTGCTTTCAGTGAGTGGAATAAAAGAAAAATGTTTTAAAGGGTCAAAGGGAGAGGGCATGAAGAGAAGCTTAAATGTCTGACTTCAGCACCCACCTTAAAAGAACTACTTCATCCAACTGAACTAAAATAGACCACCACTAGCTATTACAAAACCACCTAATGAAGAATCTCCACATGTGACCTCTGGTTACCCTTCAACACTGCAGCCCTCCTAAACAAACTGGCACCAGAGTAAATGCAGCCAAGAAGAACCTAACATTTACATTTTATGATTTCATTTCAATTTTTCATATAATTTTTAGTAGACCTATTTTCTGGGTATAATTTAATTCTAAAGTATTTGGGAATTACATTTAGTCCAGTTGTGCCTGAAAAAAGGAAAGAAAAAGTAATTTTCCAGTTTTACAGATGCTTCCAGAATTCTGTCTGAAGACAGATTAATCTACAGTTACTCAGTTGCAGAATATTACTTCTATTCCAAAGACTTTGTATATGAACTATTAAATCCATTATTAGATCGATAGCAGTTCCTCCCACCTACTCTTTAAGAGCTGATTTAATGAGAACACCATTTTCTTAGTCAAGGCTTTCTTTATTAAGGGAACACAGTCCTATGTGAATACAGTCAACATTTCCTCTTACATTATGACAACTTCATACTAGTATAAACAGAGCCTGCGGCAGGGCAATGAGGCAAAATGTTGGGTGGTAAATAAGAGAATTTGTTTTAAAAGACACTATAATGGAGCTTAAAACTGAACTTAACTTACAAAGGTTAAGATAAAAGAAAACCAACATTAACCATTTGCTCAAAAAATATTGTAATAACAGGCACTAGTGGCATCAAAACACAAAAAAGGAAATGTTATTTTCTTAATAAGTATAGAACTATTCACTATTAAATATTTCAACATCCTCTCTTCACTCCCCTTCTGCAACTGAAAGACAATAGTGGAAAGAAATTTACCCTTTTTCTCTCTCTGAACCTGCATATTAATAGAAATGACAATGACATTATGCCTGTTGTTCTCGGTTTAGACAATATAAGCAATCAATGGGGGCCTCAAGATACAGTCACCAGCTACTAAGCTCTCTCTTTCTCCTCTGAGCTTTTATACGCAAAAAGCATAGAAGAAATTATAAAGTGCTACTTAACGCCTCAAAAATTAAAAATGGAGAAAGAGGGTGGATCAATGTGTATTGTCTCACAAACATAGTTTCAAAGATAATTGGTAATGTTCTCTTTTTCCAAAGAAGTGAGGGTTAAATATAGTCACTCGGTACAGAGACTGATGATCTTCAAGATGTGTAAATTATACATTACAGTTACATAACAGACTAAATCACAGTCATCAACAAAAGAACATTTGGCACGATTCTTGAATTTTTATGATTCCAGTTCATAAACAGAGCCTCAAAAAGGAGGGGGAAAAAATCTCACCTTAAATCAGCCCTATAGGCAGCCTCACACCTCATGACAGGTACCAAGTGTCCAAGGTGAATGGAAGATAAAGGCAATTATCTTCACTGGAGTGCAGAATGGGAGGGGGCTTTATGATTTTCTTAAAATAACAGCCACTCCATTCGTTTTTAAAAACAGGAAAAAGAAAGTCAACTACTCAGATACATGTAGAACTGTGTGTTTAAACACCAACAGACCTAATGTGACTTTGTCCCTAGGTCAAATTCAGACGCTGAAGTCTAGTGAAAGAACACAGATCCTTTCAGAACACTTAAAAAAATCTGGGCTGCACAAACCAGACTGGCCAAGAATTCTCATGCTTTTGATGCAGCTAAAAGGGCTACACAGTGTCATGCCAGTACCACCACTGTAGGCAATTCGGAACTGGTCAGGAGCACTCAGCTAGCAACAATGCTGAGAACGTCCAAACATTCTGCTTCGGTTCCTATGACGACACAGAAGCAGGAAGTCTCCTCAGGCTTATTAGATGCACCCAATTAACATTCATCTTTGACAAGCTCATCCTTTAATCTCCCAGAAAAAAACAGCTACCATTATTCTGTAATACCAGTTAAGAAGTCATACTGATCTGAGTAAAGTACACTAATGGGGGGGGGGGGGGGGGAAGAGATCTTAACCCAAGAAAATGGAAGAAACCTATGAGGAATGCAAAGACCAAACCAACCCAGAAAGGACATTCTTTCCTTCATTCCATCGGGTTGTGTCTCTTCTGCCACCAATTCAACACAATTTTCTCTCTGCACTCTGAATAAAAAGCAAAAATTGCTCTTTTTGAAAAGAAACTAGCCTTATAAGGATTTTTAGAATTCAAAGCCAATACTCAGAGGATTTCCAAGTGTCGAGAGCTCCAAAGAATCCATCAATCTTGATATATTTGGAATGACCGGACAATCTAAGGGATGCCCAGAGCCACTCCACTCAGCCTCAACCATATTTTAAGATGACTATGAAGAAGTCATGTTGACCTAGATCCAAAACAACCAATATTATCTGTGGGGCCCTGGAACACTGCCAACATTTCTTAGAGTCTCAGGCCAGAAAAAAGTAAAACATTTCCTAAGGTGATTATCATAAACTTCATAGTCTTGGATCAAAAAAGCAGTCTCTGGCTTATTTTCTGAAACTAACATGTTTCCAAGTAATTAAATACCAAAGTAATGCTATGACAAAAAAATTAAAACTTCAACTTCCTTATGTGTATTGGGACACAAATCTGTGTGTGTACCTTCTTAGACACAACCATCTCCATGCATATGTGTCCTCTTTTTCTCTCTCAAATGGTGCTTTACCCAAGTCACTTTTGGACTTGAATGAAATACCCCATGCAGGACATGGGATCTAGCTTCCTGAGTAGCTACAGAGGGCCTGGGTGAAGCAGCTTGGGAGTGCAGAGGAGTTTGTTCCCAGGGACAAACCTCTATCAACTAGGAACAGGAGAGGAGACTGGAGGACACCAGGCAGATAAATCCCCCCTTTCTTTCTCTTTTCCAAAGACCACTCTCCAAGTGTACTTTCTCCTTACAACCCTTTCAGAGAAATCCTGTTGGCAAGTGAGCATGCTTGCTGAGTGACCTGCTATGGCTACTTCCAGCATGTTATACAACAAGAGCTAGCTCTACAATTCATCAAATCAATTTCTTTGCATCTTTCCTTGCTTCTCTTCCTTCTGCCCTTACCCTTACAGACCTGGACCTCTACCTCTCAAAGAAAGCATTAACATTTTAATCCTTGCCTCTGGCTCTGTTTGCCAGAGAACCCAGGCTTAGACATTAGGCTTAAAGGAATTAATTCCAGAACTAAGAAGAAACCATTAAAAAATGTACATTTTTTTTCAAATACAATAAATCCTAGGGAGAAGTAGAAAAATATTAAGTACCTAAAACTTAAAAGGCCAGGGCCGATACAATATCAAATGTCACCAACTGAGAAAGCAGTCAGGTAGCAACGCGTCAAAAACAGAATTTCTTCAATGTGCCCCACACCACCAACTTGAAAGGACAAACAAGATCAGGCATTTTCACTGGGGAACAATGCTGTGTAAAAGATGCTACCCATTGCCTATAGAACATTTTTTCTTTCCTACTAGCAAAGTCCTGATAGCATCAGTTTTGTCCAGTCCTCTACAATGGAAAAGGGGTAAATCTAGATCAGAAAGCACATGGTTCCATTATCCTCACCAGTAACTGATTTAGGCTCCTTAGTATCAATTAGTTCTAGTCAATGGCACATGGAGGTCGGTTAAGGGGCCTCTGGGAAAGGTTTCTTAGCTCCTTTGAGGAACAGAAGAGATATTACTACATCTGGTTGTGATGCCTGGATGTAACAGCCATCTAAGACCATGAAAGGATACAATTTGAGGACAAAGTTGACAAAGAAAAATGATAGCAAGGATTTCAGGACCCCAATCCTTCACCATCCGAACCAGAAGGGTATCAAGTCGACACCTGCAAGGGTCAGACATGTCTGGGGCCAACTGAGACGCCTCCCAGGCACTTCGTTTGTCTCTCTTGGGTTTGCAGTGAGGATGGCGGGTGAAAAGAAAACTGAGAAGCTGGATACTAAAGAGAAGAAGCCTATGCTAAGGAGAAGAAACCTGAAGCCAAGAAGGCTGATGCTGGCAAGGTTAAGGCGCCTAGGAAGGGGAAGCCCACTCAGCAGAAACCCCTTCCTCATCAGAGGAATTGGCAGATATTCCTGGTCGGCTGTATTCTGGAAAGGCCACATACAAGAGGAAAGTATTTGGCAGTTAAATCCAGGATTGCTACTGTCACAAAACCAGTTGGAGGCGACAAAATTGGTGGTACCCCAGTGGTTAAACTCCACAAAATGCCTAAATATTATCCTACTGAAGATGTGCCTTGAAAGCTGTTGAGCCATGGCAAGAAACCCTTCAGTCAGCATGTGCGGAGACTGCGGGCCAGCATCCCTCCTGGGACCATTCTGCTTCCTCACTGGGTGCCACAGAGGCAAGAGGGTAGTTTTCCTGAAGCAGCTGAGCAGTGGCTTGCAACTTGTGACTGGACCTTTGTCCCTCAATCAAGTTCCTCTGTGTAGAACACACCAGAAATGTGTCATCACCACCTCCACCAAAATTGATTATCAGTGGTGTGAAAATCCCCAAACATCTCACTGATGCTTACTTCAAGAAGAAGCTACGCAAGCCCAAACACCAGGAGGGTGAGACCTTCGACACAATCTTTCTTTTCTAAAAAGACACAAAACATGTGCTATATCAATTAAAGAAAAAGTGATGAAGCACAGGTACAGAGAGTAAAGAAATCATTACTGTGGGACAGTAGAGGCAGCTTTCTAAAGAAGGTGAAACTAATAAACATGCCTTTTGCACAGCATAAAAGTATGCTGTCTAAATTCAATTAGTGTAATTTGACTTCCAGGAAGCTCTCTCCTGCAGACATGAGTTCTGTCTGTCCAGCATCCTCTTACAAGTGGGAAATACTGCTGCTTTCGCTCTCTGAGCTCAGGAGTGCCAGACCAAAGTGGGCTAGTCAGAACCATTTCCTGGGATTTTTTAAATTTTAAGATTTTTTTAAAAAGTGAGTCCCATAGCATTTGGGTTACAGGTGTGTGGATTTGTCAGAAGTCAGTGAATGAAAATATAAAACTTGTGCATTTTCTTGGATGTCAAGTTTACATTACAAAAAAATGTAAACAGTGAACTCTAAGTTAATGATATGCATGCTTAGGGGTGTGTGTACTGTCTACAATTTACTTTGAAATGGATTTTTAACAGATGCACTGATAAATAGGAGGGTTGATAGATATATGGATATGTGATAAAGAATGTATGGTAACATCCATACGTGGTAAAACTTTTTGTTTGGATAATTTTCAAAATAAATTTTTTTGGGGGAAAAACAAGGTAAAGTCCCTCTCTGCTAGTAATGCTGTGAGCTACAGCTCAGGAGCTATATATGGTCATGTTTCCCAGGGTATGGAGGAAACTGTTTCAGAAAACAAACAATGTAGAAGGAGCCAGGAAATATGGAGTGGAGGGGGTTTTGAGATATCTGAGTTGTCCCTGACTCCAGTGCCCCTTGAGGCCCAGCTGCATGCCTGCCATTTCAGCAGTTACCTAAGTCAAAAAATTTGTTTGCACCTAAGTTAGTTCAAGGTGG
The DNA here is from genome assembly GCF_963259705.1 of Myotis daubentonii. Lineage (NCBI taxonomy): Eukaryota > Metazoa > Chordata > Mammalia > Chiroptera > Vespertilionidae > Myotis > Myotis daubentonii. The sequence continues at coordinate 90,255,513 of NC_081845.1, read as the reverse complement.
GTTCCTTATCACTTACAAAACAAGGAGTCCGGACTAATTCACTAGCTTAAGGTAATAATAAGAACTACAGACAAAGAAAGATGGCCACTGGGGTATTATTTATAAAAAACAAAATACAAAAATGACCTGATCAAACAAAAGAGAAATGGCGAGATTTATGGTATATTTGATGACATAAAATAATACTCTTAATAAAATTTTATATGAAAATCCCACAAAGCTATATAGTTTATATACATATAAACCACATAGTTTATATAGTTATTTATATGAAAATATACAAATTGGTTAACACTGGTTATCTCTGGATTTAGAATTATTATGTTCAAATGTATACATTATTTTTTAAGTATTCTTCAATATGTATATATTACTTTTAGAATAACCAAGAAAAATAAGTCATTTTTTAAAAAATTCACTACTATTAAATATTTTTTAAAAATATATCTTATGGCCTGGCCAGCATGACTCAGTGGTTGAACATCGACCTATGAACCAGGAGGTCATGGTTCGATTCCCAGTCAGGGCACATGCCCAGGTTGTGGGCTCGATCCCCAGTGGGGGGCAAGCAGGAGGCAGCCAATCGATGATTATCTCTCATCATTTATGTTTCTAATTCTCTCTCCCTCTCCCTTCCTCTATGAAATCAATAAAAAAAAAGTTAAAATCCTATATAATAAAAGCCTAATATGCTAAGTGTCCAGTCATCCCTTCAACCAATCAAAGTGTAATATGCTAATGATATGCTAAGGCTGCTCAACTGTTCGCTATGATGTGCACTGACCACCAGGTGACAGACAGCTGACCAGTCACTATGACTTCAATGACCACCAGGGGGCAGATGCTCCGACTGGTAGGTTAGCTTGCTGCTGGGGTCTGGCCTATTGGGACTGAGCAAGACGGGCCAGACATGCCCTGAACCCTCCCACGGTCCCGCCCTGGCTGGCCAACCTCTTGTGTCCCTCCCCAGTCCCGATTGTGCACAAGTGGGGTCCCTCAGCCTGGCCTGTGCCCTCTCGCAATCCGGGACCCCTTAGGGAATGTCAGAGAGCCAGTTTCAGCCCGATCCCACAGAACAGGCCAAGAGACCCAACTGGTGCATGAATTTGGGCACACTGAAAGGAAATTAATTGGAAGGTGGCCGGTGGGGTGGACCTGGGCAAGATGGTCTGGACACACCCTGGAGCCAACCTCCCACGGTCCCTCCTCAGCCAGTGCACCTGGGGCAGTGTCTGCGAAGTGAGCGGAAGCCCTCTGGCAGGTGGGTTCCCTCAGCCTGGCCTGCAGGAATTGGCTGAAACTGGCAGTCTGACATCCCCCGAGGGGTCCCAGAGTGCAAGAGGACACTCTTCAAAGTTGCTGTTGTTCCGCAGCTCCTGCGTTGAGCGTCTGACCCCTGGTGGTAAGTGCATGTCATAGCTACCAGCCAGTCAGCCAGTTGCTTAGGCTTTTATATATATAGATGGCTTGCTTCCTGAGCACCATTCCTACAATAAATGTTCTAAATGTTCATGAATGTTTGAACTCTTCCATTCATTCCCCAAGGCCTGAGAAGCAATGGCCCAATGGTTAAGATCATGATCCATGAAGCCAGACTATTTCAGTTCAAATCCCCATTATGCCCTTATTTTTGGCAGCAAAACAAAATGTATGGTGTAGGGCAAATTATTTAAACTTTCTTGCCTTAATTTGTCCATGTATTAAGTGGAGAGAGAGTACTTACAAGTTTGGAAATAAATGAGATAATACGTGTAAAACACTTAGAATGGTCATGATCACCTTCAGGAACAGCTTGTCTGATGATCTTGTTTCCAACTTTAATAACAGAATTTAACTCATTGAGTATTATTTACTAGAGGCCCAGTGCATGAAATTCATGCACGGGTAGAGTCTCTAGGCCTGGATGGTGATCAGGGCCAATTGGGGCCTTCCAGCTGCCGGCTGAGGCGCTGCTGGCCGGGGCCTTCCTTCATTCTGCGCTGCCCCCTGGTGGTAAGCACACATCATAGTGAGCGATCAAACTCCCAGTCTCCTGGTCAAACTCCCAAGGGGACACTTTGCATACTAGCCTTATATGTATATATAGATTATTTTTCACTTCCTATTTATAAGTATCTGTTTTATACCTAGTCTACCTTCGTTCTTTCATTCACACTTTTGTTTCCAAATACCTGCTGAAAGTCCAGGGCTGTCCTAGGCAAAAGATGCCACTGCCCTAGAGTATGGGTCTCCTCCTCTCTAAAGCTAAGCCCATGGGTTCCACCTTATACTCGACATCTAGCTTCTTGCCAGTTCGTTCCACCTCCTTCTTCAAATCCTCCTCTCTGTGTGTCTAAAAATGTACACATCTATGATTATTTTGAAAAAAATTTCATTTGAACCTACTAGAACCTTCTTCCTTCTTCACCCAAACTTCTCAAATAAAAGCCCTCAAATGTGGTTTATTATAGGCTATTGGAACTTCACTTAGCAAGATTACTTATGGACTCCTTAATGCCAGGTCTAATAATTAGTTTAGACCTCATTCTGTTTGTTCTATGGCCTCTAATACTCACTATGTACTTCTTTAATATAAGTGGTTAACACCATCTTGGTTTTCTCTCAATTCGTAGGCTGCTTTGTCACATTGCCTTCAACCAGATCCTCAAAGAATAGGCCTAACTCTTTTTATTCTCTCTCAAAGATCTTGATTCCTCCATAGTTCAAATATTAGATCTAAGAAGATGACTGCCATACCTGTACTTCAAACTCCAGCCCTGACTTCTTCCTGAGTTCCAGTCCTTCATTCCAACTGCCTGTCAGGCATTTTCGATCTTATAAGCATGTCTGAAAAATCTGATAATTCCATCCACAGTTTGTTCCCTATTCTGATTTTCCCTCTGTAGTTAAAGATACCAAATGATGGGGGAGAACTACAAGTCTATCAATTTCTGCTGATTCTGCAAATCTAATGTATCAGGTTAATCTTCCATTTTAACACAAGAGCAAGCATATATCTTTTGTTTTCTCTATATGAACAAAGAAAACATTAGATATAAGATGAAATGGCAGACCTCCAAAATTTTTCTCCTCTCTTCAGCAAACTTTAGCTGGCACATGTCTACTGAGACTATATTTCCCAGCCTCCCTTGCCAATAGGTGTAACCAGTACTAAGTTCTAATCAAAAGAATTTGATTGAAGGTGATGAATAACATTTCCAAGCCTCGGTCTTAATACATTAGGCATACACTTCTCTGCTACCATGGAGTCCACCAGAGGAATCATGGAAGTCATGTCTAAAGGATGGCAAAGCCACCTTGTCAACCTAAGCCCCATGAGGTCGTGAAGGAGAGCCTGCTTATCAGCCCCAGAATCATAAGTGAGAGGAAAATACCTTCTATTTTTCTCAAAGTCATTGGGCCTTACTAATACAAACATGGATAAAATTAAACATCACAACTGCATATTAGAACCTACAACCACTCTGCAAGTTCATAGTACTGAGGCACCAATTTAGAAGAAAAAGTCACCCAGAATGAATCTATTCCTACATACTTGATGCCTAGGAATTCATTAGTTTCTTAAGATAAAAAAGAAACTGGTTGAGTCCATAATATTAAACCCAAGAGACGAGAAAATTACAAATTACTTTGGGGAAATTAAGGGGTTTCTGAGGAGCACATGCATTGTCAACACTAGCAATAAAAAGGAAATGAGAGTGGGAGGAGTGGGAGAAACAAAAGTATTCATTGTGATTTTAATTCTGAAATCCATGTACATTTAAGGAGTGACAGGTGTTATCTACATAACATTCTTTTAACATTTCTTATATATAAGTAGGAGTAATTTGGCATCTAAAATTATCTTCTTCAGTTTTTTTCATCCAAGTCTATAGCCATTTTTTTTTAAATTTTATTTTATTGTTTAAAGTATTACAAATAGTAGTACATATGTCTCCTTCTTTTTCCCCATTGACCTTCCCCTGGCTTCCTCTACCCCCCCACCCCCACGGCTCATTCCCTCACCCCGCTCCCCCCCCCCCCAGTAGAGTCTTGTGTCCATTGGTTATGCTTATATGCATGCATACAAGTCCTTCCGTTGATCTCTTACCGCACCCCACCCCCCGCCAACACTCCCCAGCCTTCCCGCTGTAGTAATAGCCTTTTATTTAACAAATCTTAATCACTTGTACCACATTTAACTAATATCAACAATTAATGTCAACGACTAATGTGTATATATAATAGTTCAACCAAATATTACCAACATCAGCCTTATTTATTTATCTATCTATCTATTTTCAGCCTTATTTAAATGTATTTATTCCTCTAACCAAATGAACTCAGGGTTAACACCAATTTCCAAGATGGGCAGAAGTTAAGTAAAGAATCAGACTCTGGTGCCTGAATTCCTTTAGGACAGATGGCTGGTCTTAAAGTATTTATAACCAGAGGACTACTATTCTATTCAAGAATGATACTGTGTCACTGCCTACTTTTGATTATGTATACTAACTGAAGGCAGAAGCACAGATAATCAAAACAATCCGCAAATCAATTTTAGTTGGCTTTGAAATATCTATTAATTTTTTCAAAGAGATTTATTTTACTTTTTCTCAGGATAATACGAAAAATGACTTGCGTTCCCTGGGTACAAGCCAAATGGTGGGAGCATAATTGGCAGTTGAACAATTTCAACGTGGGTATAAAAATTCACCACAGAAAAATGGAAAGCAGACCAATTATAAGAGATAAATGAGACTTGATGACAGGTATTAAAAAAATAAAATATTTTAAAACACGACTCTGTATTAAGCTAAATATAGAATTAGACTCACAGAGATGCAAGCAGAGAAAAATTCTGTGCTATATTTGAGTTCACAAGCTCAGGGAAATAAATATTTCTAGAAGCCCCTTGGTGGCTGGACTACCAGTCTTAAGGTATCTCAAAAAATGATGGCAGGGCCCTAACCGGTTTGGCTCAGTGGATAGAGCGCCGGCCTGCGGACAGAAGGGTCCCAGGTTTGAGTCCGGTCAGGGGCATGTACCTTGGTTGCAGGCACATCCCCAGTGGGGGTTGTGCAGGAGGCAGCTGATCGATGTTTCTTTCTCATTGATGTTTCTAACTCTCTATCCCTCTCCCTTCCTCTCTGGAAAAAAATCAATAAAATATATATATATTTTTAAATGATGGCAGGGGTGCTAATGTTGTTAGTGTTTTCCTCTTACAGTTTAGGTTCTTTATTAATGAGCAGGACACATGATCCTGAGCACTGCTACATGTACTCCAAATGTGAAAATGGGGCTGCAATCGTTTAGGAATTAATGGTATAGTAGGGGCACAGGCACAAAAACAGGAGGCACACAGAAAAGTAGGACCTTCCTTCCTCCCACGTCAGTGTGTCAAACAACTTTCAGTCCCATCTTCTGATTTTGCTCAGTGCCTAAGAAATTTTTGGCATTTAATAAGTATTAAGTAATAATAACACAGTGGAGTTATAATAACTTAATATGTTCCACAGTGGGGCTCGTTTTATGGATTAATCTAGTAATCCATGAGCCATATTGCTGATAAATTGGTTATATTACAATAAAATTTATTGTATTACAACAGATTCACTGACTTACAGTGTTATACACTTGCAAACCCCAAACCTATAAAGCATTAATTTTTTATTTAAGATTTATAAAATCATGTCCATTTTAAGATGCCTCCTGGTGCTTTTATGATATAAAGCAGATATAAACTTCTAACAAAAAGAAAAGCCAGGCTCTGTTCAGATTTACTTTTTGTCCTTTTTTTAAGCACTAAACAAAAGTAGTATGTCTTATACCTAAGGTCAACCCAAAGGGCCAACTTTATAAAGATTTATAAAGTAAAAAGTCTATCTCAAGAAAATACTTCTTTCTCTGGACACCAAAGGCTTGGGCTGACTAGCAGGACAGCTTTGGCAGTGCCTCACCGGAAGTCAGTGTTAAGACACACAAAGGATTAAGTATAAATTTAAAAAATAAAATAAAATCACTATTCTGAATTTAACTCCAAAGCAAAGCAGAGCTGTGATGTATGTCCTGCTGTGTCCTAAGCGGCCAAATGCTACAGTGCCATAATCTGCACACAGCATCACCTCACGTACTCTATATACTGAGCAGGGTCCTTTTCTTTCACACACATGCACAGCTTGATCCAAAGGACAGAAAGTCAAGAAAACACAATAGCTGTTATATTGCTGATCAAAGGTGAAATGGTAAATATAAACTCAATGGCAATATTTTTGGTAGTCTCAGGTGAAAAACCCCTAAAGTGAAATGCATATTATTCATATTAATTCTGATTTTTCATTTTCAGGCCTCCCACACTACCCCTTCCCATATAAAAAGCATGAAAAATCACAAAATGGATGTCAGAATAATAGAATGTTTGAACAGATATTATTACTTAAAATAGATAGTAAGTTTCCTGGGTGTTTTTCTTTCCACTCTTATGATACCTATGCTTATACAATGACTTGGTGTTCAAATGTTTGAGGAAGATAGGAGAAAAGACATTAAGGAAGGAAAAAATTTAAACGGGGGAATTTTATAAGTGGAACATGAACTTATAAAAGTACCTATAAAATTTTCATTCTGGGATTGACCTGCACCTTGAAATCTTTATTCCTAATTAGTCAAAGCCCTTCTTTCTTCCTCTGTTTCTAGCATGTTTACTAAAAAACCAGCCATTTCTTCTAGTTATATATGAATAACTCTTCAGAATTCCTGAGGTTCCTAGGATCACTGTCACACTTACTAAAAACACAAAAGAACATATAAATTTATCTACATGTTTAACCCATAAATTTATATAGAGAGGCATATAGAAAGGGAGAGCAGAGATGGTTGTTAAAAGACTACAGTTAAGAATCTCAGGTTGGACACATACCCTCTCCTCTACTCTCTCAACCCTTTACCCTAGTTGAGCTCATCTACTCCCACAGCTTCAACTCAACTATGTGTCAGTAACTCCCAATTTGTATTTCTAATCAAGACCCATTTTCTACGCCCAGTCCTTTACAGCCAACACTCTCTGGATGACTCATAAGCACCTCAAACCTAAAAGCCTCAATACTAAATACTTAGTCTTAGTGCACCCATATGCCTTTGCCCAAATGTCCCTATCTCAGTAAATGGACCACCGTTTACACAGTTGTTCATGCCAGAAATCCAGTGTCAATAACTAGGCCTTCCTTTCATCCCCTCTCCTGCATCTTCCACATCCATGCTATCATCACACTTGTCATTATTACCTTCAAAACATATCTCAATCCCATCTGCTTTTCTGCATCTCCACTGCCATCACCCTAACCTAGGGATTGTGAAGTGTCATTTATGGGACCCCTTAGCACTTGCAAGTCTGGTCCGTTTGGCCCACAGTATTTTCATAAACTACTTGGATTAGCTGCTCACTTTTAATCATATAAGTTGAATAGTTTAACAAAACAAATTAGATCCCTGGCTTCTCTTGGAAAATTAAAAGACCTGGCAATACTGAGCATATAATTCTATTTGGCTTAAAGTTAGTGCAACTCAGGAGAGGCTAAACCTCTTAACGCAGGGCCTATGCCCTCTGATTTGCTTGCCAGCCACCTCTCCATTGTCTTCCAACACAGGCCAAAGGAAAGTTGCCACTTATCAATGCAGTTTCAATATTTTGTTAATATTTTTACACTACATAACCACTGAAAGCAAATGAGTATGTGAACCTAGTCCAGTACAAGTTCCCATTTAAAATGTGAATCAGTCTTTTCACTTCTCTGGTCAAACTTTCTAATGACTTACCATTGAATTAAAAAAAAAAATCTAAACTCTTGCCATGGCCTAAAAGGCCCTGCGTGATCTAATGTGTCCAATTCCATGTCCTGCCACTCCCCTCACTTACCACGCATCATCTACTATCCTTCTTTCTCTTCATTGCCCCCAAGTGTGGAAGGATCTTGTCATAGATATCCACCTGGCTGGTTCCTCCTTGTCATCCATAAAAAAAGTCTTCTCTGCCCATAGAATATAAAGCAGTGCTGCCCCACCTCTCCTCAACCTACCTTCATTTTCATTCACCTTGTCTTATTTTCTTCAGGGAAGTCATTGCTATTTAACATTATCTAGCTTATTTACTTACCTATTATACATATCACCCTTCTAGACTGTAAACTCTACTATAGCAGGAACCACAAATGCCTTATTTGCCATTGTAAGTCCCCTGCTTAGCACTTAGTAAATATCTGTCAAATGAATAATGTATTACCATAATAGTTCTGGCAACTTTAAATGGGCTCAGTCAACACTCACCCCCACTTCTTTCTCATTTCTACTCCACTAGAAGCTAGCCTCTTTTGCAGCTTGGGATGCCATATAACACGCTCAGTCATTCAACAAACATATATTACAATTGTTCAAGGTGCTAGGATCAAACAGCCAAAAAACCCTGCCCTCAAGGAGTTTATAACCTACCAGAGAGAGAGAGACAATAAACAAGATAACTTAGTAAATAATATACTGTATTAGCAGGTGATGAAGATTTTAAAAAAGTTAGTGGAAAGGGACACTTAGTTACCTCTGGTTCATTATTATGTTTCTTTGTAACATATCTACAAATACACTATTCTCTAGAAACACATCAAAAACATTTATATGTTTTATTTTCAATAAGCAGTAATAGAATTATTTCAATTGCACTCATTTTCACCCCACCAAAACGGTATAGATTTAGCATGCTGAAACAATTCATTTCCCTTTCATTCACACACTTATATGTGAAGGCAGCATGAAGTATGCCACCGGAATCATCTCTCTTCTAAGCCCATTACGTATGCTTTGTAATTTACTGGAAATTCAAGTCATCAGTAATCATTTCTTCCTGTTCTCTTGTCAGGCCACAGTCCTTTCTTTAGAGCTTTCTTTTCAGGTTTTGCCAACACATTTTTAAAAGTCATTTTCCCTCTTCTTTTAAAATGAAAATGTGCCTACAAAGTTCAAAATTTTTAAATAGTTTATTCCTAGATGGCACAAATCAAAAAAAAAAAAAAGAGCAATTTCAAAGCAAAATTTCTTTTTTGCCCAATTCAGCACTTATCATTCCCTAGAGACATGTAAATGAGTAAAGAAGAGCGGTTCATACAGTTTAAAAAAAAAAAAACACAGTATACTAAGATGTTTAGCTGAAAACCACACTATAATTCAAATACTGGTAAGGGTCACTGTCAACATGTTTAGTCCAGGAGCACAATCTACCTTTAAATTATTGTAAGCTGATGAAAGGAATAAAATTTGACATATATTTCTCTAAAGAGAGCAGGGTAAGAAGATGAGCAATAAATCCATGAGAAAGTGGATATGGCCAGGCCAGTGTTATAGGAAAGGCACCAGGAAAAATCTATCTGCAGAAAAGGACAACAGAACCTGTGGTTAAAAGGGACCTCTAAAGTCTACGTATTTAGGATCTTTTGGATAATTTTCAGTGGATTGTGGTGTTCTTCCAAAATTCGAGCCTCTGGGTTAAAGAAAATAAAAAGAATTCTCTTCTTAACCATAAGTTCTTAATATTTTTTAAAAGTAATCCACAATGTAAGTCCTTTAAATGCCTCCATGCCCAGTTCTGTAAATGTGCCTGGTACTTCACAGTTACTCATAAAACTTCCCTGGACATTTCAATGAGCTACCAAAGTTGGTAAGATAAAACACAATGCTAAGAGGGTGGTCACAAATCCTAGCTATTTACCTGTAAGACTTTCTTTATGAAGCTCTATCACCCCAAGTAGCTATCATGGTTAAATGGATAATGATGTAAAACACCCAGACTGTGCTGGCACAGAGGAAGCACTCGATAAATATTAGCTATTCTTCTTTGTGCACATGGCATTGCCCCAAGTCTTAGGAAATGTTGTGTCTCCAAACTGACACTCCTGTTAACCTGCTTTGGAGGACAGTATCTTTGCCCCCAAAGGAAGGCTGGTTCAGCGTTTTTCAGTATTTTTGCTCCTATTTGAAGATCAGAAAAAAAAAGCACGATTCCAGCAGGTCCTAACTTAGGCATTGTCAGTGAGAAAAGCAACCCAAAATGACAGCTGTAAGGAGGGGGGAAAAGCTTAATGTTAATAACTAGGTTTCTGCAAAAGTAACTTTTCCCAGATAGCTAATACTAAAAGTGATTGTGTAGCTAAGCCTCCAGAAAGTAGGGAACTCCTGCCCTACTTCTTTCTTTCACAGTTAAGCTTCTCAAAAATGTTGACTATATATGCTGTCCAGATCTTTTCTTTTCTGAACTATTCCAATTAGGCTTTCATCTACCTCATCTAAAACTACTTTATGAGGGCATTCAGGATCCAATCATCAATCATCAGTCCTCAGCTACCATGATCTCTCGGCAGCACAACACAACTGGTCACTCCATTCGACCTCACTAGCAGCTCCTCTGGCTCTTCTATGCTGGATTCGTCTTCTGTCCTCAACCTCTTTTTCTTTTCTTTTTTATAATTTATTGATTTTAGAGAAGAGGGGAGAGAAACAGAAACATTGATTTGTTGGTCCACTTCTTAATGCATTCATTGGCTGATTCTTATATGTGCCCTATACCAGGGATGGAACCCACAACCTTGGTGTATCAGGATGATGCTCTAACCAACTGAGCTACTTGATGAGGGCTGTCATCAACCTCTTAACACTGGTGATCTCATTCAGTCTCACAAATTTAAGAAGCATCTATGCTGGTAACTCCTACATTTATATATGCAGCCAGACTTCTTTCTCCCTTGGTCTTTAGATATATGTTCAACTGCATCTTCAACATTTCCAGTTGGACATCTAAAATGCATCTCAAGCCTAAAACATTCAAACTGAGCTACCCTAAAACCTACTCTACTGTCCTCCTTATCTCAGAGAGTTACAGTTCCATCCTTTCACTTGTGCAGGCAAACAAACACTGTGGTTGTCATCCTTGATTCCTTTCTTACCACATATCATATCTATTGGCCAATGCCACTAGCTCTACCTTCAAATATAACAGAATCTAAATCATTTCCCCTACCTTCGCTACTTCTAAGCCACTACCATCTTTTGCCTAAATTATTCTTGCTATCCTTGTCTCTCCCCGACCCCACCCCACCCCCAACCCATCCACCACCCAGCAATTAGCTGGTAAAGATCCCACAATTCCTCTGCTCACCACCCTCCACTCACTTCTCATCTCACTCAACCAAGCACCACACAATCTGGCCCCATTTCCTCTCTGACACTATCTGTCTTACACTCCTTTCCCTTCCACTCCAGAGACCCCTTTACCATGTGTAAAACACGCCAGGCATGTTCCCACATCAGAGCCAGCTGCTATTCCTTCAGCCTGGAATACTATTTGACCAAACTGACTTGTTCCTTAATCTTCTGTAGGCCATTACTCAGATGTCACCTTTATAATGAGATCTTGCCTATTTGAAATTGCAAATATCACCCCATAAATATCCTTCCCTGCTTTACTTATCTCTTGTTTATTGTCTGTGTCTGCCCATTAGAGCATAATCTTCTTTAAAACAGGCATTTTGAGCAATCTGTACTTTGCTGAATCTTAAATGACTGCAGTACTCAGGTTGTTCAGACTACCTGGGACGTTTTCATAAAGGAGGTAATGCTCAGGCATCAGGTATAGTGAGTTTCATTCAGGGCAAAGGCTATATCATGTTTAAAGACACACAATAAACTAGTATCATATGCATTTGGAATCGATAAGCAGTTTGGTTTGCTTGACTTAAGGTTTAAGCAGAAATTAAGACCACAAAAGTAAGCAGAGGTCTAACACTTACTAAGTATTTACTATGTGACAAGCATTGTTTTAATTCATTTACTCTTTTTGAACATTTTAACCATCACAGCCATCCTTCTCCTATAAAGAAGGCACTATTTTTTTTTTTAAATATACTTTATTGAACTTTTACAGAGAGGAAGGGAGAGAGATAGAGAGTTAGAAACATCAATGAGAGAGAAACATCAATCAGCTGCCTCCTGCACATCTCCTACTGGGGATGTGCCCGCAACCCAGGTACATGCCCTTGACCGGAATCGAACCTGGGACCTTTCAGTCCGCAGGCTGACGCTCTATCCACTGAGCCAAACCGGTTTCGGCAAGAAGGCACTATTGTTATCCCCATTTTACAGGGGTGCAAACTGAGGACAGAAAGGGTAAATGAGCAGGCCAAAATCACTCAGTTAGTAAATGAAAGTCAAATATAAAGTCAGGCAAACTTAACTGTTATCCTACACTGACTTTGTGCTAAGGATCTTGGGTTTCATGGTTTAGACAAGAAGGAATCACTAAAAGGTTTTATGCAGGGGAATAATATGATCAGTTTGCATTTCAGGAAGATGACCCTGATAGCAGTGTGGAAAATGTACTAGCGAAGGACAAAGAGAACAGCAAGACCCAGGCTGGAGATGTTGAAGGCAGGACTCAGAGTAGGGAGTAGGAAGGAGAAAGTTAAGATTTTAGAAACATCCAGAATGTAGAAATTATTAGGAGTTTTTATAGTATTGTGGCTGAAGACAGGAATTCCTGTTCTTCCATTTACCATTCTCTCAATATATATTTACATTTTTAAAAAAGAAAAGATATCAAGAACTGAATGCAAATCAAAGTATCACTCTATCAGCAGTTAATTTAGCATCCAAGCACCACAAAGCAGGTATCCAGTAATGTTGGACTAAAGCATTTGGTTTAAGATGAAAATGCAATCAAGGGCCTATATCTTTCCTTAAATCCAACTCTATATCTTGGGATTTTCCCATTTTCAGACAAACCACAAGTACAGAAACCTGAACTAGTCTGTGTTCAGCACAATGAGATGATCACAAGATGAATGCCTGGGTTACATGAAGTGTTCTGGTTCAACTTACTACACTGACTATATGGAAAGAGGACGTGTAAAAGCAGTCCAGAAGGAGGAAATGATGCAGAATGCCTCATGGAAGCAGGAATCCCTCAAGAAGGAGAACGGGAGGGCAAGGGCAGCCCAATCCCAAAGATAAGGAAATGAAAGACAGAAGACGATGGCTGTGTGATTACTTATATTCACCAACCTTACTCACTAGTAAACACAGCCAAGGTCCTAGACCCTGATCACTAGATTAGAAAAAGCCACCAGACACAAAGTGCAGTGAAGAAGGGGCAAAAACCCAACAGGATCATCATACCATGGTCTGTCAATCAAAAGTCAAATTAATTCCAAGATAGTGAAGAGGGGACTGAAATTTTCACTCAATATTGAATAGATTTGGAGGAAGCAGGCACCTCTGCAATTTCACCTGAAATCAGGCTGACATTCTGAGTGTTAGAGAAGAAAAAGCTGGAGAGACCTCATACCTCAGTCCCTAATATTAGATGAGGGGTGGGACACATAACCTCTCTAGAAAATCAAGGGCAAAAAGTTTTTTAAAAAGTATTCTAGACAATGGAAGATATTGTCTAGCATTAGAACCAAGAGATAATAATCCTTCCATCCTTAAAAAAACACAGAGATAATGGCAAGACTTTCCATTAGCAATCTAGCTGAATGATAGACCTTAAAATATCTAAGACTGATTACTAAGTGCTTGGGAAGAGGAATTCTGGTCCAATAGATTTCTAGACTGTCCTTAATACTGGGCACATGGAAAAGATTCAACAAAATATATCGCTTACTCATTTAGTCTTCTTAGGGTCAATTTTTCTGCTAAAGAGGCTTACCTCTCCTCACCAGTCAGACCTAATGATCCTTCTGGAAAAGCTCATTAGTCTTACTGAGAAGCATGTCTTTTGATTACAGAAAGCTAAGGATTTTTAACACAGCCTGTCTGTCTTTAAAAATATATAATGCCAAATAAAGTGAGAATTTACTAACATACAGACCATAGAAAACAGGAATGTAAAAAACTTTCAATTATGACAAAATCACCACATATCTGATGTTATTGCTTTTAGAATCCAATAGGGCAGAAATGGTGAAATAATAATACCAACAACAGGCAAGGCTGCTTTGAGAGAATTATGTTTATACATAAATTTTAAAAATATTTAATTGTATGTACTCAATTTGATGATTTAATAGTATGGAAAATAAGCCATATGCAACTTGCAAATTTTATTTTAGGTTGAAAGTCACTTATTTATGTGTTTCATTCTGATGCATCCATAATATACATCTGTAATTACCTCATATATCACAAAAGAAATTTTTGCTTTTCATAAACCCAACTGTCTTGTAAGGAGTTTTAATTGAGCGCTCTCCCAACTGGACTGTAAAATCCGTGGGGATTATATCCCTAGCTCCTAGGAGGCAAATTGCAGAGAACAAGTGCCCAATAAGTATTTGTTGAATGGATGAATAAAAAAATGAATAAATCATGTTGCCAATGTGTGGTTTAAAAAAGTTTTCTTAATCTGGGGAGTGAAATCTTGGCAGGAACATGATGTGTCTTACAAAAATTAATTTTTGGATAGGACCTGGAGATTAGCAGAAGTGCTCTGCCTAATAGAGGAAGAAGAGCTTGGAAGCTCGAAGGGGAAATCCTGGAGGGAAAGAGAGCCAACAGGATTGGGCACTGAGAGATGGAAGTGTAAATGAAAAAAAAAAACAACAAGGGCAGCATTATGGAGAAGACATCCTAGAAACCTGCTTTTGCCTCCTGCCTCTTACTCCTCCACCCCCATACCCTCCTTGGCCAGACAATTCCTTTTAATCTTCACCCACCCACATCCCCAGTAAGGTCAAACCTCTCCATTAAATGTTCTCAAGTACCATGTACCTCTTTTTCACAGCACTTATCACAGTTAGAATTTTACATCAATCTGTGTTCCTGCTTGATTACCTGGCTCCCCTACTGATCTATAAGCTCTATGAAAATGGGGAACTGTCTACTTTTTGCTCATCCTTGACTGCCCAGTGCCAAGATCAATGCTGGACTCATCAAATATATTTTGCTGAATAAATAAAAAATTATGTCTAATACAGTTTAAAAGATTTTTAACATTCATTCCATTAATAATGGAACATTAAAGAATATTAAATTTAATAAAGAATATTAAATCTTTCCTCCCCTCTTCCAATGAAAGCCTCAAAAAAGTCTACCTCTGTCACTAATGCTTCTGTTGGAGAGGACTCTTCTGAAGGAGCTAGAAGCTGTGCTGAGTTTCACATCTGGGACAACATGATGCAGCACAAATTTAGCACAAAGGATAAAGAAAGTCAGAATCAGGGCAGCTGTAAAGAAGTACATTCTGGGACCGCTCAGATATCTTTGGAGACTTCCCAAGACCATGGAATTGGGGGGCAGAGGCTCTCTTACCTAGATTGCATGGACTGGAAGACCCCAAGGGACCCCTGGGTTATACATATATAAATTGGACTCTTAAAGGCTCATTT
Source organism: Myotis daubentonii (assembly GCF_963259705.1). Taxonomy (NCBI): domain Eukaryota; kingdom Metazoa; phylum Chordata; class Mammalia; order Chiroptera; family Vespertilionidae; genus Myotis; species Myotis daubentonii. Next base: position 90,240,115 of record NC_081845.1, on the reverse strand, counting down.
AAAACAGAGATCTAGCCCTAGCTGGTTTGGCTCAGTGAATAGAGTGTTGGCCTGCAGACTGAGGACTGAGGGGTCCCAGGTTCGATTCCAGTCGGGGGCACATGCCTGGGTTGCGGGCTCGATCCCCGGTGAGGGACATGCAGGAGGCGGCCAATCAATGATTCTCTCTCATCATTGATGTTTCTCTCTCTCCATCTCTTTTCCTCTCTAAAATCAATAAAAATATATATTTTTAAAAAACACACAAAAAAACAGTTCTAGGCAGAAAGAATACTTCCTATCAGTTTCAATGGAAAGGATAACAAATAAAGCAAAACTCGACAAAGGTTTACTAATAAATAGTAAATATAAGAAAAAATAGTGTTTTTGAGACTATATCATACCCTTTTAAATACTGTAAACTTAATACCAAGAAAACTTTTTCCAAGTTCTGTTCTTGAAGGGTTATTAAAATACCTTATAATAAAGGTTACATGACTATTCTAAACCTCATTTTGTCCTCAGACTAAATTCTCACAAAAATCAATCAATTAATTAGCTAAGTGAAGAAACAGTCATTGAATGCCAACTCCAGGCCAGGCACTAGACCAGGAATGAGAAACCATCAATTATTCAGTCTCTAAATGTAATTCCAACCTGATAATATGTGTCTGTAGTTTTATAATGTAAAATACCATTCTTAGACAGTTTCAACACATTTTCTGAAATTTTACTCTATATGTGACATAATGCAAGGTACACACTGGCCAAAAGATGGCTAAAATCTTCCCTGAAGGAGCTATTGCTTCAATGCATACATTTAAATTTTTTTCTAAAGTATTTTCTAAATAATGCAACCTAAGAGATTTATACTTATTAGCTAACTGGATGGAGATTTAGAAAACAAATATATCAATGTACAGTAGTCCCCGCATTATCTGCAATTTTGCTTCCAATTTCAGTTACCTGCAGTCAACTGTGGTCCAAAAATATTAAATGGACCCTGAATCAATGGGCTCCCTTGCTCTCTAGCTTCTGTTTGGCCAATAGGAGGCACTAGCAGGAAACTGGAGGGCAGGGGGGAGGGGAGAAGGAGGTGGGCCCAGAGGCCACATCTCCTATCAGACAGCCTTCTCTATACAGTTGCTCTCCCCTTGATGACTTCAGTGGTTGGAGCCAGATATCTGCCTTATTGGATTCCTCCCTACAAATTTGTAAATAGCCTCTTTATTAAAATCCCTTCCAATTATTTTTTAAAAAACTAAAAATATTAAATGAAAAATTCCAGAAACAATTTATGTTTTTTTAAAATTTATTTTTGATTCCAGAGAGGAAGGGAAGGGGAGAGATAGAAACAATGCTGAGAGAAAATCATTGGTCGGCTGCCTCCTCTATGCCCCACACTGGGGATCAAGCCTACAACCCAGGCATGTGCCCAGATCAGAAATCAAACTGTGACCTTCTGGTTCATAGGTCAATGCTTAACCACTGAGCAGCACTGGCCAGGCATCATAAGTTTTAAATCGTGTGCCATTCTGAATACCATCATAAAATCTTACACTGATCCCTGCGTCCCCTGACGAGACTCATCTCTTTGTCCATCTTATTCATGCTATAAACAATACTCACCATTAGTCACTTAACAGTCATCTGGGTTATCAGAATCACTGCCATGGTACTGCAGTGCTTATATTCAAGTAACTCTTATTTTATAAAATTTATGGAATACAATCTTTGGATGGGATGTAGCATTAAAGTCACCGATATGATCACTAAAGGATTACAAGCAGCAACACTTCGATGAGTTAAAAAAGAAAGAGACAACAATGTCCAATTACAACATTCTTCCAAAAGATTTCAGAAAAGATGAGAAAAAACTATTAAGCATCCCCAACCATAGATATCTGCTGCTGACATCCAACTATCAACATCATCATGGCTGGATATCTAGGGCCACCTGAAGCACATGATCCTACTCTGACATATTGTCAGAAAGTCAATGGTAGCCTGCAATGCCTGCATCATTCACCTCCCTATAGGATTCTTTCCATCCCATAGACACTGTGTTACCTCACATCATCACAAGAGGAAGGATGAGTGCCAATACAATAAGATATTCTCAAAAAGGGAGATCACATTCATATAACTTTTATCACAATATATTATGACTGTTCTATTTTATTATTAGTGATTGTTGTTCATCTCTTATTGTCCCTAATTCATAAATTAAAATTTATCATGGGTATATATGTATAAAAAATAGAATATATAGGGTTTGGTATTATCCATGGTTTCAGGCATCCATCAGGGGTCTTGGAATGTGTCCCCTGTAGATAAAGGAGAATTACTGTATTTACCTATTTTCTTCTTATAACAAACAGATGGCATAGTTTAATGAAAATACATTCTTAATCATACTAATAAAAATAAACCATATGGCACTGAACCTTTTCAGCTGTAAGAAGGTGAATCTGAGAGTAAAATCCTTGGGTAAATATAAATTAAGATTTATAGTTAGTGAGATATATGAGCTGCATGATTGGCCATAAAATAGAGGAGAAGGAGCCAGCCACACGTCATACTTTTCAGTGAAAAGCAATCTCACAACTATTAAGAGATTCAGGACATGTCCCTTACACAGGTACTACAGACAACTCCAAATCCTGCAATGTTCTGTCCCCAGATCAAGGGACTTATCTAAACCACACAATGACTAATTCAACCCCTCTCAAAGGGAAAAACCTTTCTAATAAAAGAAAGATAAATTGAAATGCCAGCTACTTTAAATCAAGCACTTAACTAACGTGTTGCTACTTAAACTGCACAGATAAATATTCTGGCCTAAGTTCAAGGGAAGCATGAATGTAAATTGGGGTCATAATGAATGAGCTCCATTTGGAAAATGGCTTTAAGGTATATATTACTTTGCAGGTCTCAAAAAAAACCAATCTTCTGCTTTTGCTTTGAACAGGGCTTGCATGTTATTGGAAGTTACAAAAAATCAACTATGCACTGCATTTTCAACTAATATATGTTCTTTACATATATTTTAAAACCCAGGAATTACTGAATTCTCTGAAACTGACACTACCACAGGGTATTCCACAGACTCCACAACTTTAAAAACAATCTGAAAAGGAACATCCTCTGCAGAAATAATGGGCATCCAGACCTGGCTGTAGTGAGAGCAGCCAGCAGAGTCCATTAGGCTCCACTCTTGCTGCTGCAGCTGAGCCTGCCAAGTCCACCAGTGGGCCAAATTAAGGCTGGTGAAGTTACAAACACATTTTTTCTTTCAAATGGATTAGGGAAGCTCCAAAATATATTCATCTAGGAATCTGAGTAACATGAACGCTCAGGTAATGCTACTGGAGAAACAAAGGCTTCAAAAACAAAAAACTACTGCATTCCCCTCAACCACCCCCAACATAGAAATCTTTCTTTATGTAATGCCTTTTGATTTAACGAGTGACCTGAAAGCCTTTCTCCAAGATAGACGCCTAATCTGCTGGGCAGCTGTTCTAGAAGAGACTATGGCTCACTGAGGTTCTGTTTCTTTGCCTCACTGGTTAAAAGAGTTTGACTCAGGATGAGGCACCCTATCTCTAACTGGCCATGCCAGTGTTTGCTGCTGTTGCTCCTTACTGACATAACTGCAGAGGAACAACATGCAGATACATAAAGACTAGTATATACACATCACAGGAGGTTCTCATTACTCCAGGACAACAGTCATCTGAAAAAGGACATTAAAAGTCAATTCACTTAAAATAGGGACCAAAACTTCATAGTGAATGTGGGGAGGAAGGTTTCATTAAATTAAAAAATTGAGAAATCAAATATATTTTATCTACTATTTAACAAAATGTAAATAATAAATGCAATTTGTGCTAACCAAAGTAATAGTAATAGCAGCAGTAGTAAATAATTGTTAGATACCTTTTGGTATATATTTTCTAACATTTCCTGATTAGCTTTCTGAGCACAATTATAATGACAGAGATTCTTCCAAAAATACTTGGACACCACCAACTTTCTCTTCTCTTGAAATGCCTAACACGAATTTCCTCCTCTTCACTCACGAGTCTAATACTACCAGAATTTCACTTGCCAATGACTTTGTGTGCAAGTCTGGCATTTCTTCAACTTCACTTTTCTTGATTTTATTAAACTTTTATGTCCTACTAGAGGCCCGGTGCACAAAATTCTTGCACAGGCAGGGTCCCTAGGTGTGGCTGGTGATCAGGGCCAATCTGTGGGGAGACTGGCAGGGCGATAAGGGGGCCTGGAATGGCACCCACCTTGGCTGGCCTGGGACCTGTGGGCAGCTCCTGCGTTGAGCGTCTGCTCCCTGGTGGTCAGTGCGTATCATAGCGACTGGTGGTTCGACTGGTTGTTCTGCTGTTCAGTCGATTTGCATATTAGGCTTTTATTACATAGGATATTTTTGCAAAATCTGCCATTTGACTTGCAATCAAGTACAGTGATTTTGACATATTCCCAACAATCAGTGAAACACTGTGAATAACAGGATGGGCAGGGATGGTATTTGTCAGGAATAAATGATTGAATGGGAACTAATTGTACACATGGACAGTTTATCCGTGAACGTTTTTATATTACGATGACTTCTGTTTCCCTACTCGACCTTTCTGACTACAAGGCAAGAGACAATGAATATTCAGAAAACATGAGCGCCCATAAATGAAAGGCCACAGACATCATATAAATGCTTCTGTCTTCAGGAATGAGAAGAGCTTCTCAGGGGACTAGAAGCACATTTCAGAAGCACAACCTAACATTCTACATTTATATTGCCTGTCTGCATGTCCTAGCATCACAGTATAAACAGACTGAATAAAATGATACCTAGTATGCATCTCACTCTTTAATAATGGAAATGATTTTAATCTGGCACCATTCACTAACCATAGCAGCAAAATTAAAATCTTGACTTATTTAAGTATCCAAATGTACATCTGACAGCTGCCAGAATCTGGATCTACTGAGGGAACTAAGTACTTTTAGAAGATTAAAAAATATGTAGCATATGGATATTATCCTTGTCCTATAAGGTGTGTGTGTGTGTGTGTGTGTGTTAATTACCCTACAGTAAAAGCTATTACTTCAGAATCCTGAAGTCCAGAATAAAAACTTTTTTTTTATCCTTGAAGCCTCACAGAAAAACAAAGACAATGCCAAAAAACGATAAATAGAGATGGAAAACACAGCATGGTGTGTTAAAAAGACCTTTAGGGTCAGGCAGACCTGGGCTTCCATCCCAGATATTGTGTCTAGCTGTGTGATTGTAAGTTCATTACACTAAGTCTCACGTTTCTCATTTGTGAAATACAGTATTTGGACAATAATGTGTGGCTCCCAGGAAAGACCAAATGAAATACTTAAAGTTCCTGGGAAAGTGTGGGCATTACCTGTGCTATAAACCATATTTAGCTAATAAACAGTAACTTTGTCCTTCTTTCAGGCATTATGACAGTATGTAAGCCTCCAAAGGTCACTGAGGAGGCTCTGCCTGTCTATAAAAACAAGGTGTTAGGATATCATTTGAGGACTTTGTCAGAATCCCTTGATAAAGCCAGTATTATAAAAAAAAAAAGCTCCCCCAAAACAGTGAGATCCCAGACCCAAGCACATATCTGCTAAGCCTTACAAATAAAAGGAAAGAAGTTATTTAACTGTGTGAAAGGGTTCTTTCTCAATGACACTGTATCCTATAACTGTCTTTGAAGCTAGCCATATCTGAGTTAAAAATCCTAGACCTTTCTGGTTTTGAGATCTTAGGCAAAGTACTTAACCTTTCTGAGGTTCTATAAAATGAGAATAATCAAACCAGTCTCCAAGAGTTGCAAGAATTGGAAAAAAAATATGTAAAAGCACCTAGTACTCAGAAGGCATCCATTCTTATTACCAACACTCCATAGATAATTCCATTTTTAAAATAAGGTATTAATTTATATTTAAAAAGCATATACCTACACACAAACCCAAAACTTCCAAAGATCATATGTGAGTGTTTTTCAGAACCAAATTCTGTAGGGTGTATTTTAAAACACATTTTGACAGCAATAAAACATATTCCTAAGGTCTGTTCCAAAGATGTCATATCTGTTGGTTTGTCTTTTCTAAGATGACAACACAAATAACAAACTGACAAAACCAATGGGGTAACAGTCAAATAATGAGTACCGTTTACTTACAATGTTTAAAGTAATCTCTCAATTAACCAAGCAATTGAAAAGTTCACCAACAAGGCACCATCCTCTAAGTAAAACATGGGCAATGGCAATAGCACCGTCTGGGCCATATTCTGTTTCAATTAAACCTACTACTTTTTCTTAGTTTGCTTTCTGGGCACACACATAGGTTTATGTAAGTTTTATATTTAAAGATAAGCCCCAGGACCTATTTTTAAGAGATATAAGAAAGCCAGAAAATAGCTACATCCTGTTCATAGTTAATAGTCAAGTCAACGAGCTGTTCTTTATATTCACTTAAAACTGGTAGTGGTGGTCGAGACAGTGGTGTCAACATAAAAAAAGGAAACAGCACTCAGATGTGAACAATTATTATTATTATCCCATCAGCAATTATCTCTAGATTTTTCTTTTGGGTCTTAGCCAATACTCTCACTTTCTTGCCCCTCTCACCTTCTATTACACTGGACTAACTCCCACCAGAGCCCTCAACCACTTACTTCTCTGAACATTAACCTGAGTAACCTGAATTTCACTAGAAAAAACACACACTATGCTGATGGAATTACTATTGGAAGATCCTGCCTCCCAATCGCATGAACAATGAACCCTGCCTGGCATGCCACAGAGTTTCCCCAGTTAGCTTACTCTCCCTCTGTCTGCAACAACTCTGTCCTCCCTTTCTTCACTCTACTCAGACCTCCAGCTACCCCTCCCTCTCAGCTGAGGATTTTGTTCCATACATCCTAAAGGAAGGAGAAGCCATCACTCTGGCGCTCGCAGTCTGGAACTCATTCCATGGGCTGTCTTTCTTGTTCCTTTTTTTTTTTCCTCCTCTCTCTCTCTTCTCTCTTCTCTCTTCTCTCTTCTCTTTCTCTCTCTCTCTCTCTCTCTCTCTCTCTCTCTCTCTCTCTCTCTCTCTCTCTCTCTCTCTCTCATCCTTTCATCAGCATTAAACATGCTTTAGTAACTCTCATCCCTAATAAGCACATCCACTTCCAGCTTCCATCCTATATCTTTACTCACCTTTACAGCAAAGTTTCTCAAAAGAGTTATCAATTCTTTCTCCATTTCCTCACCTCCCAGAGCTTCTTTAAAGTTCAACTCCCTTTTTAATTTAAGAAATGATGTTATAGCAAATAAATAAAAGACAAATAAAAATCAAATACTACCTTTCTACTTTCCTTACCCCATCTTCATTTTCCTGAAGTAATTAATCTTAAGGTTTAATGTGTATTCTTCCACATGATCCTCTATGCTTATAAAGGGTGTCCCAAAATTCACGCAAGAAGTGATTTCGATAGAAAACACAGGTTTATAATAAAAATTTGTAAATTTTTTATTGATTCATAAAGTATACAGTATAGGGTTATGTATGGAATAGCAAATTGGGTAAACTGGATTATCATGTTGCGATAGCGAGCACCATTAACTGTTATTGCCTGAGCAGCCACATTTTCGAAGAAGAATGGTCCGATGATGCCTCCAGCCCAAACTCCACACCAAACAGTGACACGTTGTGGATGCATTTGTTTCTCAACAATCACTCATGGATTTTCTGAACCCCAAATGTGACAATTTTGTCAATTAACCAAGCCATCAAGATGAAAATGAGCCTCATCGGCCGAAACCGGTTTGGCTCAGTGGACAGAGCGTCGGCCTGCGGACTGAAAGGTCCCGGGTTCGATTCCGGTCAGGGGCATGTACCTGGGGTGTGGGCACTTCCCCAGTGGGGGATGTGCAGGAGGCAGCTGATCGATGTTTCTCTCTCATCGATGTTTCTAACTCTCTATCTCTCTCTCTTCCTCTCTGTAAAAAATCAATAAAATATATAAAAACTAATAAAAAGTGCATATTCTAAAAAGAAAAAGAAAATGAGCCTCATCGAAATTCAGCCACATTTATGCAAAACGGTCATGGAAAATTTCAACAAAAGAGTGCATATGAGCCAGCAAAGCCGTGGAGGCCATTTACCCAATATGCTATTCCATACATAACCCTATACTGTATACTTTATGAATCAATAAAAAATTTACAATTTTTAATTATAAACCTGTGTTTTCTATCAAAATTACTTCTTGCGTGAATTTTGGGACACCCTTTATAAGTCCATACAAACATTTATATACATATTTAAAGTAGTTTGTTGACAAAAGGAATGTCATAATTAACACCGTATCTACATCATGTGTTTTTCATATAACGATATTTATGGGAAGCCTTCTCAGTCAGTTCATATGGATACAATTTATTCTTTTTAATTTTAATGAATTCCCATATTGATGAGCTCTGGGTACTTTCACAGTTTTTTATTCTAGTAACAGTGCTGCAATAAGCATTCTTACATACATATTTGCTTTGAATGAATTTTACCAGAAGTTTAAAAGGGTAAGATTGCTGACCCAATGGGTATATGTATTTTTTTATTTTATTATAAACTAGAGGCCCAGTGCATGCAATTCGTGCACTGGGGTGGGGGCGGGGGGAGGCGCGGTGTCCCTCAGCCCAGCCTGCAACCTCTCCTATCTGGGACCCCTCAAGGGATGTCCAACTGCCGATTTAGACCCGTGTGGGATTGGGCCTATACCAGCAGTCGGACATCCCTCTCACAATCCGGGACTGCTGGCTCCCAAACAATTGCCTGCCTGCCTGCCTGATTGCCCCTAACCGCTCCCCTGCCAGCCTGATCACCCCCTAACCACTCCCCTGCCAGCCTGATCAACGCCTAACTGCTCCCATGCTGGCCCGATTGCCCCAAACTGCCCTCCCCTGCCAGCCCAGTCGCCCCCAACTACCCTCCCCTGCTGGCCTGGTCACCCCTAATTGGCCTCCCCTGCCGGCCCAATTGCCCCCAACTGTCCTCTCCTGCCGGTCTGGTCACCCCCAACTGCCCTCCCCTGCAGGCTTGGTCCCCCCCAACTACCCTCCCCTGCTGGCCTGGTCGCCCCCAAATGCCCTCCCCTGCTGGCCTGATTGCCCCTAACTGCCCTCCCCTGCTGGCTTGATCGCCCACAACTTCCCTCCCCTGCCGGCCATCTTGTGACTGTGGGCACCGCCATCTTCAAGGGCAGGGCAGTCAATTAGCATATTCCCTCCTTATTGGCTGTGGGTGCCACCATCTTTGAGGGCGAGGCAGTCAATTGGCATATTCCCTCTTTATTAGATAGGACTAGAGGCCCGATGCACAAAAATTTGTGCACTCGGGGGGGTGGGGGGTCCCTCAGCAGGGCCTGTGCCCTCTAGCAGTCTGGGACCCCTTGGGGGATGACCACCTGCTGGCTTAGGCCTGCTCCCTGGGGGGATTGGGCCTAAGCTGGCAATCAGACATCCCTCTGGCAGCCCGGCAGCCCTTGGGGGATGTCCACTTGCCAGCAGGGAGAAGGCCTAAGCTGCAGTCAGACATCCTTAGCGCTGCTGAGGAGACAGGAGAGGCTCCCACCACCACCGCTGTACTGGCAGCCATCAGCCTGGCTTGTGGCTGAGCAGAGCTCCCCCTAGTGGGAGCACACTGACCACCAGAGGGCAGCTCCTGCATTGAGCATCTGCCCCCTGGTGGTCAGTGTGTGTCATAGTGACCAGTCATTCCCAGTCTTTCTGCTGTTAGGGTCAGTTTGCATATTACCCTTTTACTATATAGGATAGAGGCCTGGTGCACGGGTGGGGGCCGGCTGGTTTGCCCTGAAGGGTGTCCTGGATCGGGGTGGGGGGGTCCCGCTTGGGTGCCTGGCCAGCCTGGGTGAGGGGCTGATGGCTGTTTGCAGCTGGTCACACCTCCTTCAGGGTGGGGGTCCCCACTGGGGTGCCTGGCCAGTCTGGGTGAGGGGCTGAGGGCCGTTTTCAGGCTGGCCTGAGACTGAAGCTCCCAGCCTCTCCTTTTTTTTTTTTTTTTTATTCTGGGATTTATTTACCTTCTATAATTGAAACTCTGTTGCCTTCACTGGAGCTCCTAGCTCTGAGGCCCCAGCTGGCTGAAAGCAGGTATCTGGGGTTTGTTTAGCCTCTATAATTGAAACTTTGTTGCTTTTGGAGCTGTTGCTTTCGGAGCTTAGAGCAGGCCGGGGCAGGCGGGGAACCTTGGCTTCCTCCATCACTGGAGCAAGCAAACCTCCTGCTCGTTCCAGCTCAGTGGCTGCCGGCCGCCATCTTTGGCAGTTAATTTGCATATCTTGCTGATTAGCCAATGGGAAGTGTAGCAGAGGTTAATTACCTTTTTTGTCTTTTATTAGATAGGATTATACATTTAATGTACTAACCAACTGTAATCTGGCTTCCACTCCACCATGTCAGTAAAACTGCTACTGCCAAGGTGAACTGTGCCCTCTATGTTGCCAATGCAAAGCCAATGGATATTTCTCATTCCTCACCTACTTGATCTTGCAGCAACCACACTTTCCTGCTTGTCCTCACTTCCTTTATTGGCTGCTCCTTCCCCGCTTCCTTCGTTGGCTTCTTCTCTTCTACCTGATCAACTTCTACAGCACCTCAGACTCAGCTCTAAACACCCCTTTTTTCCTCTTTCTATGCTCTACTACATTCTAACCTCTTTTGAATCTAATTAATTCCTCTGGCTTCAAATACCTTCCTCCAATTCAGCCCAGACCTCCTTTATCTGCTCCAAGCCTGTATATATAGCAACATTCCTTACAAGTCTCACAAGCTGAAGAACATACCTCAAATCCACTTCCTCTGCTATCATTACCCATTACAGCAGAATCTCATTATACCCAGCTACCATCCTTACACAAGCAACCAACATATTCCTCCTGAACTATGTATATAGCAAGGCCTCCCAACTGGTCTCCCTGCTTCCACTCTCACCCACCTAATCTATCCCCCACAAAGGAAACAGGTCTTTAAACTTCAAGTCAGATCATGTCACATCCTAGCGTAACACCCTTCCCAGGGACTGCACTTTTGAAGGGCTACCCTCTCTTTAATAGGTTCTGCCAGTCCTAAACAACCTACCTCCCCATTCTCTCACCACCACTCTCCAACCACACTAATTTCCTTTCATTTCCTTGAACAGGCCAAGTTCTTTTCTCCCTCCAGGTTTTCCTTTCTATCTGCTCCAAATGCTTTCTCCTTTCTTCTTTGCCTCCTTAACTCCTAATCATCACTTAGGTCTCCACTTAAATATCACTTCCCTAAAAACTTCTCTGGCTTGCCCAGTTGAAACTGTACTCTTCTTTATACCACTAATGCTCACTTGTGTTTTTCTTTCTCTGCATTTATCATAGCCTATAATTCTTCCTTTACATGCAGTTATTTTGTTCAATATCTGACTCTCCTACTGAGCTGTAACTCCACAAGGCAGGGGATGTGTGTTTAAAAGCTCGCCACCATAGCTCTAGTACCTAGCACACGGCCCATCCTGTTACAGGAGTTTGATAGTATTTGTTTACTAAATGAAAAACAAAAGCAGTTTTATTTCATTTGGGGAGATCAAGGAAGATTTCCCAGAGAAAATACCATTTCATCTTTCTAAATAAATATACGTGATTTCTGTAGTAGAGATAAAGAAGAACATTTCAGAAAGAGGAAATTGAGATCAAATAAAGGTTTGGTACCAGTTAGAGATTTTGTAATCCAAAATCCAACACATCCTGGCACCAAGTGTAAAATTAAAACCTCAGCATATAAAAACAAAGCAAATGAAACAGCAAAGAGTGTCACTATGTACTTCTAAGTAATAATTCTCCAACTAGTTCAAACTGGCTCCCACACAACTTCTGTCCACTCATGTCATCCCATTTCCCAGCCACCTGGGTTCCAAACTTGGAAGTTCTTAAGACTCAATTCTTTTTTCCCTCCATATTCAATCAGTCACCAAGCTTGGCTGTTTTTCCTTTTCAATGTCTTTCTCAGCTATTCTTTTCTCTATTTCGAGCAAAGACATCCTAATTCAAGCCCCCTTCACCTCTGGAATAACTGCAACCTGCCCCTAAATCAGGGTTTCTCAACTTTGGCATTATTGGCACTTGGTCTGGATAATTCTTTGTCGTGGGAGGCTGTCTTATACATTGTAGGATGTTTAGCAGCATCTTTGGCTTCTCCTCCCTAGATGCCGGTACCACCCTGCCCCTCACCTGTGACTACAAAAATGTCTCCAGCCAGGGCTAAATGTCCCCACGGTGGCAAAATCACCCCCAACTGAGAACCACTTTCCCAGATGACCTCATTGGAAAAACCCTCTAAAATCACCCAGTCAAAATTCAACCATTCCTTTCAGGCTAACTCGAATTTCATCTTTTCTATGAAAATATGGATGCTTATCAACAAGCAGATACTCACTTACCTTTACAAGGAATAAAAAAAAATCTGCACAATAAACCAAATGAGAAATCATGGCTTGCCTGTCAGTTTGACAAAAGATTAAAAATGGTAATACCCATTGTTGATAAGGATGTGGGGAAATAGGTAGTATCATATACTGCTGGTAAAAGGAAGCTGGTACAATGATTTTTCATGGCTTTTATAGCTACAATTCATACTTTAAGATGATCATATCCTTTCACTCTGCTTATGTGATGAAATCATCAGGAAAGTGTACAAAGACTACACTGTTCTATAGCAAAACTGGAAACATCCTAAAAGTTCCTCAATAGGAAACTAGTGAGGTAAACAATAGTACATTAGAATATTTTGCTATTGTTAAAAAAAGATAAAGCAGATATATATGTACTGAGATGTAAAAACATCCACATGAATATAAGAGTGTGTGTGTGTGTGTGTGTGTGTTTGTGTGTGTATGCAAGCTTTCAATATAGTATGTGCCATATAATACCTTTTTTGTAAATAAATGTTTATGTATACTTACACAGAAGACTAGATGAGTCTATGTCAAAATATTAACAACTTCTGTAGTCAAATCATATTTTAAATGTATTAGAGAAACTATTAAATCACCTTTTAAAATATCTTGGAAAAGTCCGATTTATGAATCTATACTTTAAATTTTTAAGTTTATTTAAAGTAGGCTTATATGTTTATTTACTACCTTTGTTTCAGGCAAATATCTTGAGTTGGGATATTCTGTGCTGAGCCATATTTTTGCCCTAGAGAAATCAATGGTAAAAAGGAAGTTTACAGAGAAAAATATATTTTTGTGCATGAAGCTTACCGGTGTGATGCACCATGAATCATACTGAAAATATGTCCCTTGAAATCAAAGAAAACACTACGTTTATACAAAGAATATGCCCCAAAGTTCCCCAATAAAGACAAGTGTTTAATCAAAATATTTGTTGACAGCTGGTTATTGCTGATTCTAAAGTAGAAAAGAAAATCAGTGTCATTGTAGTCTTTTGTGTGCAAGAGCTGAATATGCAAATTAGCCAGAAATGGAGACTCATTATCTGTTTTGCACTTCAAATGTGATTTTAAGCACTGTAGGTATATATACACACACACATCCAGAATATACATATATCTCAACAAACCATGCACATCATCTGTTCAGAACTGGGAAACGCAGGCATGCTTCTACAACATTAAGCGGAAGGCAGATGGCAAGCACTGATCAACAGAAATAAAATAAAATCCTTCTAGATCCTATTCCTTCTAACAGGCCTTACAATTTTTTTTCTTTAGAAAAATATCAAGCACTTCTTCATATCTGTTGATTTGCAACTTCAAAATTACAATAGGCAATGCAAACAAGGACTTCAAAGAGAGAAAATGTCTTTTGGCACAGATTCTCTTTCATGGTCTTAGGCAGAAGATAACACTAACTTTGAAACTCATAGCATCCTGTATTTTATCAGTATCTAATGTGTAAATTAGCACTTTCTATAACTGGCGGTTTAGCTTTCAAAATACATAATTACTGATCATTTTAGTCTATATCACATTTCTTTTGCAGGGTGAAATGAACTAAAACAGCTGTTACATCCTAATAGCTTCATAATGTGCATAGAATTTCTATGACTATTAGAAATTAAACCTACAGCTTCCTATCAAGCAGAACATATTCATGTGTATATATGACCCACATTAATTGAAAGAACAATTATTAACTTATGAAATTATAATTTGAAATATAATGAAGTAAGCTGCTAAAGAAAATATTACAACTCTTAAATGAGGTCAAAGCCACTGGTCCACAGTAATCTGTTCCCCCCCTTTCCTTGCATCAATAAAGCACTTCAGGCCTAAGGAAGTCCAAGAGCTCATGCTACTACCACTCCTTGCAAAGATCGAGCCCTCTATTTTCATTCTGGGAGATGAATTTTTAGAAGGTGAACCAAGCCTGGCACTCTGCCCAGAATTTCTGGCAGCTGCCAGGCAATCTGGCTTCATTTCTGGTCCACTCTCCTCTGAGCTAACCTTGTATCCACAGAAGGAACACTGATCTAGGGAACTTGTACTATTTATATGATCATATGATCACTGAGAAAGCTCTAATGATTTTATTAACCACAGGACTTGTACATACAGTTCTCTTTAAGCATATTTTCTGTGGAAAGAAATATTATAAAATCTTCTTATTTCCTGGTATCTCCTTCTAACACTGGGGAAAAAAATAGCAGTGTCAAAAGGATTTTTCCGGAAAAATCAATTATTATCCAGGCACCTGCATTGAGAGATAGTAGAGGGCTAAAGAGATTCAACAAGCTACCTTATGTGCAACTACTATCAAAAAAAAAGGTCCAGGAACCACAAAATAATTAGAGAGGTGTACAAGATATAGTATGTAATTAATGGCTAAAGTGGATGATTCAAGCTAAAAATGCTATGAAAGGTCAAAGCAATCACTGCTAGGCAGTGTGGGATACAATTTAAGTATATAAAGGTCTAACTCTTCACTAAGAGAATATCAACTACTTAACCAATACCTTCTTTAGATTACCATTTCCAAAGTAAACAGGACTGGAAAATAACTATGCAATTCACAAATAAATCTGTGTCCAAGTCTGTTTGTATTTTTGATTTCCAGGATTTAGCTGTCATTCCCTCTTCTCGATCTTCCAAAGTGAAAAGTTGGGGAAGCTTTACTCCACTAACATGTTCTTACTCTCTCCGCAGCCGTACTGAAGGTCCTGGAAAGTCTTTCCAACCATTTCCATTAACTCCCAGGTTCCTACTCCCAGTCCCATACCTCACCTTTGTTTCTGTCCCCTCTGCTGAAGGCCCCCTGGCTCTTATTAAGGAGCCTAGCGCCCCAGGTGGCTTTGTATTCTACTGCCCAGGAGTTTAGTACCTGGCTTCCTGGTTCAGGATTTCCTGAGTTCCATAATCAAGAGGTGGGAGAGCTGAAGTCTCAAAACAAGATTCCAAAAGGAGATCTCCAACAGGAAAACTGTATCAGTAGTTATACATTACTGTTAAATTCCTTAAACACAGCATGTACCCATCCAATAATGAAGTGCCTATACAAATATATTATTTTTCTAAGCAAAAGACACACGGACTCAAATCCTGGTTCTAAAAGAGGGACTTTTTCTTCACTTTTAGGAATTTTTACTATTCTCTGAATAACATTTGTGTAAATTAGCCTAATCTATAGCTCTTCACAGGGAATCTTCTAATCTTGTTAAAGGTTTACAAAAAAAATATAGCTTTAACTAAAACCAAATCCCAGATATCCAGAAACAATTGTACAAGATCACATAAAGAGGGAAGGACTATCATTTATGTAGAGTCTCTGAGCTTAGGGACATAGGCAGGAGGTATGAGCAAGTAAATAGATGTGACTGACTAGTGAGACAAAACAGGGCTTTTAAGTAAGAATCAAAGATGAGCTAGAGAAGCAAAAAGACCTTTTGGTGGAGAGCTTTGAGCAAAGTTTAGATTTGGTCAAATCCAGTGCAAATTCTGCCTTCAGCAAATGTCCTGCACATACCGCACATCCTTTCTCTTTTATTTTGCCTGCTCAATCCCTTGGTCCTTTAAGACTCGGCTCAAAACCTCTCTTCAATAGGGTCCCCATAACTATGCTGCTCCTAGGTACGTGTTCTCTCTCTCTCCTCTCTCTCTCTCTCTCTCTCTCTCTCTCTCTCTCTCTCTCTCTCTCTCTCTTCATATATATGCATTTATTATTACACCTATCATATTTTACTTTATCAATCTTTAGAAGGTTATCACTACTATTGTATCATGAGAGCAGCAACTGTCTTGTTCATCCTTTTATGCCTGGCAACTAAACTAAGTGCCTACAATATAGCAGGTGTTAATAAATGCTTATTGAACAAATGTCTAAATGAATAAATCCTATAAATAACTGAGTAATATTTAGGAAAGGAAAGACATGAGAAAAAGGATGTTTGATGGTCAACTAGTGAGGCAGTATCAGAACTTAATCCTGGATATAACTGTTTAGGAAGCAACTGTTAGCACCACCAAATATGGATCTTGCTCTTCCAGAATGAAAAGCAAACAGTTATCTGTGGTAATAATAACTGATCATTAGTGTTACTAACCTCATCTCATGCAGTCAGCTTATTGAAAGACACTAATTTATGTTCTAAAACTATAAAATAAAAAGCAAAAGGGCAAACCTGTTCTATTTTCTCATGTCCTAATTCTTCTACTACACACAAAAGAATCTCAACATGTTATTCTTTTTTTTTTTTTTTGGTAAATATGTTTTTATTGATTTCAAAGAAGGGAGAGGGAGAGAGAAATAGAAACATCAATGATGAGAGAGAATCATCGATCAGCTGCCTCCTACAAGCCCACCACAAGGGGTCAAGCCCACAACCCAGGCATGTGCCCTGACCAGGAATCCAACTGTGACCTCGTGGTTCATGGGTCGATGCTCAACCACTAAACCACACCAGCTGGGCTATTATTATCCTTTAAACAAAATATAATAAAACAAAAACCCTGGATTTGACTGAATAAATTAAGCACAAACCCATGTTTCAAAGGTCTTACTGAATATAAAACACAGTGGATTTTTTTGGGGGGGGGAGGGAGACCTAATAAGAGATTTCTAGGTGAAAATAATAAATAGAAAATTCCTCTAAAGAAGCAGGCCCTGGCTGGGCAGCTCAGTTAATTAGGGTATCATCCCTATATTCCAAAGTTGTGGTTCAATCCCCAGACAGGGCACATACAAGACTAAACCAATGAATGCATAAATAAGTGGAACAACAAATTGATGTTTCTGCTTCTCTCTCTCAAATCAATAAATTTTTAAAAAGCAATTCAAGATTAAGAGATCTTGTGAAGAGAAATTTTGTAATAATATGAAATTTGTTTCTAAACACAGCTGAAGCAAAACCAGGAGTTAAGAACATCAGGTTCACTGTAATGATAAAATCTAAAAATGATATTATGGGAAACTAAGGGGCAAGAAAATTCAAAGCTCTACTGACAAACTGACAAAACAGACCTAGATAAAAGACTGCTACACTCCCTTTGGAGCATTTTAAAGAGAAAAACTTCCTCAATTGTTCATCATCACCCTCATCATCCTCAGCATTAGTATCCTGGTCTTCTGGGCAGCTGCAACCAGCATGAGCAGAGGACAGCCACACAAGCCTTCTCTCAGCATTCCTGGAAATTGCTCCTGCCAAAGAGGCAGTGGGGGCTTCTTCGGAGCTCTGAGTTTCCTCCTACTCCAAAGCAGAGCTATTTTTTTAATCTCATATCCTGCACAGGCAATGTAAGACTGTGGTGTTAACTGTGTATTCAGACAGACCTGCAAATTTAGCTTCTCTAGAGCTCAATGTCCTCATTTGTAAAAATAAGGTAGTTAGTGGTATTTTTCTCCTAGAGCTATTATAAGAATTATAAAAGGTAACAATATGTGTCCGGCCCATAGCAGATGCCAGTAAGTGTTACACTGTTTCCTCCCTATCTCTCTCCTGAGTTCCAATAGCCCTCTCTCTCTTCCTCATTCCTCCTTTCTTTTGCTTTCCAATGCCTTAAAAATATTTAATGGATCTATCTCCTTTGAGTTACTCTTATGTTTATTTCAAAATTCTGAAGGAAGATTTTTTTTAAGTATTTGCATGAAACTGAATAACTGTATTACAGCAGCCACATATCCGCTATACAGTACACATGGCAAGTCAAGAGCGGGCTGGCACTGAATGTACACCTACGAACTTCGGGCATAATTAATGCTCCATGAGTAGAAAGGCTTAAATGGTACAAACAGTGTCACATGTTATTTCACAAACCACAGACGTCAGAACAATTTATATTTAAATACGGTTTTATAAAAAAGGCAATTTCACCCTCTCTTTGGCCCCAAGTAAAATTGTAATGATATAGTGACACCATGTGGCTACATTCTGCTTTTCATTTTCTGTACCAGTTCAATTATGGTATCAAAGTTGTAGGTACAAAGACAATTCAAACTAAGTATAAGCTAAAATGGTTACTTATTAAAACTTTTTTTACTTACACCTGAATAAGCTATTTCTTGAATTCTGAAGATGTCAATCATATAAAGTAAAGGCTCAGCATAATTCTAGCTGTGATTCTAAAGCTAAAGCATCCTAGTAAACCACTGAGTAATGTAAAAATGCCTGCCTTTTAAAGAAAACGAATATATCAGTGCCCAGTTATGGGGCAGGGGGAGGAGAAAAAAGACACACATGCTTTTGTACAATGTTAATATGGTAGAGAAAGAATGTTGCCATCAATAGCAATGTTTATTTTTCTCATTTATTTTATGTCTTGTAGATCTATAGCACTGTGTAGGTACTATATTTTAATGAAGATAAGTAAAAAAAAAATAATAAAGTTATGCTGCATCTAATGATGGCAGGGATGAGGAGGGACCTGAAATATATGGTAGCAATAAAAGAGATTAAATTGCCCAATACCAAAAACAGTACAGTTTTAGTATTCATCTAATGAGGCCTCCTACAGTACACCAGATATCCCTGAAAAATATTAAAGGTACACCAAAGAAAACCTAAATATCTAAAATAATGACCAGGGAATAACACTCACTTCATCTCGGCTTAAAACAACCACTTCTCGCCCTGGCCAGGTGGCTCAGTTGGTTGGAGTGTTGTCCTGCACAAATTTGGTGCAGGGTTTGATTCCTGCTCAGGGCACATACCTGTGTTCTCTCTCTCTCTCTCTCTCTCTCTCTCTCTCTCTCTCTCTCTCCCTCCCTCCCTCCCTCCCTCCCTCCCTCCCTTCCTCCCTCCCTCCAAACATATCCCCAAGTGAGCAAAACCACCTCTCCTTTTGGGGTTTCCATGAACACCTATTTAAAATAACCACCCTGTACCCCTTGACCCTGGTCACTATCACAATACCATCTTCACAACACTCATAATTATGTGATGTGTTCTTACTATTAGTTTATCTGTTTCTTCCAAATTCCCTGAGAGCAGAAACCTCGGTAGTCCTCTTCAGTGCCATGGCCTCAATATCAAATACAATGCAAATACAAACTAGGAGCTTATTTGTGAAATGAGCGAGTGGTGAATAAATGAACAGATGTATAAATGAAGAAAAATATAGTTCCTTAGCTGGTGAATCACACTGAAATTTCTTCTTATAAATGAGAGCAGAACCATTCTAGTGAGATGTTTATCATCATTTATGTCCTCTAATGTGACCACTGAGACCAGAAGACAGGTGGACAGATGCTTTATAACACCCTTTCTTTTTTCCATGACACATTTGTCACATTATAATTTCTAATTGTAAGAAAAGAAAAAAAAGAAGGGAAACTACAATAATTAAAACACTTTGAGCAACAGTCAACAAAATCAATGGAACAGAGCAGAATACATGCTAGAACTTAGTACATGATGAATATGGCTACTCACATTAGTGTGGTAAGGAATGATTAATAAATAGTCTTAGCCAACTGACTATTTCTGCCCAAAAATATACACAAAAAAATATTCTAGCCGGATTAAATATTTACATATAAAAATAACAAGTAGTAGAAAAATATTTATAAAAATATAGAATTCTTTAATGTTGGAAGTGAGGAACAACTTTCTAAACATATCAGACCAATGAAAATCAAAAAAATGACTGACAGATTTGATCACCCTTTGTTTTTGGTTAATCCTTACCAGAGGATATTTTTCCATTGTTTTTTTTTTTAAAGAGAGTGAGAAGGAGCGACGGAGGGAAGGAGGAAGGGAGGGAGGGAGACACATAGATCCAAGAGAGAGATATCCATTGGTTGCCTCCCCCATATGCCCCAGCCAGGGCCAGGAATGAACCTGCAACCCAGGTACATGCCCTTGACTGGAATTCGAACTTGAGACTCTTTGGTGCATGGGCCGACTCTCTAACCATTGAGCAGCACCAGCCATGTTTTTTAAAAAGTAAAATTCTATATGGCAAAGGGTACCAATAAAACACAAAAAAAACCTAATAAACTGTAAAACATGACAGGCAAGAGGATAATATCACACATACATATACACGTATATGTATATATGTATACACATATATGACATTATACCTAACATATATCTATATACCAATGTTAAGTTCTCACCAGCCAAAAAAAAGATAATTACCCAAGAAGTAAAATATGCAGAAGATAAAAGTAGACTTTTCACAAATGAGAAATAACAAATAGCCAGTAATAAAAAATATTCCACTTCACCAATAAAAGAAATCCAAATTAAAGTAAGACCTTTTTTGACAAATCATAAATCATATTGGCAAAACGTTGATGATGCCTGCACTGGTGCAGTTTCAGAGCAGAGGCGTTTTTATGTGCTATTGGTGGAAACTGGGTATGGCCTTATCTGATAGCAAACTTTATCAATTTTTAAAATATGTACTACATTTTAATTTTATAATTAAAATGTCATAGAAAAGACACTTCCACTTTGAGAATTAAAAACAGAAGGAAAGAAAGAAGAAAGCCCAGTTTTGTGTTCCCTGGGCGTCCCCCCTGTGCCATGTTCTAATTATGAAGCTGCATCTTCTCGACACCCTGCTGGCCTTGTCTTCAGTAAGCTGTGCTCCTCCTGGCTCTCCTCTAACCTGCAGCCCTGCAGCAAAAGTGTCTGCCATCTACTCTTTTCTTCCCTCTCTCAACAGGTATATCCTTGAGGACCTTGCTTTTAGGCCTGCTGTTCCTCTCCCTCAACTCCCAGATTTTATACCAAGATCACTTTTTTTGTAATTCCACCTACCAGCCATATACAGGCTCTGAAATCTATCTCTACCCTTCACCCCTATGTTTCGAGTCTTCTCATATTTCAGCAACATTATACGGCTGCCAAATTACCAGTGTCATGTTGAGAGACAGCCAGAAAAAAATTTAAAACCCCCCAGAGTACTCAATATTTGCCATTCCTTATTAGTGTTTTTGTTTGGTCCTAGACTCCATCATCTAAGAAAGCTATGGGAGTACTTGATGAGAGCTTACTAGATAGCCAAGAAGACAATTTGAAGGTTAGAGAATTTATGGGTAAAGCAGAAATTGCCTTTTCCTGAGAAAGAGAAAGCTGATAAGACATTACATGGTTCTGAGTATATATGAAAAATTCTAACGAAACTGACAAGTCACTTTTCTGCACCTCCAATTGGGGGTCGGTGGGGTGGTTAGTTATTAGTTTAAGTTTTTGGCTACATACATACAGCAGTGCATAGCCAAATGAGTACCTAAAAAAGACCAAGAAAGACAGAGCAGTTAATTTCCCTCCATTCACTGTTATGGTTAGCACCATAACTCTGGCTTTGTCACTAGATAACGTCTACTACCTTGGTGAGGTGAAATACAGATTGAATTACATTCCACAAAATATATGGATAGAAAATCTTATGTTATATATATTTTATCAGAATAAGAAATGCCAAAATATTTGAAAACTGGAAACATACAAATGGGCAGGTTATTAAGTTAAAAACCCGCCCTGGCCAGTGTGGCTCAGTTGGTTAGAGCATTGTCCCGTACACTGAAAAGTCATAGGTTTGATTCCTGGTTAGGGTACATACCCAAGCTGCAGGTTCAAACCCCTGTTGGGGTGCATATGGGAGGCAATTGATCAATGTTTCTCTTTCACGTCAATGTTTCTCTCTCTCTCTCCCTCCTTCTCTCCTCTCTCTCTGAAACCAATAAAAATATGTCCTCGGGTGAGGATTAAAAAAAAAAAAGATTCAACTAATTTTTAAAAACAGATAAAGAGACCCATTTAATATATATTTTGGATTACTAAACATGGACTGGCAATAGAAAAGTGCTGAACCAACTAGGCTCTTGAGGTAAGGAAAAATTTCCTTGCAGTGAGAGCCACCATGGCCAAAAAGGATAGTAGGGATGGTTCCTTTCTTTGAAGGTCAAACACCAGTTGAGAGTCTTAGAAATGAGAAAAATAATTTTTTAAAAATTAGTAATAAAAACAACTATTTACTGAGCCTATTTTGGGCCAGGCACTGTGCTCAGTACTCATATATGTGCTATGCCATCTAACCCTCCACAACAGACCCCATAAAGGGTGTGGCTATTCCTGGTGTGTGCGTGTGTGTGTGTGTGTGTGTGTGTGTGTGTGTGTGTTTTGTTCTTAATCCTCACCTGAGGACATTTTTTCCATTGATTTTTATTTTAGAGAGAGTAGAATGGAGGGGAGGAGAGAGTGAAGGAGGAGGGGGGAGAGAGAGAGAGAGGGAGAGAAACATTGATGTGAGAGACACATGATTGGTTACCTCCCAAATGTGCCCCAACCAGGGCTGGGGATCAAACCTGAAACCCAGGTACATGCCCTTGACAGGAAATCAAACCTGAGACACTTAAGTGCACAGGCTGACACTCTAACCACTGAGAATCACTGACCAGGGCTATTCCTGATTTTTTTTTTTTATTGGTATAGAAAAACGAGTGTTCAGAAAGGCACAACTTTTCTAAGATCACAATGCCAGTATTAGATGAAACCAGGATTTGAGAAGAGCTCTCTAACTCCATAGCCCATGGTTTTTCTACTACAAAATCCTAATTTGCATGCAGTCCAGCCTGGATTCAGAGAGGGCTGGGTAATCTCACACTCCCCAGTTCACAGAGCACCTCTCCTTTTGTGAATATATTTGATGTACTCTTTCATCAATACATGACACTCATAGCTTCTGGGATTAAACTCAAAATTCAGTTTTCTAAAGAAAAAAACAGAAAGTAGCCTTTGCAAACAGTACAAAACCACTTACCACTCCAGAGAGTTTTCCAGCCGTGATGTGCATTTTAACAAACACATGGATTAAAAGTACCAATGAAAATATATACATATCAACGTTAAGGCAATCTTTCTTCGTTACCCAGTCAGTGCCCTGACCCCATAAATCCTGTGGTAACATTTATAGAGTACCTACTGCACACAAGGTCATAACCTGAGTACTGTGTAAGAATACTAAAAGATTAGAATGTATACTCGATTCCAAAAGCTTGTAATTTTAGTATCAGAGGCAGGACAAACATATGAAGGACACTGAAGAATAAAGGTGACATGCAAATGTTACAAATGAGCATTTTAACTGACATAATGCAAACAGAATACTGATATGCTAAAGAAATAAAGAATTTATATGTGCATAGTGAAGCTAGAAGAAGTGTATTTAGAACATTGTTTAGGTAGTCAATAAATGACTGTGAAGATAAGAAGCACCAAGTATAAGACATCCTTGAATAATCAATAGGGACTTATTCTTAGGTTCATTTTTAAATACTACCAAAATTCCAAACATTACAAAAGGCAGAGTTTATCACTGAATTCAGTAATTAACATAATATGTTAAAGTAATTATAAATATATTTAAATTTTTTAAACAAATATAATATCAAGGTTTCTTCCTTTTCTTGTTAACACTTTCTCTAAACCACTTTGTCTCAGTTTTTCTTGACCAGAGTTGGGAGCCAGCTATACGAAGACAAAAACTAGCATCACAAATATGGCCAGGCTCTACACGTATAAAAGCTATACCAACAAAGGCAAGGCCACCCAGGAGAGACAAAGTAAGGAAAGGGGAGCATAAATAATACCCATTGATAAATAAAGAAAAGTATATTTTCTAAAAGCCAGAGACCATAACTGAGGGCATGTTTTAAGATGGGTAAAGTACACAGACTCTGTCATGACTGGTTTTATATTCACTATGATTTGTTCTGGGAGTCATGTTCCTACGATTTCAAATTAAATACAAGCACACGGTCCTTTGGTGCACATCAGACGCTTTGGCTGTTATACTGCTTATTTTTTAATCCAATACAATAGTAATAAACTGAGTCAATGCAGACTCGATCATGTCCCCCACGTCAGGGCCCCTCTGTCACTCTCGAAGTATCCCTAGGCAGCTCTGAGATATAGAATCTTCACTCAATTTCTTGTCCTTCTCATTTTAATCCATTCAAAACTCCTCTGATAAAAGAGCAACTGCCAGATCTTAGACACTTTAGTCCCCCTTTGGGGAAATGAAATTGATTTTCTTCATTTTCACACAAGAGGATCCCTGGATAACAATATTGTGTCTGGTCATTCTATAATAAAAAAATGTAGGCAACATTCTTTACTATACCAGAGGCTGAAAGGTTTTGTGAGTTCCTGTGGTGGAAGTGAGAATTCAGCCTGATTTTGACAGGTCATGAGTTTAATAAGTATAAGAGTGTCTTCAGAACAAGAGAGTAAGTGCTGTGGGGCATCCACCTGCTCTGAATCAGCCACAATGGAAGGTCAATCGAGGTTACAGGTGAGAGTGAGGAGGGAATTGGGTAAGGGGTCAGCTCCACATTCTCCCTAGTTTACACCTTTGATATCCCTTCCCTTCTCTTGCCTCACCACACCAAATGAACCTGCCTTTGATCCTTTGACTCTAAGGTAAAGAATATCTGAAGGCAATTTCCAAGGGGAAAATTATAACAGAAACTACACAATTTGGGGAACCTTTAACTACTTTTCTCAACTCCCAATTTCATTATTCGTTTAGGTTTTACAGAATTTCATTTTAAAAAGTTTAAAATATGGCTTATACCTAAAGAAAGAATATGAAATATTAGGACAATACTTTATCAGTACTTTTTAAGACAAACTAACATGGACTGCAACACATCACAACAATACAAGCTAAGGTGCTCTGAGGAAGGGAGGTTGTGAGCCTGGAGCCCCACCTGCTGAGCCTCCCTCGCCCCAAGCCCAGCCCCACTAGAAGCACTGACTCTGTCAAATGCCATGGATATTCACTGACCTAGAAAAAGAACACAGATATTCAGCATATGCACAATGGCATCAAAAAATCTCCTTGTGCCCTGAGGACTGCCAGAGAAGTCTCCAGAAACACTCATGGCTTCTGTGGGAAGAATGGACCGCCTAACAATAACTGCTTTCAAGGTAAAGCATGCAGTTCAGAAAGTATTTCCACTCCTCAGTGTTCCTGTCCCTTCATATTCCTTTATATGTCTACTACATAAAAACAGCACAAAATACTTTGGATAAACAGTTCCACAGCACACTCTAAATATTAAATGCCTAATTTTCCATAGTTTCTCTAAGGTTATGTTGGAATGTATTTGTTAGCTGATACTCTAAAAAACTCTTCTATAAGACCAAAAATGTAATGTTTCTTGTCAAAGCCCAAATCTCCTTGAATAAACAACAAAATCATTTATTATACATGAAAACTAACCTGCAGACACGGGCTGGAAAATATAACTTTTGCCAAGAACGACACAGATACTGTGAATGATCAATCACTCTGATCCAATCAAGTTCATCCATGGACACTTCAATGAAGTATGAATAAGACCTATGAGTCAAAAGGAAAAAGGCAGAAAAAAGGACCATATTAAAATAACAATACAAAGGGCAAGAGCAGAATGGAGAGGTCAATGGGGGGGGAAAGGGAGATGTCTATAATACTTTCAACAATAAAGATAAAATTTTAAAAAATTAAATTAAAAATTAAACAATAAAATAAATAAAATAACAATACCGAGTTATCTATATATATAAAAGCCTAAATGACCATTCAACTGGTAGCTATGATGTGCATTGACCACCGTCGGCAGATGCTCAACACACAGGCATGGAACATGGAACAGACTAATGAATCTCAGAGGGAAGGGGGGAGAGCAGGAAGAGATTAACAAAATATTTTCTATGCATTCTAGAGGCCTGGTGCATGGAATCATGCACCAGTGGGGTCCCTCGGCCTGGCTTACACCCTCTCGCAACCCGGGATCCCTCGGGGGATGTCAGACTGATTCCTGCAGGCCAGGCCAAGGAACCCCACGGGTGCACGAATCTGTGCACCAGGCCTCTAGTCTACACTAATAAAAGAGAAAAATGGTAATTGGCGTACGACGATACCCTTTTCATTGGCTAATCAGGGCTATATGCAAGTTAACTGCCAACTATGATTGGCAGTTAACTGCCAACTAAGATTGGCAGTTAACTGCCAACTAAGATTGGCAGTTAACTGCCAACAAGATGGCGGCTAATTTGCATATGTAGGCACAATGCAGGGAGGCGAAAGGGAAAGCAGGAAGAAGCCCCCTGCCACTGACAGTGATCAGAAACCCAGGGGGGAGCTAAGAGCTGGGGGGCAGGGCAAAGGCGGCCCTGGGGCCGCCTTTGCCCTGCCCCCCAGCCATGATCGGAGAATCAGGCGCCTTTGCCGCCCTGGCCAGTGATAGCAGGAAGTAGGGGTGGAGCCAGCGATGGGAGCTGGACACGGTCAAAGCTGGCAGTCCCGGGAGCTAGGGGTCCCTTGCCTGGGCCTAAAGCGAAGCCCACGATCGCGGGGCCGCTGCAGCTGCGGGTCCCCGCTGCCCGAGCCGGACGCCTCAGCCAGAGGCGTTAGGCCTGGGCAGGGGCGGAGCCTGCAACCGCGGGGAGCTGGGGGTCCCCTGCCCAGGCCTGACACCTCTGCCGGAGGCCTCAGGCCTGGTCAAGGGGCCGATCCGGTGATTGGTGATCGGAGGGTGATGAGGGTCAACTCCTCTGGCCGAGGCATCAGGCCTGGGTGGGGGGCGGAGCCGGGGATTGGGGGGATATGATGGTCCCCTTGCCCAGGCCTGAAGCCTGGGTCAGAGGCGTCAGGCTTGGGCGGGGGGTGGAGCAAGCGATCAGAGGGAGATGGGGGTCCCCTGCCCAGGCATGATTCCTGGGCCAGAGGCCTCAGGTCTGGGCGGGGGCCAGAGCCAGTGATCAGGGGGAGACGGGGGTCCCCTGTCCAAGCCTGACACCTCTGGCAGAGGCGTCAGGCCTGGGCAAGGGGCCGATCCTGCGATTGGAGGGTGATGGGGGTCAACGCCTGAGGGCTCCCAGTATGTGAGAGGGGGCAGGCTGGGCTGAGGGACACTCCCCCCCAACACACACCCAGTGCACGAATTTCGTGCACCGGGCCCCTAGTACTTTAATAAAACATTAACAGTCACAAAAAAACACAATCTTCACAAATTACATTTTCTACATAATAATCAAATGTGGATAATGATGAAATCTATATAGATCCCCTATAATAGCATTCACCACAATGTACTAAAATTCTCTCTCAGCATGTATGTCTACTTTAGTAGATCACAAGCTGCTTAAGAACAAAGATCATGCCATATGTATTTCCATATACCCAGGCTCTAGCACACTGCTTGACACATAGGCATGGAAGACATTTTTTCCTTTTCAAACAGAGCCAGGATGTCCTGCTCACACCATATCTGCAGATTAATAAGGCCATGACAAAGACAGAACATAGAAGTTAGGTGTGCCTTCTCCTTCTACCTTCCCGGCCTGGGAGCTCAGTCCTGCACTCTCAGGAGGAAAGCCAACTGGAGTGTTTCTCCACAGAGACCAGCTGATCTCCCACTCCCTCCCAGCTTCCTACCATCCCACACATACGTGCAGCCAGCAGAAAAATAAATGACCTGGGTGAAGAGATAATACACGTTTCTTTTGGGTACAACTTAAAATTTGGCAGCTAATAACCTGGCAGTAATGAAAATAGCCTATCACCCTCCCTTAGTCAGCTACACCGAACCACTGCATGCTAGTCCCAGATTGAACAAATCTATATTCCCCTGTCATGAGCCAAATTTAAATTTGAGATGCAGTTATTACTTGTTCTGTAATATCAACAGGAACAATCTGAGAAGATTTAGGTGACCATAAATGTCAGCCTGCAACCAACAGTTGTGACCAGAAAAGGTCAGCTTATTTTGTCATCCCTCATTTTCTGCTGTCCTCTCCCTCCCATTCATTTTATCGCTCAGTCTCAAACTGGTTATAACCTTTTATTGAACCTCTCTGGGTTATCAGAAATGCAGGATATAATTTTACAGCACATATCAGAATCATTTTTGGTTAAGATTCTGAATTTTTCACCTTTGCTTAGAATGATAACAACTTCTGTGAGAAAAGAATGGCTATGTGGTAAACTTAAGTCCCCCGTGAATGTAACGCAAATAGTAAAACCAAGTGGCCTATAAATATATAATATCATGGAAACAATGATACCTACTTTCAGTTTCAGCATACTCATGTTTTATTATTTTTATACTAATTTCATTACTAATGAGAATATGTAAAGCTTTTATAACAGTGCATACTACATAACAGTAATGAAAGTGCTATATGTTATTATTATTATACTATTATTAATCACTCTTAGAAATGACATGTGAATTACCTCCATTTTTCCAACTAAACACCATGTTATATCCAACAAGATATGTATCAGAAATATTCTTAATTTAAAAAAACAGACAGAGATAACTTTGGGACCTCAAAGACCCATGTATGGGAGATGCTGACTCCCACTTCATAAAGCTTCCCTCATTCTTGGCTCAAATGGCCTAAAAGGCCAGGATGGTGGCCAATGGTGCTAACGAGAGAAATGAACTAACCTGCAAGATTTGCAGGGTAGCCCAGCTGGGATGGCTCAGTGGTTGAGCGTCAACCTATGAACCAGAAGGTGACGGTTCAATTCCCAATCAGGGCACATGCCAGGTTGGCGAGCTCAATCCCCAGTGCGGGACATGCAGGAGGCAGCTAATCAATGATTCTCTCTCATTATTAATGTTTCTATCTTTCTCACTGTCTTTCTCCCTTCCTCTCTAAAATCAATGAAAAATATATTTTAAAAGTTAAAAAGATTTGCAGGGTATCATCACCAATACTATTAAGCCCTTCATGCCCAGACTCAAAGAGGCATGAGTAGGGCCTAAGAGACTCTCTGCACATCAGTTTTCTGGAATGTAGGGTTTAGGTTAATGATAAGCAGCAATGAGAGAGAGAGTTCAGGTCTTGGTCACCCATACTGCTCTGGAACTTTGGCCATCATGGCTGAACCCTAGAAACCACAGTGGGTAAAGGTATCAGAAAGGCTAGAAGGAAGACAGAACCTTGAAGCTATTGCCAAACTGGGTGGATTCTACCAAATTTTCTTCACAAATTTCTTTTCTTTTGAAGATGATATTTATCGACACACTAAAAAACATTTTTTTCATCTATACGATAAAATGCATTTATTGTTATAACATCCGAAAGTACAGAATCAAGTAAATACGTAATGGGAAACGCATAGGGTAGAATACCAGATAACCATATAAAGCAGGGGTCCTCCAACTACGGCCCGCGGGCCACATGCAAATACAAATATTGTATTTGTTCCCGTTTTGTTTTTTTACTTCAAAATAAGATATGTTCAGTGTGCATAGGAATTTGTTCATAGTTTTTTTTTAAACTATAGTCCAGCCATCCAACGGTCTGAGGGACAGTGAACCGGCCCCCTGTTTAAAAAGTTTGAGGACCCCTGATATAAAATAACATTTTAGGGGAATATTTTTAAAGGAGAGACTATTCACAATGTATTCATTAAAAAGTGAAGTTAACCCAGCCAGTGTGGTTCAGTGGTTGAATGTTGACCTATGAACCAGGAGATCACAGTTCGATTCCCAGTCAGGGCACATGCCCGGGATTGGAGGCTCGATTCCCAGTAGGGAGCAAGGAGGAGGTAGCCGATCCATGATTCTCTCATCATTGATGTTTCTCTCTCTCCCTCTAACTTCCTCTCTGAAATCAATAAAATTATATCTAATCTAATAATAGACAAACAGGGTAATTGACCGTACTTTCGCTACGCCTCCCATTGGCTAATCAGCATGATATGCAAATTAACAGCCAACAAAGATGGTGGTTAATTTGCATACGTAGGCTCCAACCGGCAGAGCCAAGACTGAAGGTGAGCCGGAGCCGCGAAGACAGAGGACAGAAGGCGGCTCCATCCGGGGCCACGAAGACAGAGGACGGAAGGCGGCTCCGGCCGGAGCGAAGGCCTGGGTCCCGGGTGCTGGAGGAAAACCAGTACCGGCAGCCAGGAGAAGGGAAGGCCTATTGCACAAATCTCTTCATGCAACAGGCCTCTAATATATATATATACATACATATATATATATATTTTTTTTTAAGTGAAGTTAGCTTTTTACACATCTAATCTATATTTTGTAAAACTATATGGTTTCACTGGTTTCTGTTTTGTGTATGTGTGAGAGATACTATGCATAACAAAAACACTAATTAGATATATACAGATTAATAATGGGTGGTGAGATCACTAGCAATTTTTATTTCTTTGTGATTTTCTATGTTCTATGTTTTCCACAAAAAAACCATATTCATTACTTTGATAAGCAGAAAAAGCAAAAAAAAGAGGGGGGGGGGGGGATTAAAGGAATAAACACTTTAACTCTTTCCTCAGAACAAAACTTTAAGAGAAATAGCCAAGTGATCACAAAGAAATAAATCATCAAATCGGTAAAACCAAAGCAGACGACCACACAGTTAGGTCAGCTCACTCAAACACAACATTCGTTTCTCTCCAAGTCAGGCAGACTCACCGGCTGTCGCGGTCCCACAGGAGTATCCGTATGTGGTTGATAATGGACGGCTGACCTAGCTTAATCTCAATGCCAGAACGGCAGTCATCATCAATTGGATGCCTGGAAAATCCATGATCCAAATCATAATTTTGAGTATCACCATCTAGTAAGGCAGATTTCAGCTCCCCCTTTACAACCTGGGCTCCATACTTCATAGTTGCAATGTTTTCTTCTGGTACTATAGTTAAAAATACAAAAAAGCAAGGTTAATGGTTAGTTATGAAATTACTCTGTAACTTGGGGGAAAAAAGCAAATTCTAGGATTCTAGTATGTATATTTAATTTAAAATGGCAGCAGAGACAAGCTTATGAAAATAGAAGATATGCAATGTCTATGAGGATTAAATTTAATGGCACCATCACAGCCACAAACTACTTGGAACTAATGTTATTAAGAAAACGTTGATAATACTAGAAAAAACACATGTACTAGCACAAACAATCAGCTCTGCTGAGTTCCTTCTATTAGCAGTTTCAATTTAATATGTACTAGACAAAAACAGCATGTTAGACAAGCATGTCAAACTCAAGGCCCACAACGAATACTTTTTTGGCCCAGCCAATATAAAGGTATGTAAGAAACGTTTTAATAAAAATTTCCTAACTTAATTTTTACAATGCCCTGTTATACATAATTATTAACAACAAACTACAACGTTCGCTAATGACTGATGACTATAATCGTGTTGCATTCATTTCCCGTATGCGCCTTATGCACAGGCGCACCATTTCTCTCCACTAATAGTAGCAGCAAATATTTTAGCAGCGATTGCCATGCCGTTAGTTTTGTACTGACTTGTTTGGTGTGCGCAACAAGAAATATTTCGCTTTTGGAGAACAAGAAAAATAGGTTTATTTGTGTTACGCTTATTAATTTGTGCAGTTATTTAGTATCTGGTAAGTTAATGTTCAGAAAAAATATTAATTTTTATTAAAATGTTCTATTATTTTGTTAATGATTACTCATTTATTTCAGCCCTTTGTATTCAGCATGTCTCTATCGAAATAAACCTATTTTTCTATGAAAACTGAAGCTTTTGTTTGCAGCCCACATAAACTTAAACCTGTTTATTTAGCCCGTGTTAGCCTTTGAGTTTGAAATGCTTGATCTAAGATGACCTATACCTGCCATCTGGACTGAGCACAATGTATAAAGCAGAGCAGACAAGTCAGACATCTCAATAAATAACAGAAAAAGAGAGGTTCCAATACAACAGAGCTATTGGTCATACATGGATGAGCTAAATCAATCAATCTAGCTGAAAAACAAAAATATATCTAAAACAAGATATATTTTTTTCACTTGAGTATTTTTAAAAATGAAAATTCAGATAGTCTGTCATCAAAGTCAGTATTGTGGTTATAATTAAACACTCTCCCTTTTCCAACAGTAGGTTTATTAAGTGTCCACTGTCCTTGAGACTCTGAAGTACTCTATGCACACTTTGCTTCACAGATCTGGAACCCATACTCCAGGAACTAACATTCTAAAACCGACACTCTCCATGGAGAGACCTGAGGCAGCATAAAGTAGACATCAAGAGCTTGAGCTTCAAAGTCAGAGTTTAAATAGTGGGGCTCCACCTTTAACCGAGTGTATCACTTTGGGAAAGTTACCTTCTCTGAACTTAAATTTCTCCATAGGGCAGTATCTATCCCCCAGGTGTTTCCATTTTTTGTTTTTGTTTCAAGGATTAAATGAGATGATGTTTGCAAAGCACATAGTTAACTCTAAGAAAAGACTGCTATTGTTATTATGAGCCATAATTTTTAAAGCAACAATAAGAGAACTAAGCAAGTTTACACACAGTAAATACTAGTAAATAGTGAAGCCTCATAGTATGTGTACATCTGGGCTATGTGATTTGAATAGACTCAAGTATGAGCCATAATTAGGTTCTTAGGGAAAGGGAGTAATTCATTATTGCAGCTCACTTGGAAAATGTGGAGTTTAAAAAATTTTTCAAATGAAGACAGGTAAGAGAATGACTCTGGGAGACACTAAGTGCAACTGGAATGCAATTGGGATGGGTTTAGTTAACTTGCAAAGACTAAGGCAACTCAGACACAAAACAAACAAAACCTAGTCCCGCTCAACTTCTTACCACCAGAAGTTTAAGTGCCTCAGATTTATAACTTCTTAAATTCTACTAGCTCATGGTAATCATACATATTCTTTATATTTATTTTTCATTTCTTTAACAAACCTTATTAATTCCTTTGACTTACTTCTCATCAAAATCTTTTGAAGTGTAATATTACTACTACATCCATTTTGCAGATCGGGAAGTGTGGGCAGGAGTTTAGATGGACTTTCTTGACCGAGGTCACACGGCTGGCCAGTATTGGAGCCGCAATGAGAACCAGGCGGTCTGTCTTCAGGGGCCCTGCTCTGATACCTCCTTCATGAACAGTTTTTGATGGGAAGGACATACTTATCCCCTCTTTCTAACCCCTTCCCTCTAAGGTGACCTAAGCCGAGAGGAAACAGATAGTATGATATATTTTAAAAAGTTAGACAAAGTGAGAAAACCTAACCTTGAGACTCAGGCTCTACCTGGAACCACTTGGTCTCTGTGAATCTGTTTTCTCATCTAAAAATAACACTTTGCCCAACCGCCCACAAGATTACTGTGAAGGTCATGCTACAAGTACTGTATAAGTACATGCTAAAGTACTATATAAGTATAGAGTCTGATGAGTCACAAAATATTTACTGTGGATTTGTTCTGTACCCCATACCATGTGAGTGTCTAGTCAGCCGTGGGAAAACTACGGCCCGCGGGCCCATTTGAAATGAATAAAACTAAAAAAAGAAAAAAAGACCGTACCCTTTTATGTAATGACTAGAGGCCCAGTGCACAAAAATTTGTGCACTCGGGGTTGGGAGAGGAGGTCCCTCAGCCTGGCCTGTGCCCTCTCACAGTCTGGGACCCATCAGGAGATAATGACCTGCTGGTTTAGGCCTGCTCCCGGGTGGCAGAGGGCAGGCCTAATCCTAGGTGTAACCCCTGGTCGGGCTCAGAGCAGGGCCCATTGGGGAGTTGGGGCCCCGCCTCCTGTCATGCACAGAGCAGGGCGGATTGGGAGGTTGCCATGCCACCCTTAGTCATGCTCAGGGTAGGGCCGATTGGGGGGTTGGGGCACCACCCCCTGTCACACTCAAGGCAGGGTCCATAGGGAGGTTGCAGCGCCACTCCTGTCATGCACAGAGCAGGGCCGATCAGAGGGTTGGGGCTCCGCACCCTGTCACACTGATCCCGGTGCTGGGAAGCCTCGCTGCTCCGCTGATCCCAGGGCCAGGACGCCTCTCGGCTCCCCTGATCCCTGGCCCGGAGGCCTCTCGGCTCCGCTGATCACCGGGCCGGGAGGCCTCTTGGCTCCCCTGAACGCGGGGCCGGAGGCCTCTCAGCTCCTCTGATCACCAGGGCGGGAGGCCTCTCTGCTCCGCTGATCGCGGGGCCTCCGACTCCGCTGATCACCGGGGCTGGGAGGCCTCTCGGCTGATCACCGGGGCTGGGAGGCCTCTCGGCTGATCACCGGGCCGGGAGGCCTCTGGACTCCGCTGATCACCGGGGCTGGGAGGCCTCTCAGCTGAACACCAGGCCGGGAGGCCTCTGGACTCCGCTGATCACCGGGGCTGGGAGGCCTCTCGGCTGATCACCGGGGCTGGGAGGCTTCTCGGCTGATCACCGGGCCGGGAGGCCTCTGGACTCCGCTGATCACCGGGCCGGGAGGCCTCTGGACTCCACTGATCACCGGGGCTGAGAGGCCTATGGACTCCGCTGATCACCGGGCCGGGAGGCCTCTGGACTCCGCTGATCACAGGGGCCGGGAGGCCTCTCGGCTCCGCTGATCACCGGGGCGGGAGGCCTCTCGGCTCCGCTGATCGCGGGGCCTTCGACTCCGCTGATCACTGGGGCCGGGAGGCCTCTGGGCTCCGCTGATCACCGGGGCCAAGGCCTCTCGGCTCCGCTGATCACCGGGGCCGGGAGGCCTCTGGGCTCCGCTGATCACCGGGGCCGGGAGGCCTCTGGGCTCCGCTGATCACCGGGGCCGGGAGGCCTCTGGGCTCCGCTGATCACCGGGGCCGGGAGGCCTCTCGGCTCCGCTGATCACCGGGGCCGGGAGGCCTCTCGGCTGATCACCGGGGCCGGGAGGCCTCTCGGCTGATCACCGGGGCTGGGAGGCCTCTGGCTCCGCTGATCGCGGGGCCTCCGACTCCACTGATCACCGGGGCCGGGAGGCCTCTCGGCTCCGCTGATCACCGGGGCGGGAGGCCTCTCGGCTCCGCTGATCGCGGGGCCTCCGACTCCGCTGATCACTGGGGCCGGGAGGCCTCTCGGCTCCGCTGATCACCGGGGCCGGGAGGCCTCTGGGCTCCGCTGATCACCGGGGCGGGAGGCCTCTCGGCTCCGCTGATCGCGGGGCCTCCGACTCCGCTGATCACCGGGGCCGGGAGGCCTCTCGGCTCCGCTGATTGCTGGGCCTCCGACTCCGCTGATCACCGGGGCTGGGAGGCCTCTCGGCTCCGCTGATCACCGGGCCTCCGACTCCGCTGATCACCGGGGCTGGGAGGCCTCTCGGCTCCGCTGATCACCGGGGCCGGGAGGCCTCTCGGCTCCGCTGATCACCGGGGCGGGAGGCCTCTCGGCTCCGCTGATCGCGGGGCCTTCGACTCCGCTGATCACCGGGGCCGGGAGGCCTCTCGGCTCCGCTGATCACCGGGGCCGGGAGGCCTCTGGGCTCCGCTGATCACCGGGGCTGGGAGGCCTCTCGGCTGATCACCGGCCGGGAGGCCTCTGGACTCCACTGATCACTGGGGCTGGAAGGCCTCTCGGCTCCGCTGATCACCGGGGCCGGGAGGCCTCTCGGATCCGCTGATCACCGGGGCCGGGAGGCCTCTTGGATCCGCTGATCACCGGGACTGGGAGGCCTCTCGACTCCGCTGATCACCTGGGCTGGGAGGCCTCTCGGATCCGCTGATCACTGGGGTCGGGAGGCCTCTCGGATCCACTGATCACCGGGGCTGGGAGGCCTCTCGGCTCCGCTGATCACTGGGGCCGGGAGGCCTCTCGGCTCCGCTGATCCCAGGCCCTGAGGCCTCTCTGCCCTGCTGCTTCAGGGCTGTTTGGCTTCGCTCTGCTTGGAGCCTGAGTATGCAAATTAACCGCCATCTTTTAGCTTCTATAATTGAAACATTGTATCTTTTGGAGTTGTTGCTTCAGAGCTCAGACCCCCTGCAGCTGCGGGGATCCTTGACTTTCTCCATTGCTGGGGCAACCAAGCCTCCTATTCTCAGCTGCCTGGCTGCCAGCCGCCATCTTGGCTGACAGTTAATTTGCATATCTCGCTGATTAGCCAATGAAAAAGGTTATTGGTTGTACGCCAATTACCATTTTTCTCTTTTATTAGTATAGGATGTTTACTTTGAATTTATATTAGTTCACACAAACACTCCATCCATGCTTTTGTTCCGGCCCTCCGGTCCAGTTTAAGAACCCATTGTGGCCCTCGAGTCAAAAAGTTTGCCCACCCCTGGTCTAGGTCCTAACTCAGACACAAAACAAACAAAACCTAGTCCCGCTCAACTTCTTACCACCAGAAGTTTAAGTGCCTCAGATTTATAACTTCTTAAATTCTATTAGCTCATGGTAATCATACATACTCTTCATATTTATTTTTCATAGACTCTAGGACCAGCTCAGTGAACTAGACAGAAAGGCCTGCATCCTGACGCCTCCAATCTAGAGATGAAGCACTTTATAAAGCAAGCAAACAAACAAAAGTTTCAAATTTGTGCTTTTCAAATATCAATGATGTGCAACTAGTTGGTAAGAAGAAACCTGAATAATCCCTTATTGCTGGGCATGAGAGGTGGGTCCAAAGTCTGCTGCTACCGACCACTGAAACCACCTCCTCCAGTTCTGACACCACTAGTCAGGGCCAAGACAACAAAAGGGGGAACTCAAGCTTTCAGATTCAGAAACTGCATTACCCTTTGATTTTCTCTAAACATAAGCTTCTTCACTTATCAAGCTAGGAGTAACATACTAGGCACAAGAGTTTCAAGGGACTGTGATAAAAGGTCTAAAATTGAAATGAAACTTCTACCAGAAGTCTAAGTTGTCTTTTGAAGTTTATTTCAAGAGTGCTTGAGAACTTTTCTAACTGTTTTTGATATAGATTCCCCAAAAGTATCTTTCATTTCAAAACAGGCAACATTTAGAGTGGCAATTCTCTCATGGTAACTATAATCAGAGTAACTCACAGTATAAAAATACAAAACCTATGGCTAAATGATAAATTTAACACAAAAGGTAAACATGACAAAATCCAAATCATAATAAAATAATTCAAACCATAAATATTCTTATTATTTATATTTGTCTATCAGTAGAGAAAAAAAGCTCTCAAAAATACAGGGCGAGAGATTAAAGGAGCTGGTAGATAACAATAATAGTTTTCTTTACATTTGTCATTTTTTATGCATTTTATAAGCATTTAGGGGAAAAGTTAAGTTTTGAAGTTTCACAGCTAGGCAGAAACAAGCCAATTACTAGAAAGAAAAACTAAGGAGAAATGGAGCAGGACCTGCCCCTAGCTACATAATGCCAAAATCTGAGTGGTGCTGGGTTAATCGACTTCGTTTTTCTTTCACTCCTTACATTCTTAGCCATCCTTTATTGAACTCTCTGTTACATTTAGGCTGAGGCCATTGCTCACCCCTGATGGATCATTTGAATTCACACTCAGCTCTCGGCAGACTGCAATCTCTTTTCCAGATTCTGTCCCCTAAATCATCTTCTACTCCCTGAAGAATGATGGACCCTCCCTCCCAACAAGTATATCATCACATATGACTTTCTTGACAACTCCTGTCTCATCTTAACTTTTCTGTTATCTCCACTCTCTGCAGGCCTCCTCCTTTCCACAAGGCACAACACTGGTCCTTAAACATCACAAAACAGAAACAGAAAATAATCCAGGCTGGAGACTCCATTGAAGAACACTGGCCTCACAAGTCGGATCAGCACTTTGGTTCCAGCTTGTGCATCAATTTCACTCAGTAACTTTACATATCAAGATCAAAGAATGGAAACAGATAGCTCTAGCTGGTTTGCCTCAGTGGATAGAGTGTAGGCCTGTGCACTGAAGGGTCCCCAGTTGGATTCCAGTCAAGGGCACATGCATGGGTTGTGGGCTAAATCCCCACTAGGGGGCGTTTAGGAGGCAGCCAATCAATGATTCTCTCTCATCATTGATGTTTCTATCTTTCTCTCCCTTCTCTTCCTCTCTGAAATCAATAAAAATATGTATTTTTTAAAAACTGAAGTTTTTTTTTTTAAAAAAAAAGAATCTATATATATGAAAGGCTAATATGCAAAGTGTCCCCTCGGGAGTTCAACCGGGAGACCAGGATTTTGATTGCTCACTATGATATGCACTGACCACCAGGGGGCAGCGTGGAATGAAGGGAGGCCCCGGCAGGCAGCGGGAAGGCCCAGATTGGCCCTGATCGCTGGCCAGGCCTAGGGACCCTACCCCATGCATGAATTTCATGTACCAGGCCTCTAGTGGAAACACATAAGAGCTGAAAAGGACCTTTATCCTATTAATTTAAAGAAAAAAAATTCCTAAGCAGCCTTCTATGTGCTGGTCATTGTGCTGGACTCAGCCCTCTAGCAACTCACCACTTAACAGAGATAAGAGTTCCTATCAGATATGAACTGCCACACAGAGGAATACTCAGTAAAAATGACTTGTGAACTCCCTAGTTTACAGATGAAAATACTGTAAACTATAGTTCAGAAGATACAATAATAACAGAATTCAAAGAGTTTCAAAAGTATTAATGACTCATTTTTGTTATTACTGTCTTTATGTGATAGGTGAGACAAGTTTTAAATTCTAGTTTAAAAGGAAGGGATGAATTCATTGTCATTTTATTCAGCACTATGCTAGGTGCTGGAAAAACAAGTGAAAAGATATAATTACAGTCCTCAAGAAGCTCAGTCTAGTAGGAGTCTAGGCCAAAAAGCAACAACTAAAATATTACAGTGGCAAACTCATTAGTCTGAGTTACTGGAAACTGTGGGAATAGGTACATGTTACCGTATACCTACAGCACAGATTTAAACACACACACATTTATATATTAATCAATAACTTAGTGGTCCTATGAACAGAGTGACTTTTACTCAATAAAAAAATCCTGAGGATGGAAGTTGTAATATAAATCTGCTATAAACATAAAGAAAC
The DNA here is from genome assembly GCF_963259705.1 of Myotis daubentonii. Classification (NCBI taxonomy): domain Eukaryota; kingdom Metazoa; phylum Chordata; class Mammalia; order Chiroptera; family Vespertilionidae; genus Myotis; species Myotis daubentonii. Next base: position 90,200,857 of record NC_081845.1, on the reverse strand, counting down.
AAGAATTTACTGTTCTTTTTCCCAACGTCTAAAACCTGAAATAAGCAAAACAAAGTATAACTTAGTCTGAATAGAAAAAGCACTAACTTTCAAGGCAGAAATAAGTATCTCTACAGCTAAGACAAAACTAAACATTAAGAGAATGGTCTGAGTACAAGTAGCTTAAATACCCTAAAGGAAAAAATATTATCATTAAAAGTTAATTCCCTTTCCCCCAGATGCTCATCATTATATATGTACAAAATTAGTCTAAACCAGCTTCCCTGAAAGATTAACCATCACTGGTGAGTTAAAACATCCTTTGGGTCCTCTTTTTTTTTTTTTTAAGAGGGTAAAAAGCGCTATAATTTGGTAAAAAACCCTCCAAGATATGCAGCTCAAAGAATTAAACCCCTCAGCAACCAATATTAATGAACTAAAAGAAAAAAAATGAGAAAAATGATATTAATCCCTAGCCTCAAGAACCTCTCTACAATTCATGAAAAGTCCCCAAAAACAAAGAACCCACACCCAGGAAAGAACAAAAAAAACAAACAAGTTGTCCAATGATTTCAAAATAAGCAGAACTATTGTTCCAGAACAATCATCTCAGGAACAGTTCTGAAACTTTAGACCCTTTTTTTCCTAACAATAAAGAAATCTATTGAAAGAATTAATGATATAAATGTTTGGATAACGTTTACTTAGAAAATAACTTATTTTTTACAATCTGATGGGAAACTGATATGCTTCCTTAGTAGTTATACTATTGATTTTACTATTCATGTAATTTGAAAGTCAGAAAAACAGACCGCTACTTAATCATTCCTCAAGTTTAGAAGTTAGATAACAGATTCCCAAACATTTGTATAATCTCTTCCTTGAGTTCCCACTGAATTATTCCAAAATAAATAGCTTAACATTAAAGAGGAATAATTGCATATGTCATTCCAGAACCAAGTATCCCTCAACTGGTTGAATTACTCCCTTTCATGGTGATTTCATGAGTTTATTACAGCCCAGGTCTGACAACTATACGAGCAGCTGATCAATTCCAAGCTACCAGTAACTATGTGAAACGTCCTAAGCACTTCCATATTCCTGCAGCAATGTCTGAAGCCTAGCCCTATAACGAACCCAGATACCAGGCTCTATCAGCACCTCAAATCAAAACTAGGGCAAGGAGGAGGAAAAAGGAATTTATGTAAGAGGATCCAACAATGAGAATTCAGAAAGTCTAAAATTAGGCCCTGGCCAGGTAGCTCAGTTGGTTAGAGCATCATCCCAATACACCAAGGTTGCAGGTTCCAATCAGAGCACATACAGTAAATCAACCAGTGAATGTATAAATAAGTAGAACAACAAATCTCTCTCTTTCTTTCTCTCTCTCTCTCTCTCTCTCTCTCTCTCTCTCTCTCTCCCTCTCTCTCTCTCTCGCTCTCCCCCCTCCCTCCTTTGCTCCCTTCTTCCTCCTTTCCTCTTTCTAAATCAGTAAAATAAAATTACTTATCTTGTTACCCTCTGCCTCCCATCCTCCCACACCTTACCTAGTACTATTCTCTAGCACCTCCAAATCCCTTCCTGGACCTCTCCAAACCTGTTCCCTGCAGCTACCATACTATTTCTCAACTACCTTTCACTCCAATTCACACAGCAGACAGTCAATATATCGTTTTTATTTATTAAGAAAAAGCACCACATAAGTATTGGAAATGCTACATACATGTTTAGCTATTATTATTGTTATTTAGAATCTCTATGTTCATGCTGCCTAAAATAATAAGTACATAGCATGTAGTTAGCAGATTTGTTAGAGAAAGAAGAAAAAGTTTTGAGGAAAATATCTATTTCTTACACTCTAGGGAATAGCTGGAGAAATTTGCCAAGGATGGCAAGAAATACCTATTTGGGAATCTACAATGGCTATGCAATCTCAGGAGGACTACAGGGAAAGGCATTCCATAGGGAGCAGAGCTATATGTTCTTAGACCCGTATGTTCCATATATACCTGCGCTATAGTTTCATAGCTGAGACTCACACAATGCAAACAAAACTTTTGCTGAGATTAGAACGAACAGGTACTTACTGAGCATGCCTCTGTAATTGAGGTCCATATCCCGGCTCTCTGATCGAACTTTAATAGCATCCAGAATGGCATCAGGAGACAGCAGTCCCGAAGGCCTCACAACGTTGAGCAGTTCGGTGAGGCTCATCAGAGGCAAACGCACAGCCTGCATGATTTCTGCATGATTCTCCTTTAAATTGTGCTTACACCAGTTGAACAAGGCTAGGAAAATATCTTTTTCGGGAGCTGCAAATGAATCTCTTAATACGATGTTTAAAAGTGCTGTCTGAAAAGGATAACAAGAACAAATTCCAGTTATTATGGAGCTCAACCATGTGCAGTATCCAACAGAACTGCAAGTATGTTATATATAAACAATTAATTCTCTTTGTCCATCTTCTCTCCATATTCTATGCCATGTACTTTCTTGCACATGGCTGGGTGAATACCTATAGGCATACTGTACCACTACCTCAAACATCCAGTCTTTCCTACACATCTGCATCCATCCTATCTAATAAAAGACAAAAAGGGTAATTAACTGTACCTCCGCTATGCTTCCCATTGGCTAATGAGGGCGATATGCAAATTAACTGCCAACAAAGATGGCGGCCGCCGCGCAGCTGAAGTGAACATGAGGTTTGCTTGCTCCAGTGATGGAAGAAGCCAAGGCCCCCACCTGCCAAGGCCCAGCTCTGAGCTCCAGAAGCAACAATGTTTCAATTATAGAAGCCAAACAAACCCCAGATACCTGCTTTCAGCCAGCCACAGCTTCAGAGCTGGGAGCGCCAGTGACGGCAACAATGTTTCAATTATAAAAGGTAAATAAATCCCAGAATAAAAAAAAGAAAAGAAAAAAAGGAGAGGCTGGGAGCTTCAGTCGCCCACCAGCCTGAAAACGGCCCTCAGGCCCTTACCCAGACTGGCCAGGCACCCCAGTGGGGACCCCCACCCTAAAGGGGGTGTGGCCAGCCTGACAACAGCCATCAGCCACTCATCCAGGCTGGCCAGGCACCCCAGTGGGGACCCCCACCCTGAAGGGGGTGTGACCAGCTGCAAACAGCCATCAGCCCCTCACCCAGGCTGGTCAGGCACCCAAGTGGGACCCCCACCCTAATCCGGGACACCCTTCAAGGCAAACCAGCCGGGCCCCACCTGTGCACCAGGCCTCTATCCTATATAGTAAAAGGGTAATATGCAAACTGACCCTAACAGCAGAAAGACTGGGAATGACTGGTCATTATGACACACACTGACCACCAGAGGGCAGATGATCAATGCAGGAGCTGCCCTCTGGTCGTCAGTGCACTCTCACATGGGGGATCTCTGCTCAGCCACAAGCCAGGCTGATGGCTGCCAGTACAGCGGTGGTGGTGGGAGCCTCTCCTGCCTCCTCAGCAGCGCTAAGGATGTCTGACTGCAGCTTAGGTCTTCTCCCTGCTGGCAAGTGGACATCCCCCGAGGGCTGCCGGGCTGCCAGAGGGATGTCTGATTGCCAGCTTAGGCCCAATCCCCTGGGAGCAGGCCTAAGCCAGCAAGTGGTCATCCCCCAAGGGGTCCCAGATCGCGAGAGGGCACAGACCGGGCTGAGGGACGCCTCCCCCCACCCAGTGCACAAATTTTTGTGCACCGGGCCTCTAGTCTTTTAATAAAACAAGAAGAAAAACATCAATGTGAGGAGCTGTCTTTCCATACATGTTTTTCAAGAGATACATCTAGCATTTAAAATTCAAAATCTTTTCTTTCACAGTATTACTGCGCTATCATTATTTGTGGTCCTCAGATTTTCAGACTGACCCCCAGTAACACTGGTGCAGCCCTCAAAGACCTTACCTCTAAAAATAAAGTAGGGTAATAAAAATCATAGTTTAAACTCAAAACAAGATGTGTAACTTTCCAAATACTAGTAAGTGTTCTCATTCAAAATATTCAGGTCCTAAGAGGAACACCAAAAGGGAAAAGAGAGACAACCACCAAGGTTCAGAGAAAGATTTGAGCAAAAAGTTTTACTCTGGCTATTATTCAGTGTAAAACACCATTAATAGTGAATTTTGAACCAGGAAAAAAAACAAAATTGATTTAGAGACATACAGCAACACATCTGATCTCCCTTATGAATTTTCCCTCTCATAATGGAATTATTCTCTTTATCAAAGAAATACAAATTCAAAAAGCAGTATGCAAGACCACATTGAAAACAACTACCTAGCATCACAGTCTCTTTTGTATTTGGAATTTACCAAAAGAACCTAAAAGAAAACAGAAGCAATCTGTTCTTCTCTTATATGATCTAGAGCAGGGGTGGGCAAACTTTTTGACTCAAGGGCCACAATGGGTTCTTAAACTGGGCAGGAGGGCCGGAACAAAAGCATGGATGGAGTGTTTGTGTGAACTAATATAAATTCAAAGTAAACATCATTACATAAAAGGGTACGGTCTTTTTTTTTTTTTTTTAGTTTTATTCATTTCAAACGGGCCGGATCCGGCCAGTGGGCCGTAGTTTGCCCACGGCTGATCTAGAGTCTCAGTAGCCACAGGCAGGTGGCTAGACAACCTCTTCCACACCTTTGACTTTTATTTTTTCTTAGTCCATTGCTGCATTTCTACTGGACAGATATAAACAAGACCATGCATGCCTGTAAGTTACTTGCAGACAATGACACACCTTAGAAAGAGAGAGGAAGCCTTCGCTTGAGAGCACCTCCTGAGCATTTCTGTCCATAAACATGCAGCACATGCAAGTTAACTTGGGCAGTGAGTACAGACTGGCAACGTCAAAAGTCATACAGACATTCTGAATGTTGAGTATGGTGCAGAGATACTCAGAGGTAGAATCCTCCAGCTCTGGAAATCCATATTTATGAGCCAGGCTCAGAAAGTCCAGCAGCACCTCCTCCTTCTCATCCGTCAGTGTTGCCCGCCCAGTGTAGATGTACTTGAGTAGCATCGTGAACGCTTCCGCAGTGGTGTCCTGGAGGGGGATTTCTGCTTCTGGCTGAGATTCTCGCATTCCACCATATAGCAATGCTCTGCACGTCAGAGAAAAAATGCAGGAGAAAAACCAAGTAAGATTTGCTACAAAATCATGAAGTCACAAGTACCAACATTACACAAACATAAATTTGTTTAATGACATAAAGATTCAGGTAAAGAAGTGCATAGTAATCATTTGAAGTTTTCTAACGAAACTAAGAGAAATATCTTTAAAACTATTTTGAATTAATTTTATAAACAAGTGAACTAATGAAATATCCTGAAAGCTCAGACAGTCATTAAATAGACAGATAAAAATGCTCTTTTTGACCTGGCTGGTTTGGCTCTGTGGATAGGACGTTAGCCTGTGGGCTGAAGGTTCCCAGGTTCGATTCCGGTCAAGGGCACATGCCTAGGTTGCGGGCTCAATCCCCAGTAGGGGATGTGCAGGAGGCAGCCAATCAATGATTCTCTCTCATCGTTGATGTTTCTCTCTCTCTCTCCCTTTCTCTGAAATCAATAAAAATACATTTTTTAAAAAATGCTTTTTTGAGAGGAACAGTGAAATCAATATAAACATCTCAATAAAACAGTTTAAAAAGTAAAACTCTATAGTGGTTAGAATGTTGGTCCTAGACCTAAATGTCACAGGCTCCAGTCCAGGTCAAGGGCACATACCTGGATTGCAGGTTCAATTCCTGGTCCCGGTCGTGCCCATGCAGGAGGCAACCAATCAATGTGTCTCTCTCACATCGATTTTTCTCTTCTCTCTTCTCTCTCTTTTTCCCCCTCCTCCCTCCCTCCTTTCCATTCTCTCTAAAAATCAATGGGAAAAAATATCCTCGGGTGAGGATTAAAACAAAAAAGTTAAAACTCCTAAGATTTGGAAACAGCCCAAGTGCCCATCAGTAGATGAATGGGTAAAAAAGCTGTGGGACATTTACACAATGGAATATTTTGCAGCTGTAAAAAAGAGGGATCTCTTACCCTTTGGGACAGCATGGATGGACCTGGAAAATATTATGCTAAGTGAAATAAACTGAGAAAGATAAATATCACATGAGCTCACTTATTTGTGGAATCTAATAAACAAAATGAATTGACCAACAAAATAAGACCCGAAGCATGGAGGTACATACCTCAATATAGGGGTGGGGGGACAAGGAGAGATCAACCAAAGAACTTATATACTGTGGAGAGCAGCTACAGCGTTTGGACAGGTTCAAGCCTGGGACTAATGAGAGAGCACGATCCTCTCGTGGCAAAGCCACGTGCAAGTCCCAGCACAATTATAGCCAAAGGCCGTATAGTTGTAAGCTTGACCTTATGATCTGAACCTGTGGTCCCACGTGGCTGAGTGATATGGGCTTCGGGAGGTGCAGCAAGTAAACAAAGCTTGATCAGGTGCATATAATTGAGTAGATTTGAAACCTTCGAGAATGTTGTAACCACGCCCTTACTTTGCCTGGTGGAATCTGGCTATAAAATAAAGACTCACCTTGCAGGCCATGGCACTGCCTCTCCATCAGAGAGGGCAGCGTCCCACCTAGTGCCCAGCTTTATTCTCTTTTCTAAATCCTTCACCGCTCCCTCTCAGGTTCACCCATGGCTGTGCTGACTTGGCACAATATACTTATATGCATAGCCCATGGACACGGGCAATAGAGTGGTGAAGACCTTGGGGGGTGGGTTGGGGCTGAGTGGAGGGGGTAAAGGGGGAAAAATGGGACACATCTGTAATACTGTCAACAATATATATACACACACATATATATATACTTACACAATTATATATAGGTGTGTGTGTGTGTATATGTATGTATGTATGTATATATATATATATATATATATATATATATATATATATATATATATATACTTTTTTAAAAATCTCCCTAGTAGAAAAGTTGAAGAAAACAAAAAAGTAAAACTCTATAGAAAAAATATAATCAGTTAAAAACAACTAAACACAACCAGGTGCCATTCTTCCCTGTTAGACTGACAAATTAAAAAACCTGTTAATATTCAGTGCTGCCAAAGCAATGGAAAAACAGGTTCTCCCATGCACTGCTTTCAGTATAAATGGGCACCCCTTTTTGGAAAGTAATTTAAGTACTATCATTTCAAATCTAAAAGATGCATACCCTCAACTCAGTAATCTCACTTATAGGATTCAGCTCTAGAGATATAATACAGCATGATCGTAAAGAGAAACTTATAAGAATAGATACTGAAACAACGGAGATACTGAAAAAAAACTTAAAATGTCCATCAATAGGAATGTGATTAAAAAGTTGTGATATATACATTCTATGCAGCCATTAGAAAGATCAAGGAAGGGCAATATATCCTGTTTGTAAAGATGTCCAGGAGATATCAGTTATGTTGCAGATCAGATCCATGTGTTGAGTAAAAAAGTGTACAGCACATACTTGTATGTGTATGTACATAGGTGTATATATAGATACTAGATGCCTGGTGCACGAAATTCGTGCACTTGGGGGGGATCCCCTCAGCCCAGCCTGCGCCCTCTTGTGGTCCAGGAGCCCTTGGGGAATGTTGAGCATCTGCCCCTGGTGGTCATTGCGCATCATAGCGACCAGTCATTCCATTGTTCGGTCGATTTGCATTTTAGCCTTTTATTATATAGGACACCTATTTATATTGAGAAAAATCAGGGAAAATTCATATTAAACTGTTAACAGTGGTTATCTCTGGGGAATGGGATTAAGGTGGCTTGGAGGAAAGGGCTTTCATTGTTACTTTATAAATTAAAAATGAAATTGAAGTTGGTGATGGAATTATGGATGATTTGATTTTTTTTGGTCTTTCAGTATTTGTCAGATTTTTAAAAATCCCCACATTATTGCTTATCTGCTCATCTAAAAAATGAAAATTAGAAAATTCCATAATGTACTGAGTTTTAATTTCTACCTCTATTACTCTGGAGAAATAGTAAGAACCAATTAAACTTTCACTCTATCAAAAAAGAAAGGGCAGCTGGACGATGACAAAGGAGGAACACAGAAAAGGAAGAGTACAGAGTGAGACAGAAAACATGTAAAAGTGAGAGCAAGAGAATAAGGGGGCAAAAAGAGATTCCCCTGCTCCTAACACTCTCAGAGCAGGACAAGCATTTCAAGGGTTCTCTCCACACCTGCCAGGAACTCTTCTCACCCTCCCCCAGGATCCAACATTATTGATTGGCTCAGGAAAATAGCTGAAACCATCCAGCAAAAAAGTCATGAATAGTCTGAGCATAAACCTCATTGGGTTATGCTCTTCCTACAAACACTCTTGAATGTTTTCATTAATCTAGAGAACATTCAACCTCAACTTTAAAATTGCTAGATTAAAAATGTCTTCCTCAGAAGATCTCACGGAGGAAGACTTACTCGAGCGTGACCCATGATATTCACATGGATTCTCAATGCTCTAAAAGTGGCTTTGATGAAGCTCCTTGGAATCCTAAATATGAGCTCCAACTTGTGGAACTCAAGTTCCCTCCTGTACAGTCAGTTTGTACTTATTTGGGAATTGACAGGTTCTATGACAACACTTAGTAAAGCCTCTCCTGACTACTGACAGCTAGTTGACCTACCTTAGCACAGGAACGGTGTCTGCAATGAGAATTTAGGGCATCACTAGTAATGACTTTGAGTTTAGCCTTGTGAGCCACCAGACATTAAGGTTCAATATCCATAGACATTAAGAACAAGGTCAATAAGTAAGGAGAGTACACTCCATTCATTCAATATGATCTTTAATTTTTTAAAGTATTTGAGTTTCTTTTAAGAATATACTGATTACTTAAAATATACCCACATATTGTTGTCTCAAATTATTTTTGAAAAAGGATAAGGTATAAACTATTGACAAATATTAAACATAAAGCTGAAAAGTTCTGACTTAATAAAGAATGAATTCTTCAGCCCTGCTGTGTGGCTCAGAAGTTTAAGGTCAAACAATAAACCAGGAGTTCAGAGCTCAATTCCAGTCAGGGCACATGCCCGGACTGCAGGCTCAATCCCCAGCAGGGGGTGTACAGGAGACAGCTAATCACTGATGCTCTCTCATCACTGGTGTTTCTATCCCTCTTTCCTTCTCCTTTCCTCTCTCTGAAATCAATAAAAACATATTTAAGAAATAAAAGAATGGACTCTTCAAAAAAACACTAATAGTGAGTGAACCAAAAGTAAGAAATGGGAAAGAAACACAAAAAGTGTGCAGAGGACAGAGGTTGGTAACAAATAATGACTAGAGAGCAAGGCCATTAGCAAGAGGAATCGGAGAGTGTTAGCGAGAACTCTTAATAGAATCCTCTTTTCTAGGCTCCTCGCTTCACCTACAGTGGCACTTTATATGTAAGATGGAATGCTCTACAAATTGCTATCAGTTCTATAAAATTCTCATCCAGTAGTAAATATTTATAAGAGATACACTTTCCTGTGTGACTCTAGGTGTTGCTATTTCATTGTCTTAGTTATTTCTGATTATAAAATTTAGACTGCAGTTTTCACTAGAGGGTAACTTGAATTTTTTTCTTAGCCATCAGCATCTCAATTTTAGATATCAAGTTTCCCATGCAAATCAATGACTTTAAGGCTATAGACCAATGGATTTATCAAAGATACATTATCATTCAGTGATGACTCCCTTTTAACTAACATTAGGTATAACTCAGAGTAATTAGAGCTCACTTTAACATTTAAGGGTTTGAGTAATAAACAATGGCTTCATATTAAGTACAATTTTTACATTAATTAAATGCATAAATATTTTGTCTAGTTTTAGTTCTAGTATAACTATGAAACAGTATCAGTAAATAGCTGTTTTATTTAGCCCTAGTCAATTTGGCTCAGTGGATAGAGCGTCGGCCAATGGACTGAAGGGTCAAGGATTAAATTCTGGTAAAGGGCATACCTTGGTTGCAGGTCCAATCCCTGGCCCTGATCAGGGAGCGTGCAGGAGGCAACCAATCAATGTGTCTCTCTCACATTGCTGTTTCTCGCTCTCTGTCTCTCCCCATCCCTCGCACACACTCTAAAAATCAATGGAAAAATACGCTCGGGTAAGGATTAACAACAACAACAAGAACTTGTTTCTAATTTGGGGCTATCAAATGCTTGTCTTAGAGATCTGTTGAGTTACCTACAGGTCCTGGAACTAAGAGGTATTCAAGTTCATTAGAAAGTCCAGAGGACCGTCTGTCTGTACAATGAGAAGCCTATCTGCCAATGTATCAATTAAACTTCCATTAGTAATCAATGGTGAGAAGAAGGTGAAGGCAACAAAGACTCAGCCTAAGATATATTCTTGAGATCTTGAAAATCGGTGGATTGGGTACGGCCTAGCCCCGTGGTCAGCAAACTGCGGCTCGCGAGCCACATGCGGCTGGCTCTTTGGCCCCTTGAGTGTGGCTCTTCCTAAGACTTAGGAGTACCCTAATTAAGTTAATAACAATGTACCTACCTATATAGTTTAAGTTTAAAAAATTTGGCTCTCAAAAGAAATTTCAGTCGTTGTACTGTTGATATTTGGCTCTGTTGACTAATGAGTTTGCCGACCACTGGCCTAGCCTGAGGAGCCTTCTAACCCTATAGTTCTAAAATCGTTTCTGAAGAAAACAGTGATTTTCAAAAAATAACAAAAAGTCTACAAAGATTAAATTCTTATAGATGTCGAATGGAAGGATTGCTAGTATTTATTGTTATGCTATGTTACATATTTTTTGTTGTGTTACATATTTTATAGAGTGAAAAATACCAATGTTTCTACAAGTTAACTTGAATCTTCAGAAAGTATTACAGACTTACCGAAAATATTGGCACCTCGCTGCTAAAATTACCCGGTGGGCAGGAAAACGTTTCTTTTCCACAACAAATGTGACGTCACCATATTCTTCCCCAATCAACAAGGCACCGATATGTTCAGACAAAATGTGCACATGATCAATTTCCCCCACTGCAGTAAAGGGGCGAAGTGGGTGGCTGTTACTCATCTTGTAGAAGAGATAATAGTCGCTGATCTAACATGAAAAAGGGATGAAAGTTAGTGTGGGCGGGAGGGGGCGGGGGGGGGGGGAGAATACACATAAAAAAAATCACATACCATAAACATATCTAAATAAAAAATTAAACTACATACTTTAAAACACTCACATGAGAGAGGTTTCATCATTGTTGATATCTTCATTAACCCATTTACTGTGGGAAGCAATTCAGCCTGCTTCCATTAACACACTACCTTCACTGCCTTTTCACACTAGGAAAGCAAAAATAAATGCCAGGGTCCTCAAATACTAGCAGCACATAGAAATATCACAATCTAGAACTCTGTGCCAAATACAGGTCCCTTACTTCTCAGTATCTAAGGAAAAAGAAAATCAACCACCAGAAGAACTCTTTTAGCACAGAGAGATTTAATAAGGTGGGTATAACTAAATAACCTCAGCAGAAATGCATTCAGGCATAGATCTAGACCTAAATCACAAGAAGAATAAACTAAATCATCATATTTCAAATATTTTCAGAGGTTTGAGTCTAAAATCATCTTAAATATTTTGGAGCTCCAGTCACGCAATCGGTTAGCGCGCGGTACTTATAAAATCATCTTAAATATTTTCTAAAAAATACCAATCTTCTGTATTCACAAAAATAACGACATTTATTAAAGAAAATTTATAGCAAGCATCTTAATCCCCCTCAAAAAAGGAATAACCCCAAATATTTTTCTCAAGACTAACTTTTAGCCCAAACCTCCAGCTCTAATGATCACATCACCTAGGGGCTACCAGGACATCATTATATTTAATCTCATTTACAGGCACTTCCTGTAATGCCTTTCAACATGTTAACTGAAAATCAAAAAGCCAAAACTTAATGAACATCTTCACGTTAGAAAAGGAAGTTACGTGCTTTGAAGTTAAAAATGTTTATGTTCTTAAATTTCTAATGTATTTGCAGGTATTGCTTTTCAGTTACAAGTAACCTAGGAAGTGGATGAGAGCCTTCACCAGCATCCAGGGGCCGAGGTGGAGATGTGGTCCATAGCTCAGGGGTGAGTCAACTACCCTCTGCTGCACCAGAGACTAGGGGAATTGAGCCAGATATGCTCTCTCCACTAGCCCTCCACACCTTCCAGAACTTTCCATATGGACCAGGAAGGATTGAAGGTTAAGCCACACCTAATCTTTAAACTTTCACATCCAAACCCATTATTAGCAAAGTGTATTAAAAATGGTATTTATCCCCAGAGACTGCAGTGGGAGAGCCTCCTGATCCAAGTTCCCCAGTTACCTGCTACTCCATGACCATCCCCAACAGAGGGAGCAACAGCGAGGACTTGATGTAGGGGAACATGGAGGATGTGAGTTAGGCAAACAGACACCCACCCCACGTAAGTAAACAAATATGGTCCCCCATATTAGGAACATCAGAGGGTTAGCAGCATACACCTCAATGCCAAGGCAAATCCCTTTCCCCCAAGTGCAACCTCCATTGGAAAGCCCTAAAAACAGAATCACCTCCAGTCACCTGTGCATGAAAGGCCAAATTCAGCTTAAGAGGATCAACTTAAGGAGTGTCAGTAAATCATGTGTGACACAACAGTCTACCACAGGAATTGGCAAACTTTCTGCAGAGTCAGAGAGTAAGTATTTTGGGGCTCTACAGGCTATAAAGTCTCTGTCACAATATTATTCAACTAAAAGCAGCCACCGACAGTAAGTAAATAAATGAGCATGGCTATGTTCCAATAATCCAGCCAGGAGAAGGCTGGATTTAACCTTCAGGCCATAGTTTGCCAATCCCTGCTCTAACATAAGATCAAGGGTTGACCGTAAACTAGACAAAGGTTCAAACTGCTTTAGTTTTTGTTTTGGTTTCTGACTAGATTACACAACCAATGTTCAAAATAACATGGTCATTTCCTATATCAGCCATAAAATTCTGAAAGTGACTCGGACCTGATTTTAAAATCCCATTCCTCTTCAAAACAAACGCTCACATCACTAATAAAGGGTATCCAAAAAAAAAAACTTTATACACACACCTTGAATAATTATAAAAGCAGTGTTTATTAAAATACATTTCATTTTCAAAACTGAGTCATCAGCTGTTCAAGTGTGTATACATTTTTTTTGGTACACCCTGTATTTCCCTCAATGAAGGTGCATGACTCTGAACAAAACTGACACTCTTCTGGCTGAAAAGATGCAATGCATACACAGACATACCTCAGTTGCAGACCACCACAACAAAGTGAGTACTGCAATAAAACAAATTGTAATCTTTTTGCTGGTGGAAGTTCTTGCCTTTAATTTGTAAAAAATGCAACATATATGAAGCACAATAAAGAGAATTGTAATAAAATGAGGTGTGCCTGTACCCAGTAAATATATTCTCTATTTTAACATTCTCTTACACCATGAGTAAGATTCAAAGGATTAACTAAATGACTCTTGATGCACAATAATTAGTTTTTGGTTAACTAGCTCAAAAGTAAATGTATAATTCTTCAATTGATACATAATAAACATTAATACTACATATGTAAATATCATAGGTTCTCTAGATCTGTACTTCTTAGTCATAGAATTTCATTTTGCTAAATTTACATTTTTATTATGCTTTTCCAACTAAAGACATAAAGCTAATATTGCCGGGTATAGAAAACAGCCATTTAGTATGGAATAAAGACAATTAGACAATTTTTATTGGCATATAGAAAGAATTTTAATTAGACAAGATTCTCAATGAGCTTGCCACATATTGGATTCACATGGGGAGCTTAAGAAGAAAAGAAAAAGATGATTGAGCCCCACCCATCAGAGATTCTGACTTAATTGGTCAAGTCACTTTTCTGACTTGATTCTAATGGGCAACCTGGAAAAGAGCCACTGAGCAACTCTGTTGTAGATTCACAACCCTCACTCAGGTGATAAATATACAAGTAAAATACCAACTGAGAAAGTTCATTTTTAGGATATGATTCCATTTTGAGGTGTGTTTTTTTAAATATATTTTTATTAATTTCAGAGAGGAAGGAAGAGGGAAAGAGAGAAACATCAATGATGAGAGAGAATCATTGACTGGCTGCCTCCTGCACGCTCCCCACTGGGGATCGAGCCCACAACCTGGCATGTGCCCTTGACCAGAATCGAACCTCGGACCCTTTAGTCCACAGGTCAACGCTGTCCACTGAGCCAAACCAACTAGGGCTCCATTTTGGGTTTTATTGCAAAGAGGCAAATGGTGCTAACAAGTTACCAGTGTGACACCTTGTATGCAGAAAATACTTTCACCTAATGCTGTAGCTTATCTACAAAGTCACAGTTTGTGTCCACAGCTTGCTTTTTTTTTAAAAGCATGTTTTAGAAACAATACACCAATAAACTTAATTTTTTAAATCATCTATTTTAATTAGCTAGATAATATTGGAAAAATTTTAACTTTACAAAACTGTTTATTGATTTGTTTCTTAAGCTTTGAAACTTATTCTGTCACTAATGACTTGGTGATCTTTGACAAATTTTCTAGCTTCCGTGAGATTGTTTCCACACCTGCAATGACATGGTTACATTAGGGGGTTTTTTAAGTATTATTTTTTAACTCTGCCACTACTTTTTATTATCACTGTTTTGGGCTTGTCATATAAGAAATGGACTCTCATGACTCAGCATATGGCCATGCTCATGGCTGTTATTTATTAAAGCAAAAGAATACAGAGCAAAATAAAAAAGCATGTGGGGCGAAGGCCCTCAGACGTGAGGGTCCTCTCCCAATGGAGTAACATTGGATATGCTTAATTCCCCCACAAAGCGGTGACAGCACTAGTTAAAAAATGTTGCAGCCGAAACCGGTTTGGCTCAGTGGATGGAGCGTCGGTCTGCGGACTGAAGGGTCCCAGGTTCGATTCCGGTCAAGGGCATGTACCTGGGTTGCGGGCATATCCCCAGTGGGAGATGTGCAGGAGGCAGCTGATCGATGTTTCTCTCTCATCGATGTTTCTAACTCTCTATCTCTCTCCCTTCCTCTCTGTAAAAAATCAATAAAATATATTTAAAAAAAAATGTTGCTAACCAGAAAGCTTGCTAGAGACTCAATACCCAGGGTGTTTAACAGGAGGCTGTTAGTGTAGGTAGCCCTTGCCTTGCCTATATCTAAATTCCAGACTCCAAGAAGGAAAGCAGCATTCAACATAAACCACACTGCTTTTACAAACAGTTTAAATGAGCCACTCTTATCAATTAATGGCAGGAACCCTTCTAAAATCCAAGTTTCCAGATACCAAGTAAGGGACAACTTTGCAAGCAGGCCTTTCTAAGGATAAAAGTTCAATCCTGCTATGTTAACTTTTTTTGTATAGCTCCAGAAACCAGAAGATCTAACAATGTTTGCAAAAGCACTGAAAACAAGAGTCTAAGAACGTATCTGATACACTTACTAGTACTTTTAGATTTGGATAGGAGAATTATACTAAGAAAATAACCTACCCCACCTGCCCAAATGTATTCCTGGTCCCTGACTTGGCAATATGCCAGATCCAAACAGTTTTAAGGACAGATTTCTTCAAAACTTTAAAGATCACATAATTCCAACTATTCCTGTGCATTAGAGAAAAAAATAGTTTTCTGCTTCTTCTTATGAAGCCAATGTAACACAAAGATATGGCCACAACCCACACTCAAAAATCAGTATAAATGAAAAAAAAAAAACCCTATGTAAAATATTGGAAAACAGAATTAATCAGGATTCATGACAAAGTGGGTCAATTCCAAAAGGATGAAGAATATTAGGAAAAAGAATTAAGTCATCAAATTACAAGGTCAAAGGAGAAAAGTAATATAAATAGCTCAAAAAAAGTTAAAATAACTTTTTACACAATCTAATCTAATAAAAGAGAAACATGTAAATTGACTGTACTTCTGCTACACCTACAAGCCACGCCCACCAGCCAATCAGGAGCAAATATACAAATTAACCCAACTAAGATGGCGCCGGCCATGGAGCTGGAGTGAGTAGGAGGCTTAGGTTGCCCTTGGCAATGGAGGAAGCCAAGTTTCCCACCTGCCCTGCTAGCCCTGAGCTCCGCCCAAGGCTACAAAGTTTCAATTATAAAAGATAAATAAGCCCCAGATACCTGCTTCCAGCCGGGGTGGCCCCCGCTCAAGGAGGGGCTGGGAGCCTCCATTGCCAGGGACAACCCAGGCTTTCAGGACCTGGGCTCTGCTCAAGGCTACAAAGTTTCAATTATAGAAGATAAATAAATCCCAGATACCTGCTTCCAGCCTGTGGCCGTAGCCAGCCTGAAAACGGCCATCAGCCCCTCACCTAGGCTGACCAGGCACACCAGCGGGATCTCTCCCCACCCTGAAGTGGCTGTGGCTAGCCTGAAAACAGCCCTCAGCCCCTCACACAGGCTGGCCAGGCACCCCAACAGGATGCCCACCCTGATCCAGGACACCCTTCAGGACAAACCAGCCAGTCCCCACCCATGCACCAGGCCCCTACCCTATATAATAAAAGGGTAATATGCAAACTGACCCTAACAGCAGAAAGACTGGGAATGACTGGTCACTATGACACACACTAACCACCAGGGGGCAGATGCTCAATGCAGGAGCTGCCCCCTAGTGGTCAGTGCACTCCCACAGGGGGAGCTCTGCTCAGCCACAAGCCAGGCTGATGGCTGCCAGCACAATGGTGGTGGCGGGAGCCTCTCCCGCCTCCTCAGCAGCACTAAGGATGTCCGACTGCAGCTTAGGTCTGCTCCCCGCTGGCAAGTGGACATCCCCCAAGGGCTTCCAGGCTGCCAGAGGGATGTCTGATTGCCAGCTTAGGCCCAATCCCCTCGGAAGCAGGCCTAAGCCAGCAGGTGGACATCCCCCAAGGGGTCCCAGACTGCAAGAGGGCACAGGCCAGGCTGAGGGAGCCCACCCACCCTGCGTGCACAAATTTTTGTGCACCAGGCCTCTAGTCATTAGTAAGTTTATTACCTACATACACAGTATATCTGTAACAGATGTAAGTATCTGATTAATAATAAAACACTAGAAACATTCCTATAAAGTTCAGAAATAAGATAAGGATGTCTACTCTTATCACTATATAATTTTCAGGAACAAAACACAATGCAATTAAGAAAACCAAGTTAAAGCTAAATTGATGAGGAAACAAAGAGGCAAAATAATCACTATTGCTGATAATCTGCCCACATGAAAATCAACTAAAAAGATATGAGAGAAAATAAGGAAGGTTCAATAAGGTGACCACATAAAATTATTACATGATTATAGTACCTTTCTAGGTCAAAAAAACCATCTATAAAATTAGAAAAAAATTACAACTTATCATTTCAAAACACATGCAATAGCCAGAAATAAACTCGTAGAACATGTAAAGAAAATTATAAAACTCGATTGAGGAATTTAAGAAAAATAAATGAAGAGACATACATTGTTTGGAGACAGAAAGATACAATGTGGTATAGAGACCAATGATCCCTAAATCACCACACATATTTAATATTTTATTGTACTTTATATTGTGAACAAAAACAATCCTTTAGTAACAGAAATCAAAATTTAACCAAACATTCTTTGTAGAGATACACAGTTAGAAACCAACAATTTGACAAGTGGGAACACGTATTAGAAAAGTGAGAATGAGAAGTCATTATTTTATATTTATCAAGAGGTTTTGCTAAGCTGGTACAGTTCTAATTAACAGAGGATTAAAAATAATCCTTATGAGAACTACAATAGAGTTTTTAAAGCAAATTGGGTTAAATGAGTTCATCTGGAAGAATAATTATGTAATTTTGGTATATATTCAGGGGGAAAAAAAGCAATAAGAGGCACCAGCTTACTAAATGAGAAAGCAAATCACATATTAAGCAATTAAAACAATGTCCTGTTAGAGACACAGGTCACTGGAACGTATTAATCCATAAATATACACAAGTATTATCCTAATTTTCAGACAGGAAATTGAAACACAGACAATATTAGGCAACTTATCCAAGGCCATAGACAATAAATAGTAGATTCAAACCAGGCTGGTCAGGGTCCTGAACTTACAAGAGTTAAGTTGTCATGATATGGAAGTAATCAGAAATGATTCTAACTCAGACTCCTAGACCTACCAACTAACTCCTCAGACCAGCAATTCTCAAACTCTTTTTTTTTTTAATATGTTTTATTGATTTTCTACAGAGAGCAAGGGAGAGGGATAGAAAGTTAGAAACATCGATGAGAAACACCGATCAGCCGCCTCCTGCACGCCCCCGACCGAGGATGCGACCGCATTTAAACCAGGGAAAATATGTTGTGGGTGATATGAATAAAGTGTCATTTTTCAAGCCAACTTTTGGAGAATAGATATACATCTGCTTCTATAATATGGGAGGGATAATTCATATTTTAACTGCAATTTAAACTCTAGTAACTGAAAAATTACAGACCAAGAATATTGTTAGTACAAACATGCATCAATAAACATTGCAGGGTTAACTGAAAAACCTACAACAAATTAAATTGATAATAATAAGTCTAAATAGTAATTTATAATAAAAAAATAGAAACAACAAAAAGCACAACCAACTCAACACACAATGATGATATGTATATTTCTAAAAATGCAAAATAATTCTATCTTATGCATTTTCACATGTGGAATTGGAGCTTTGCAAAATTGCTACAGACTGCATAGTAGTAGCCAGACTTCTTAGAACACTAAATCAGAATCCTTTATAAATTCTAGCATTATACTGATGTGAATTTATAAATGCTACATTTTGCATACCCTTTATACTTCACTTGATTGGTTATTAGTAAGATGCCAAAGGTTGGATATATATATATATATACTAGGAGCCCAGTGCACGAAATTCGTGCACTGGGTGTGGGGGTGGGGGGAGTGTCCCTCAGCCCGGCCTGCCCCCTCTCACATACTGGGAGCCCTCAGGCGTTGAGCCCCATCACCCTCCAATCGCAGGATCGGCCCCTTGCCCAGGCCTGACGGAGGCGTCAGGCCTGGGCAGGGGACCCTCATTTCCCCCCATCACTGGTTCTGCCCCCAGCCCAGGCCTGATGCCTCTGGCCCAGGCATCAGGCCTGGGCAGGGGACCCCCAGACCCCTCCGATTGCTGGCTCTGCCCCTTGCCCAGGCCTGATGCCTCAGCCAGAGGCGTAGACCCCCATCACCCTCTGATCACCTGATCGGCCCCTTGCCCAGGCCTAACGCCTCCACCAGAGGTGTCAGGCTTGGACAGGGGACCCCCATCTCCCTCTGATCGCTGGCTCCACCCCCCGCCCAAGCCTGATGCCTCTGACACAGGCTTCAGGCCTGGGCAAGGGGACCATCATATCCCCCCAATCCCCGGCTCAGCCCCCCACCCAGGCCTGATGCCTCGGCCAGAGGAGTTGACCCTCATCACCCTCCGATCACCAATCACCGGATCGGCCCCTTGACCAGGCCTGAGGCCTCCGGCAGAGGTGTCAGGCCTGGGCAGGGGACCCCCAGCTCCCCGCGGTTGCAGGATCTGCCCCTGCCCAGGCCTAACGCCTCTGGCTGAGGCGTCCGGCTCGGGCAGCGGGGACCCGCAGCTGCAGCGGCCCCGTGATCGTGGGCTTCGCTTTAGGCCCAGGCAAGGGATCCCTAGCTCCTGGGACTGCCAGCTTCGACCATGCCCAGCTCCCATCGCTGGCTCCACCCCTACTTCCTGCTATCACTGGCCAGGGCGGCAAAGGCGCCTGATTCTCCGATCATGGCTGGGGGGCAGGGCAAAGGCGGCCCCAGGGCCGCCTTTGCCTGCCCCCCAGCTCTTAGCTCCCCCCTGGGTTTCCAATCACTGTCAGTGGCAGGGGGCTTCTTCCTGCTTTCCCTTTCGCCTCCCTGCATTGTGCCTACATATGCAAATTAACCGCCATCTTGTTGGCAGTTAACTGCCAATCTTAGTTGGCAGTTAATTTGCATATAGCCCTGATTAGCCAATGAAAAGGGTATCGTCGTACGCCAATTACCATTTTTCTCTTTTATTAGTGTAGATATATACTAGAGGCCCGGTGCATGAAATGCGTGCGTGCGTGTGTGTGTGTGTGTGTGTGTGTGTGTGTGTGTGTGTGTGTGTCTCAGCCCAGCCTGCACCCTCTCCAATCTGGGACATCCCTTTCACAATCCAGGACTGCTGGCTCCCAAACGCTTGTCTGCCTGCCTGCCTGATCACCCCATAACTACTCCCCTGCCAGCCTGCTCGATGCCTAACTGCCCTCCCCTGCAGGCCCGGTTCCTCCCAACTGCCCTCCCCTGATGGCCATCTTGTGTCCAAATGGGGGCGGCCAACTTGTGTGTTGGAGTGATGGTCAATTTGCATATCACCTCTTTATTATATAGGAGATAGATATATATATGTGAAATACTATGAGATCACCTGACATTTGCCAGTATTTTTTTTTTAGCAGACCCCACCAGTGACATTAAGCTATCTTTAGAATCATGTTCACCTAGACAAGGCAATGCCCCTGGCTCAGTTTGGCAATAATATCTAATTCTGTGGTAGTTGGGATAAGCTACTCTATTATTATTCAATCACAAAATATCTAAGACTCCCAAAGCAAAAACAGCCCAAAATATAATTTGCAGTATAATTTTTATCTTCTTTTAAATTTAAGCCTTCTTCAATTTCTCTGAATCCAATCTCTAATTAAAACAATTTTCCACCCAGCTGGTGTGGCTCAGTGGCTGAGCATCAACCTATAAACCAGGAGGTCATATTTTGATTCCCGGTCAGGCACATGCCCCAGTTGTGGGCTCAATCCCCCAGTAGGGAGCGTGTGGGAGGCAACTAATCAATAATTCCCTCTCATCATTGATGTTTCTGTCTCTATCTCCCTCTCCCTTCTCTCTGAAATCAATAAAAAATATATTTTAAACAAAAAAAAAATTCCTCAAATGCCTGCAAAGAAATCCTAAAGCACTCAAATCAGAATACAATAAATATCAAATTACCCAAGTGGGTTTTATTGTATTACTAGAGGCCCTGTGCATGAAAATGCATGCACTGAAGAGGGGCCCCGCAGCCCAGCCTGCCCCCTCTCACAGTCCAGGAGCCCTCAAGGGCGGGAGGTGACCCGGCAATCAGGGGAAGGCAATGCCCCATCACACCTCTGCTGCTGCTACTGCTGACAGCACAAGCCTTGGCCGGCCCTGGGCTGCTGGGGGGCTGAGGGGACTGGGCGCCACCATCTTGTGGCTGTGGCCGCCACCATCTTTGAGAGCGGAGCAGCAATTAGCATATTCCCTCCTTATTGGCTGTGGGCGTTGCCATATTTGAGGGCGTGGCAGTCAATTAGCATATTCCCTCCTTATTGGCTGCGGACACTGCCATTTTGTGATGGTGTGAGGGTCAATTAGCATATTCCATCTTTATTAGATAGGATGTTTTAAAGTTTCCCAAAAAAGTTATGATTGCTGCTGCTTCTTTCATCCCTACAAAGTATAAGGTGTATGCTTCAGAAAGAGATAAGAAACAAAAATATTACCACCAGAATTTATTAACCTAAGTTCTGAATGTCTACCCAAAGACCTGGGTTCTCTAGCCATCAGCCTTCTCTCAGTCTCTCAGCTCCTGTTAGTTCCACTGTGTAACTCTCTAAAGGCCATCTTCTATAAGATGGGCAACTTTTGTGAATAACAAGTCACAGATTACAACTCTAAGAAGTGCCTATCATTTAATAGACCTCAGAGTTTATATAACTAGCCTTTTTCAGGTTCCCAGCCTTTTAGGTTCCAAGCCATTTAAAACTACATGAACAACCCTAGCTGGTTGCTTGGTGGTTAGAGCATGGGCCTGCACACCCAAGGGTTAGGGGTTGGATTCCTGGTCAAGGGCATAGACCTAGGTTGCACTTCACTCCCTGCCTCGGCGCCAGTGGGAGGCAACCAGTCAATCTCTCTCTCTCTCTCACTTAGATATTACTTTCTCTTTTTCTTTCTCTCTCTCTCTCTCTCTCTCTCTCTCTCTCTCTCTCTCTCTCCCCCCTCCCTCCCTCCCTCCCTCCCTCCCTCCCTCCCTCCTCCCTCTCTGTGTGTGTGTGTATATGTCTCCCACTCCCTCCCCCACTTCTACCATCTCTAAAAAGCAATAAAAAATATCTTCAGGTGAGGATTAAAAAAAAAAACTACAAGAACTGACTCTCCCTCCTGGAAGCATGCCCTTGCCTTTCTCCTTCCCTCTCTCCTTCTCCTCACTCACATTACCATTACCTTCCTCACTCCCAAGCTCCAAGGGCCCTTCCTTTACCTCTATAACTTGTTTCCTAATCCTATTTCTCCTTCCAAATTACTTCGTCTTCCAAATAAATATTCTTTTGAAAATAATAATACCTACATGAACCGTATTCTGGGAACAGAAAAAAATATATATGTACCTAGACCCAAAAACAATAAAAAAGTCGTAAGTATAGAGGTTATTAGCTGTAATAATATTTGGAAATACAGGACAAGTCATTTTTGTTTACTTTCTTCAGTGGCAACTTGTGGGTCTGTAATATTATTGTCTAGATTTAAATTATGTTATTTTCCAAATTAATAAAGGTTATTATAGCATGAACTCCTCCTATTAAAGCAATGGAATTATCAGTTGCAATAATTTAACTTCTTTGTAGCAAAGCTACTGTGAACATTTGCATTATTGTCTCTGTAAGGAAATTGGCTTTTCATTTGTAGATGTTATAAAAAATGTTCTACTGCGCATACTTTGATGTAGTTTGTTAAACCCCTATATTTTGCTACTTCTATGAAATTAAAAACAAATATCAACTCTGAGAAATTAGTCCACCTAAAATCTTGATTTATAAGTTTATCTGTTGCCATTCTAGAACATAATCTAAAGGAAATGTTATATTAGTCTTCCTTTTGTTCCCTTTTTTCCTTTATAATTTCTTTCCTTTAGTTTTATGAGCATTGTCTTTATTCCTCCAACACAGTATTTTCTTCTTTAATGGGAAGAAAAAAGAAAAGAACAAAACTCATAGAGATAATTACCCTCATGTACT
This sequence comes from Myotis daubentonii, assembly GCF_963259705.1. NCBI lineage: Eukaryota > Metazoa > Chordata > Mammalia > Chiroptera > Vespertilionidae > Myotis > Myotis daubentonii. The sequence continues at coordinate 90,177,781 of NC_081845.1, read as the reverse complement.
ATAGGAGTTACTGTCCAAACGACAGTCAATGATTCAAATCTGTAGGCAAAGCCAAGACTACAGCCAAATTCAAATCTACAGTGTATACTTAAGAATAAGCAAATGAAAGAAAACAGTGGCCTTAAATGACCAGGAAACCAGACGGATTTAATTGGTATCTTCACAGCATTTCACTCCAAAGTAGCAGAATATATATTCTTGTTAAGTGTACATGGAACATTTTGTTAGAACAAAAAGCAAGTCTCAATAAACTTAAAAAGACTGAAAATATATCAAGCATTTCTTTGTCCATAATGGTATGTAACTAGAAATCAATCACAAGAAAAAACTGAAAAATTACACAAGGACATGGAGGCTAAATAACATGTTACTAAACAATGAAGGAGCTAATGAGATCAAGGAAGAAATCAAAACATACCTTGAAACAAATGAAAACACAACTCAAAACAATTGAACACAGCAAAAGCAGTCTTAAGAGAGAAATTCATTGCATAACAAGAAAAATATCAAAGGAACTTAAAGAAACTAGAAAAAGAACAACAAAGCTCAAAGTGAGTAGAAAAGGGGAATAATAAAAATCAGAGCAAAAGTAAAAGAAATAGAGTATAAGAAAACAATACAAAAGATCAATAAAACCAAGAGCTGGCAAACCTTTTTAACCAGACTCATCAAGAAAAAAAGAGAGAGGATCCAAATAAATAAAATCAGAAATGAAAGAGGAGAACAACTGACACCAAAGAAATACAAAGGATTGTAAGAAAATATTACAAACATCAATGTGCCAACAAATTGAACAATCTGTTTGAAGTGGATAAATTCCTAGAAACATGCAATCTTCCAAAACTGAACAGGAAGAATCAGAAAATCTAAATAGACCAATTACAACTAATGAAATTGAAGCAATAATAAAATTTTTAAAACTCCCAACAAACAAAAGTCCTGAACCAGATGGCGTCACAGGTGGATTTTATAAAACATTCAAAGAAAAACTAACACCTACCTTTCTCAAACAATTCCAAAAAATTCAAGAGGAGAGGTGAAGGTTCACAGGCTTAGCTTACAAGGCCAGCATTATCCTAATTTCCAAACCAGATAAAGGCACGGCAAAGAAATAAAATTACAGGTCAATAGCCCTGATGAACATAGATGCTAAAATCCTCAACAAAATATTAGCAAACTGGATCCAGCAATACAGCAAAAAGATCATACACTATGATCAAGTGGGATTTATTCTTGGGATGCAAGGTTGGTATAATACCTGCAAATCAATAAGCATGCTACATGATCATCATATCAATAGGTGCAGAAAAAGCATTTGATAAAATTCATCATCCCTTTATGATAAAAACTCTCAGGTAAGTGGAAATAGAGGGAACATACCTCCGCATAATAAAGGCCATGTATAACAATCCCTCAGCCAACATCATACTTAATGGGCAAAAACAAGTGTTTCTATTAAGATCAGGAACAAGACAAGAATGTTTGCTCTCACAACTCTTATTCAACATAGTACTAGAAGTCCTAGCCACCGCAATCAGACAAGAAGAAATAAATGGCATCCAAATTAGAAAGGAAGAATTAAAATTGTTATTATTTGCCAATGACATGTATAGAGAAAACCCTAAAGATTCCACAAAAAGATTACTAAAACTGATAAATGAATTTGGTCAAGTAGTAGGATGCAAAATAAGTAAACAGAAATCCGTTACATTTCTATACACCATTAATGAACTATCATAAAGGGAAACTAAGAAAACAATGCCATTTTACTATTGCACTAAGGATGTAAAAGACCTATACCAAGAAAATTATAACTGAACAAAGAAACAGAAGATACCAATAAGTGGACCATATACCACGTTCATGGATAATAGGAATTAACATGATTAAAATGTCCATACTACCCAAAGCAATCTATAGAATCAAGGAAATTCTTATCAAGATACCAAATGGCATATTTCACAAAACTAGAACTAATATTCCAAAACTGTATATGGAGTCCTAAACAGTTTGGCTCAGTGGTAAAGCAATGGCCCCCACACCAAAGGGTCATGAGTCCGATTCCCACCAGGTCAAGGGCACATACCTATGTTGCAGGTCCATCACAGGCCCTGGTTGGGGACCATGCAGGAGACAACCAATCAGTGTGTCTCTCATATCTATGTTTTTCTTTCTCTCTTTCTCTTTCTCCCTCTCTCTCCCCCACCCCCCACTCCTTCCCTCCTTTCCTTTGTCTCTCCCCCTCCTTCCCTCCCTTCTACTCTCTCTAAAAATCAATGAAAAAAATATCCTTGGGCAAGGATTAACAAACAAACAAAATATATGGAACTACAAAAGACCCTGAATAACCACAGCAATCTTGAGAAAGGACGAAGTTGGAGGAATCATGGTACCTGATATCAAACTATACTGCAAGGCCATAGTAATCAAAACAGCATGATACTGGCATAAAAACAGACATATAGATCAATGGAATAGAACAGAGAGCCCAGAAATAAACCCACATCTTTATGATCAATTAATATTTGACAAAGGAGGCAAGAATATACAATGGGGTAAACACAGTCTATTCAATAGATGGTGTTGGGAAAACTGGGCAGATACATGCAAAAAAATAAACAAACTAGGCCACCTGTTTACACCATACACAAGAATACATTCAAAGTGGATTAAAGACTTGAATGTAAGACTAGAGACCATAAAATTCCTAGGAGAAAACATAGGCAATAAAATCTTTGACATTTCTCATAGCAACATTTTTCTGATACATCTCTTCGGGAAAGGGAAACAAAAGAAAAAATAAACAAATGGTACTACATCAAAATAAAAAAATTTTGCACAGCAAAGAAAACCATTAACAAACTGAAAGACAACCCACTGAATGAGAGAACATATTTTCCAATGATACATCTGATAAGAGGTTATATCTAAAATTTATAAAGAACTCAGACAACACCAAAAAACAAACAAACAATCCAATTAAAAAATGGGCAAAGGGTTCATAGCAGCACAATTTACAATAGCTAAGATTTGGAAACAGCCTAAGTGCCCATCAGCTGATGAGTGGATTAAAAAAACTGTGGTACATTTATACAATGGAATACTATGCTGCTATAAAAAAGAAAGAACTCTTACCATTTGCAACAGCATGGATGGACCTGGAGAGCATTATGCTAAGCGAAATAAGCCAGTCAGAGAAAGGTAAATATCACATGATCTCACTCACTTGTGGACTATAATGAACAATATAACTAATGAACAAAAATAGATCCAGAGACACAGAATCATCAAATAGATGGTCAAACCTCAACAGGAAGGCATGGGAGGGGTGGTAGAGGAGGAAGGGGATAAGAGATCAATCAAAGAGCTTGTATACATATAAGCATAACCAGTGGACACAGACAATGGGGGGCGGGGCGTGAAGACTGGGGCTAGGGGTTGGGGGCAGGCTGGGAGAGGACAATGGGGGGAAAGGAGACATATGTAATACTTTCAATAATAAAGAATTGTTTAGAAAATGGGCAAAGGACCTGCATAGATAATTCTCCAAAGAGGACATACAGATGGCCACAAGACATGAAAAGATGCTCAACCTCACTAACCATCAGAGAAATGCAAAGTAAAACCACAATGAAATATCACCTCACACCTGTCAGAATGGCTATCATCAATAAATCAACAAACAGCCCTAGCCAGTTTGGTTCAGTGGACAGAGCGTCCACACACAAAATGAAGAGTCTTGGATTCAATTTCGGACAAGGGTGCATACCTCAGTTGTAGGCTTAATCCCCAGCCCCAGGTCGGGGCTCATGCAGGAGGCAACCAGTCGATGTGTTTCTCTCACATCCATATTTCTGTCTCTCCCCCTCCTTTCTATTCTTCCTAAAAATCAATGGGAAAATATCCTTGGTGAGGAAAGAGGGAGGGAGGGAGGGAGGGAGGAAGGGAAGGAGGGAAGGGTCAGTAAGTGTTGGTGAGGATGAGCACTGCTAGTGGGAATGCAGACTGGTACAGCCACTGTGGAAAACAGTATGGAGTTTCCTCAAAAACTTAAAAATAAAACTGCCTTATGACCCAGTGATTCCACTTCTGGGAATATAACCAAAGAAATCCGAAGTACTGATTCAAAAGAATATGTGCATCCCTGTGTTCATTTCAGTGTTATTTACAACTAGAGGCTCAATGCACGAAATTTGTGCAAGAGTAGGCCTTTCTTCCCCTTGCTGCCAGCACCAGCTTCCCTCTGGCACCCGGAACCCAGGCTTCCCGCTGGCCACTGGCACTCAGGACCTGGGCTTCCCTCGCAGCCCTGGTTTCATCCAGAAGGTCATCAGGAAGGACGACATGTCTGATTAGCATATTACACTTTTATTATTATAGATAGCCAAAATTTGGAAGCCCAAGTGTCCATCAGTTAGATAAGTGGATAAAAAAGCTGTGATACATTTACACAATGGAACACTACTCAGCCATTAAAAAAAAAAATCTGACCCTTTGTCACAGCATGGATGGACCTGGATAGTATTATGCTGAGTGAGAGCATAAGCTAATCAGCGGGCCTCTAGTCCTATATAATAAAGGCCTAATATGCAAATCAACCAAATGGCGGAATGACTGGAAGAACAACTGGTTGCTATGATGCACACGAACTACTAGGGGGCAGATGCTCAATGCAGGAACTGCCCCCAGCCCACAAGCCCAGGCTAGCTAAGGCGGGTGCCAGCGTGGCCCCCCAATCACCCGCCAGTCACCCCACAGAGGGAGGCGACCAGCAGCAGCAGCAGCAGCAGCAGGGGGGCAGGCCCAGAAAGCAGGCTGTGCCAGACCAGGCCAAGGTGGGTGCCAGCGGGGGCCCCCCGATCTCCCTTCCAGCCCCGCAGATTGGCCCTGATCGCCGGCCAGGCCTAGGGACCCTATCCGTGCACGAATTTCGTGCACTGGGCCTCTAGTTATCATATAAAAAAAAAAGATCAGCATTTGAATGGCACATGTTAAGCAAATAACTTTCATTAAGGAACAGAAAAACTTAGGCAAAAAGCTCTAGAAGCCCACATACCTTCAGATTAAGAAAATGGGCTTTTCCTGTAAAAACTGTCACATTTTCATGTTCCAAAATTAATCTTATCCCAAATCTTCCACTAACCTCCATGAATAAGCAAATATTTGGTCTACCTTTCACCCTCTTCTGGTACACATATAAACTTCACTTACACTGAATGAGAATAAACCCCATTAAAAAAGAGAGAGAGAATAATGTCTTTTTTTTACTTCTGTTTTAGAACAAAAACTCTAAAGGGTAGTGGATGGGTCTTCTGTATTCTCTTCGCTCATACCCCTGGGATGCTACTGAATAATTGATTAGCTTATGATTAGACTGCTATCCTCAGTTTTGAACAACATTCATGGGCCAAATTTAATTCACATCTAATATTGAATTCTATCTCTTTAATCATGGATCACAATATGTATCAAGGCTGATCTCTGTTCCTCAGAATTGCATTAGTTGATTCTTTACCTAAAGTCATAATCTTGATATATGTGACCAGCTCAGATGCAGCATCAACTTGGGATCTTACTGACACAAATTAGAATAGCGCATCAAGAAAAGACACTAGACTGTCTTTATAAGAGAAGCAAGCCAACAAAACAGACACCTGAGGAATATATATACTGACACAGAGGAGGAACTCTGTTCATACTTTATAAGCAGAATACTTCCTCATTTCTAAGAGGAAAAATAAATTATTATTAATAAATTTTTAATGTTATTAATGTTGGATTTCATTTAGTTGAAATGCCATCACATTACTTGACAAATATAAAATCATCAAATGTAGCAGAAATGCTATAATAAACAAAGGTCTGCAGTCCTTTCTCAAGTTTATAAATGAAGAAGCTTATGTTTTACTTGGCCAACAGGGTGGGGTCAGCTGCTGATGAGGAAACGAGATTCAGAAAACACTTCCTTTGCTGTGCTACACCCATGGGTAAATCTGAAGTAACGCATACACCCTGTGGGTGAGGTAGGTTTTAAATAATGGAAGAAGGTAGCTTTTTAAGGATATTAAATGAAAGATGTTCCATGCAGACAAGATGGCAAGGGCAGAGTCTCTGGGTATTATGGGAAAAAATGTGAGACCGAAAAAGAAGCATGTTTTGAATACCAGAGAAGGGAAGACAATAATAAACAGTTTGGTATAGTCTTGCAGTATGAAATGTGTCTAAAGTAAGATGATACCTCCGCCCGACCGGTGTCGTTCAGTAGTTGAGCATCAACCTATGAACCAGGAGATCACAGTTTGATTCCTGGTCAGGGCACGTGCCCAGGGCATGCATAAGAGGCAGCTGATCAATGATTCATCATTGATGTTTCTATCTTTCTCCCTCCCCCTTTCTCTCTGAAATCAATAAAAATATTTTTTTAAAAATAAATAAATAATAAAATAAGTAAGATGCCTCCAAAGGACTGGCAAGTACTCACAGTTCTTCTGGATAAGATCTAGATAAATCATTTCAAGTCCCTGACACTCAAGCTTCTACACTGGAAAAGGGATGGGAGGGGTTAAGCTATATCCTGTGGTCCCTTCAAGTTCTAAAACTCTGTAACTAAATCATATCTGTAGGAAACAATGATCTCATATACTGCTGAAGTATAAACTGGTTCTGCTTTTTGAAGGTTTGGCAGAAGCTGTCAAATTTTTAAACATTCATTTCCTAAAACCCAGCAATTGTGCTTCTAGGAATATATGTTATTAATTCAACATTGCTTATAATAGGAAAAAGCTGGGGGAACTAAATGTCCATCAATATAGCAAGTGGAAAATAAATTATAATGCCTCCATACAGCACTTAAATATCTACAGAATTAAGTAAATATATACCCAAAAAAAAAGGACTGCAAGGACACACACTGCACTGTTAGCAGCAGTAAGCTCCAGGGAGAAAGGTGAACTGAGGGGACAAAAGGGAATGAATGGAAAGTTTTATGTTTAAACTCAATGTATTTCTGAAATGTTTCCTTCTTTTAAAACAAGAATTTATTTATCTTTTATATAAATGACATTTCAAAAACTTTTAAGAAGTGGAAACTTTAAAAAGTGCTGAGATATTTATGTTTCTAAAAAGACTTTTTAAAAACCAAAGGATGAAAACACTGATATACATCATCATTCATTTGTTGCACTTTACTGAGAAGCAACATGAGCAGAAATCAGTGAACACTGACAAATAAATTTTTAGTAAATAGCAGGTTTTTAGGAATTAGCAAAAAAAAAAAATAAGCTAAAACACAAATTCCTGAAGAAAAGCAGTAACTAGATCTTTCTCACTGGTGTCCCACAAAAACAGCATTCAGTGAACAAATATTACATTGAAATAAAATGATCCAAGCGTAGACTGTAGACACAAATGTTGGTTCCATGCTGTTCTCAGGAACTGATTATAAAAACATATGTGCTCATCTTAAAACTATCTTTCAGGCCCTAACCGGTTTGGCTCAGTGGATAGAGCGCCGGCCTGCGGACTGAAGGGTCCCGGGTTCGATTCCGGTCAAGGGCATGTGCCTTGGTTGCGGGCACATCCCCAGTGTGGGGTGTGCAGGAGGCAGCTGATCGATGTTTCTCTCTCATCGATGTTTCTAACTCTCTATCCCTCTCCCTTCCCCTCTGTAAAAAATCAATAAAATATATATATTAAAAAAAAAAAACTATCTTTCAATGATTTATAATCAAATGTTTTCATTAAAAAGTTCTCCTTCCCTTTAATATTCAGCAGGTATTTGGTTTCCTGACTTCCATTTTACTAACCAAGGTTATACTCCTGAATCACACTTTGTGTGTTTCTCCTATTTTTCAAATATTTTCAAACTTATAAAACTACTTAATTATTATGCAGCACCTTTCTTGTTTTTTTCAAGTCTCTAGTGATTTATGGGTTTTTTTCAATATAAATTCTATAAATACTTCAGTGGTATGTAAGCAAACATTAACAGTATAATCCTGGAGAGTCAACATTCCCATAAAAATCTTTGATATATCACTAGTCTACTTGTCCATTCGTAAAAATATAAAAGTCATGTTGATGTGCTTTTAGAGCGTGCAGAGATTTACATTATCAGAACAGAGGAAGGACAGGGCTGTCTGTTCTTTCTACACTTCTATGTTATTTAATTAGGATAAGCCTGTGTTGCTCTTTATTAGGGTTAAGACCCATGGGAAGTAAATGTTTAAGAATGGACGTTCATGAAGGAAACAATTCAAATAGCTTAGTTCTGGGTATATTTGCTTTTCAGCTAATATTCAACTCAACAAACAATTGGCAAAGGCTTACTATGAGCCTACCTCCAGAAAAAATAAAGTAATAAATCAGTGATGGCGAACCTTTTGAGCTTGGCATGTCAGCATTTTGAAAAACCCTAACTTAATTCTGGTGCCGTGTCACATATAGAAATTTTTTGATATTTGCAACCATATATAGACTTATATTTTTGATGTTTATTTTATATATTTAAATGCCATTTAACAAAGAAAAATCAACCAAAAAAAATGAGTTTGCGTGTCACCTCTGACACGCATGTCATAGGTTCGCCATCACTGTAATAGATAATGAGCATTATCCATAAATACAAACTAAAAAAGTTAACTACTCTTCTCCTTGTGCCATAACACCTGTAACTTAAAGCATCAAGCAAATGATCACTACAATTTTCTCTCCAATCTCACCACCTCCACAATTAACGAGTGATGGCATTCCAAAATCAAATTATTTATAAGCCTTAGGTTACTTAACTTTTTTCCACAGAAAAAATGTTACAGTATCTGTTAACCAGCCACCATGGGAACTAACCACTACAGGTAAAACTACCAATATGGGAAAATGCTCAGAGTCTCAATTTGGGAAGAAACAAAGATACCCTGACTAACTCCAGAGCAATAAGAGAGAAATCTCTTCTCCACTAATCCCTGCTCACTGGGTCAGACCCAGGAATTACCACTCTGCCTTCTCATTCAATTTGCTTCATCTGCAGACTTTTGGCAGGTTTTTGGTTTTTTTTTTTTGTTTTTTTGTTTTGTGTGTGTGTGTGTGTGTGTGTGTGTGTGTGTGTGTGTGTTTTCTCTCTCTCTCTCTGGCTCCCTTAGCTGTAGAACAGAGAACTTTCAATCCACTTTCCTATCCCTTTGGAGCTGCACTGGCCAAAATAGTAGCTACTCACCATGTTTGGATATTGAGCACTTAAACTATGGCTAGTCCAAACTGAGACGTGCTGTAATTGTGAATACGCGTTGCCATTTCAGAGACTCAGTAAAATATCTCATTTACTTTTTCATATTGAGTACATGTTGAAAAAATATTTTAGATATACTGGACTTAATAAAAGTATTTTTAAAATAATCTTACCTGTTTTTTTCTTCAGCATGGTTACTAGAAAAATTTTAATTACAAACATGGCTTGCATTTATAGCTCACATTATATGTCCATTGGACAGCATTGCTTTCAAGATGTCTTAGGAAAGGCAGTAAAGAGACCCAAAGTCACACTGCCTGAATTTGAATCTAAGCACCACCATTTACTACTGTGTAACCTTTGACTTAACCTCTTTCTAAACCTCTGTTTTCTCTTCTGTAAAATGGGGTAATAATAAAATGCTACCCCAGAGCTACTGGCAAAATTAAATGAGGTAACGTAAAGCAATTACTATGGTGTCTGACAATAAATGTATAATAAGTAGTAACCACTACTATCACTACTACACCAACAATTATACTATTACTAGAGGCCCGGTGCACAAAAATTTGTGCACTGGAGGGGGGGGTCCCTCAGCCCAGCCTGCCCCCTATCACATACTGGGAGCCCTCAGGGGATGTCCTACTCCCTGCACCCTGCTCCCCTTGGGGAGCGGGCCTAAGCCACAGTCTGGCCTCCCTTTGTGGGAGGTGACCGGGCTGATCAGGGGAAGGCACCAGCCCCATCACCCCGCTGTTGCAGCCACTGCCAGTCACCGCAGCCACCAAGGTGTTTTCATCAATACGGACTCCAGTCCCTTCACCATGAAAAAATGACAACTTTCTTTAGGCATTTTCAAGATTTGTCTTTCATAGGCTATGACATTTCTTTCTTTCTTTCTTTCTTTTTTTATCCTCACCTGAGGATATGTTTCCATTGATTTTTAGAGAATGTGGAAGAGAAAGGGAAAGACAGAGAGAAACTTCAAAGTGAGAGGAACACTTTGATTAGTTGCCCCCTGCATGAGCCCTGACCTGGGCCCGTGCCAGGGAGGAGCCAGCAATCTAGGTACATGTCCTTGGTCAGAATTGAACCCAGACCCTGCGGTGGGCAGGCCGAGGCATTATCCACTGTGCAAAACCAGCTAGGGCAGGATATGACATTTCTTAGCCCTCCAGCAGCAGACCTTACTTTTTTTCTCCAGGAGTGTGGTAAAAAACCCTAGATCACCTTATTGGATTCTTATTACCCAAGTTACTAAGAATATTACCAGTGGCATAGGGAGCTTAGCCAATGAGCAGTCAGAAAAGGTATTTCCTCTGTAGTTCACACCAATTGCCGGCTCGGCCCCTGCCTAGGCCTAACGCCTGTGGCCGAGGCATTAGGCCTGGGCAGGGGACCCCCAACTTTGCCCCTGCTCCCCATGATCGCTGGCTTCACTCCTGCCCAGGCCTAATGCCTCTGGCCAAGGCTTAGGCTTGGGCAGAAGACACGCAGCTCCCCTCAATTGCTGGTTCCACCCCTGCTCCCCACCATCACCGGCTCCGCCCCTGCTCCCCATGATCGCCGGTTCCACCCCTGCCCAGGCCTAACATCTATGGCCGAGGCGTTAGGCCTGGGCAGGGGACCCCCAGCTCCTGCAATCTCCAGCTCCACCCCTGCTCCCCGCCATCACTGGCTTCCTCCCTGCTCTGCGCCATCACCGGCTCCCTCCCTGCTCTGTGCCATCACCAGCTCCCTCCCTGCTCCACGCCATCACCGGCTCCCTCCCTGCTCCCTGCGATCGCCAGCTCCACCACTGCCCAGGCCTAATGCCTCTGACCAAGGCGTTAGGCCTGGGCAGGGGACCTCCAGCTCCCCGTCATCACCGGCTCGATCCCTGCTCCTCGTCATTGCCGGCTCCCTCCCTGCTCCCCGCCAAGGCCAGCTCCGCCCCTGCCCAGGCCTCATGCCTCTGACTGAGGCATGAGGCCTGGGCAGGGGAACCCCAGCTCTGTGCCATCACCGGCTCCGCCCCTGCTCCCAGTGATCACCGGCTCTGCCTCTGCCCAGGCCTAACTTCTCAAGGCGTTAGGCCTGGGCAGGGGACTTCTCAGCTCTGATTGCAGGCTCCATCGCCACTGGGCACCTATGTATGCAAACTAACCGCCATCTTTGTTTGGTTAATTTGCATACTCATCCGATTGGCTGGTGGGAATAGCAAAGGTATGGTCAACTTGCATGTTTGTCTATTATTAGGTAAGATTACTATTTGCATTATGAAGAAAAGGTCAAAGACACAAGTGGGCAGAAAGAAAAGATGGACAGAGGATACAAGTACAGTCATTCAAGAGAGAATGCTCTATTTAAATTCGAAGGGGTAGACCCATTAAGGAACAAGTCCACTGTGCCATACAGGTAAAGAACTAACTCAAGGCTGGCATCAGCTCCCAAGACACAGTCCAAATGGAGACCTGCATTGCTCAGTGAGAATGTGGAACTATATGATAAAGGGCACCGCCACACCTGTAGCAGTGTAAAGAACCTTACCCTAGACCAGTGATGGCGAACCTATGACACATGTGTCAGAGGTGACACACGAACTCATTTTTTTGGTTAATTTTTCTTTGTTAAATGGCATTTAAATATATAAAATAAATATCAAAAATATAAGTCTTTGTTTTACTATGGTTGCAAATATCAAAAAAATTCTATATGTGACACAGCACCAGAGTTAAGTTAGGGTTTTTCAAAATGCTGACACATCGAGCTCAAAAGGTTCGCCATCACTGCCCTAGACTCTGGGAGACAGGGAACTGCTGACAGTGTTAATGAGTCAACTCTCCACTTTGGCTACTGGTAACCTCCTTTTGTAAATGAGAAGAAATGGCTAAAAACTCTCTGAAGTGCCAAATCTCCTCTCCTCTTTCCCAAAAGGGTTGCAGAGCAAGAACAGCTACATAAGAATAACACCACCACCATCATAAAAACAAGCAGCTTAGGCACAGACACTACCTTCCCTTATGCAATCCATAGTGAAGGCCAGGGATCTAGAGTCATTGGCTTTGCTGAGATGTCACTGTCTTTTCTCATACAACCACAGCTTTTACTACTGGAACTATCTTTTTAAAATATATTTTTCTGTTGATTTCAGACAGGAAGGGAAAGAGAGAGATTGGAACATCAATGATGAGAGAGAATCATTGATCAACTACCTCCTGCACATGCCCCATGGGGGATCAAGTCCATAACCCTGGTATGTGCTCTGACCGGGAATCAAACCATGACCTCTGGGTTCATAGGACGAATTTCAACCACTGAGCCACGCCAGCTGGGCTGGAACTTCTTATATTCCCCTGGTCTGCCTAATTCTGCCTCCTTTTTTAAGGCTCAGAACAGACTCCATGCCCTTCAGCAAGAGCCTTCACTGATGCTTCCAATCTGTCAGGTGTCCTTATTATGCTCTGGAATCAGTTTGTGGCCCTCTATCACTGACCACCAGGGGGCAGCTTATGCTGTACTTGATTTCGTTACTGGCTTGTCTTGTTGGGAAGTAAGCTCCCAAAGGAAAATTACCATGACACAGTGGCTATACATATTTAACAAACACTGAATTGATATCTTACTCATCTTTACATTCCCAGACTTTAATATAGTGTCTGGCATATTTAAGTCCTCAAAACTAACCAAAAAGGCTATATAGATATTAACGGACTTCACTGAATTCAAGATCCCTATATCTCACTGCCTACTTTACATCTTTACTAGGTTACTTGAAAGATATTTCAAAACTCACTTCATTCTCTCTACAGCCTCTCTCCCACTAACAGCCTGTCCTCATGCAATGTGCCCCAGCTCAGTGAATCTAATTATGAAAACCAGATGACACCTCCCTCAACCTCACTTCCCAAACCTAATCCACCAGCAACTCTTTTGATTTTTACCGCCAAAATGAACTCTCAGATTAATCTACTTCTTGGCAACTCCTATGCTACCATTCTAGTCCACACCACCATTGTCTCTCACTTGGACAATCACTTAGCTCCTAACTGACCTCCCTGTTTCCACTCCAAACTGTCGTCCAACCAGCACCCAGACTAAATCTGTCAAATTGTAAAACTGATTATGGACAGTTTCCCTCAGCCCCTCCCTCTGTAACTCTCAACCCCTGGAATGACTTCCTAAGGCTCTTAATATCCTATCTAATAAAGAGGGAATATGCTAATTGACCCTCAAGCCATCACAAAGATGGCAGTGCCCACAGCCAATAAGGAGGGAACATGCTAATTGACTGTCACGACCTCAAAGATGGCGGCACCCACAGCCACAAGATGGCGGCGCCCAGTCCCCTTAGCCCCACCGGGGCGCCTGCCTCCATATCTCCTAGTCCCCTCAGCCGCCCAGGGCTGCCCGAGGCGCAGGTAACTAGGGCTGGCTGAGGCTTGAGCTGCTGGCAATGGCAGCAGCAAAGGTGTGATGGGGGCGTCACCTTCCCCTGATCACCAGGTCGCCTCCCGCCCCTGAGGGCTCCCGGACTGTAAGAGGGGGCAGGCCGGGCTGAAGGACACCCCCTCCAGTGCATGAATTTTCATGCACCAGGCCTCTAGTCTATATATAAAAGGCTAACCATCTGACCGGTCACTATGACGTGCACTGACCACCAGGGGGAAGAGTCTTCCCAGAAGACGCTCAATGCAGGAGCTGCCATGACATACACAGAGAAACAGCACCACATACCTGGCACCCACAAAGCAACACTCGGCTTCCCCCAAGTGGGACACAGGCCCTGCCACCACCCCAGAGTGACAGCCCTCCAAATCGCAGCCAACACTGCCAAGACCCCCTGGCGCAAAATGCAGCTCACAGCCTAAGCCCAGCCCTGAAACAGTGGCTGTGGGCGCTGGGTAATGATGTCACATAGCAATGCCTGGCTTCCTCTCCCTAGCAACTAGCCTCCTTGGAGTTTCTTCCGACCAGGAACATAACTTGCTTGATAGCCAGGTGCAAACATTTTACACTTTAACCAAATGTCCGTGAATTGTTTTCCCTCATCTCATTTGATCCTCACCAAAGTCCTGGAGTAGGTAGATAGGAGACTTGGTGGAATCCTATTTTCTTTTCATTAGCTGGAAAACAAGATTTAGAAAGCTTAGAAACTTGACCCAACTGAAAAGAAGTAAATGGTGGACCTTGAAAATGACTTCAGGTTTTCTTGCTGCACAGAATATAGTCAAACACCGTTGCACTTAAATATTTTACCCTTTGTTCTCCCTGTGTGATCTACAATAATCTGCTTCATGTTGATATTTACTGCTATGTTGCTGACAATTACCTGAAAGACAAGTTGGGGTGCTTCACTGGGCTGGAAAAAGTTCAGCTATATCAGAAAGCAGGTCTAATTAAGCAAGTTTATTCTATATATATAAAAGGCTAAGTTGACTCACGCAAGTACGATACATATAAAGCTCTCGCTGGCACCAATAGCACACATGTGTTTCGATCTGTCATTGTCGATCATGAATTTGATTGACACTTCTATTATAGAGAAAGGATGAACAGTGATACTAAAATATTTCTTCTAATTAATTTCCTTTCATTGTGCACGAATTTGTGCACCAGGCCACTAGTAAAAGAATAACAGGAAAAACATTTCACTAGGCCTTCAAGGCTTGATGAATCTGGCTCCTGACTCCACAGTCATTTTCCCTAATGTTCCCTGGCATTTAACAAGCTCCCTCGTGCCACTTAGCCTTGGCATGAGTTGTTCCCCTTGCTGGGACTACCCTTCCTCTTTTCACTTTCCATCCTCCAGGTGCAACTTATGTGCCATATCCTCAGGCAGTCGTCCTTGACCTCAGTCTAGCCAGGATCCCTTGTTGTCTACACTCATATGGCTGACTGCTGTATTCATTTCCTTCATAGAGTTCATCTCTTTGCATTTATACATTTTCCCATCTGAGAGGCCATTTCTCAACACAAATATTTTGAAAATGTAAATCAGATCTGTCACTCCATTGCTTAAAACCCTTCAGTGCCTTCCTATCTCACTTTAAATAAAAATCATACTCTTACCAAGGCTTACAGAGCTCTGCATGAGTGGTCACCCAATCACCTCCTTAAACTCATCCCCTACCTCTCTCCTGCACATTCTGCTCCAGCCACACTGGCCTTTCTGTCCCTTAACACAGACAAGCTTATCCCTGAACTCAGGATCCTTATAACTGCCTTCTCTCTGCCAGATGTTTTGTTCTCAAGAGTCTACAGTACTAGCTACCCACCATTCAAGTCTCTGCTCCCTGATCACCCTATCTAAAAGAACTCCCACCCCACCCCACTTCTAACCCTCTATTTTTTTTATTTTCTTCACTGCACTTATCACTAGAAAATAACCTCTGGAAGGTAATCTGTCCTGTTTATCTCAATACCTAGAAAACTACCTGGCACACAATAGGTACTGATACCTGTATGAATGCGTAAAGTAGGCAGTGAGGTCCTATTTCCAAAAACTGCAATGTACTGACATACATAAGAGATACGGGTATGAAGATTTCATAGTAGTGGCTGCAGTAGGCACAATTCCAAGACAGTCCCATGATTTCCACCTCTGGTATAAACATCCTGTATAACCCCCTCCTCTTTAGTGTGGGCAGTACCTGTTAATATGGGAAAGTCACTCATATGATGTAGGCTTGTATTTATAGCTCACATTATGTTTCCACTGGACAGCTGACTAGAGAGATTTTTCTACTGGCTTTGAATGAGTTACCATGTTGTGAGAGGGCCACGTGGTTAGGATCTGAAAGCGGCCTCTAGGAACTAAGAGTAACCCCCAGCTGATAGCCAACAAGAAAATGAGGACCTTAGTCTTATCATCGCAAGGAAAAGAATTCTGCCAACCACCAATGATCTTGATGGATGACCCTGAGCCTCAGATGAGATCATAGCTCCTGCAGACACCTTGATTTCAACCTGGTGAGACCCTCAGCAAACAATATAGCTACACCATCCGTGGACTTCTGACCTATAGAAACTGTGAGATAATATATGACTACTGTTTCAAGCTGTACATTTATAGTACACTGTTAGACAGTAATAGAAAACTAATACAATGGCCATCAACCCTATCATATCCAAAGCTCACTTGTTATAACAAGTATCTTGTCCCCTGACCCCCTTACTATTCTGCAATAAAATTCATAGATTGAGAACCTACAGCCTATTTTTAAAATACACTGGCTATAGCCCTGGTTGGTGGTTCAGCGGGCTGAAGTGTCATCCCATGCACCAAAGGGTTGTGGGCTGAATTCCAGGTCAGGGCACAACTAAGGTTGCGAGTTCAATCCCTCGTTGGGGCGTGAACAGGAGGCAACCAACGGAGATCAATGTTTCTCACATCAATGTTTCTCTCTCGCACTCTCTCCCTTCCACTCTCTCTAAAACAATCAATAAGAACATATCTTTGGGTGAGGACTAACAAAAAAAATATTTTTTATAAAAAACATTGGCCTTGGCCGGTTTGGCTCTATGGATAGAGCATCAGCCTGCAGACTGAAGGGTTCTGCGTTCCATTCCCAATCAGGGCACATGCCCAGGTTGCGGGCTCGATCCCCAGTGGGGGGCATGCAGGAGGCAGCCAATCAATGATTCTCTCTCATCATTGATGTTTCTATCTCTCTCTCCCTCTCCCTTTCTTGCTGAAATCAATAAAAATATTAAAAATATATATATTGGCTATAAGGGAGAAATCAAAAGAAAATAATTAATAAAATAATATATAACTCAAACACCTTAGAAAACAAAAATGTCTCTATAAATTTCCAAAATGTCCTCCGAGGGAAGACTGCATTCATTGAAAATCTCTGCTTGCCACAACCAATGTATCTAGAATACAGTGGCTCCAAATCACGAGAAACTTTATCTTGTATTAACCTAGTATTTGCTAATTTTGTTTCTTTTTATATCATTGTTGTAAAGCATGTATTTCAAACTCACATTAGCATGATATTTTTATCCTAACCTTTTCCAAAATGGACTTAAGGTTTGAAGCCTCATAATTTCCTTTTTCCCTCCTCCTCAATTATTAAGTACTCACTGGGCGCATAATACGGTTCCTTGAAATTAATTTTCACAATCAAATAGAGCTTTAAAGCTTCTATTCCATTTCCCAACTCTCGTTTTTCAGATGTGCACAGAGAATCGCCATCATCTAGTGGCTCATTATACACACTATAAAATATTTCATCCCAGCTGTGAAGTTGGCCATTATAAATACATTTTGTTGCTTTAATCAAGATTTATGATAATATAATAATGTAATTTTTAAAGGCCACATGCCAAAGTACTTCTTAAATTAATAAAAATACTTAGCACTTAATCCATAACACACTTTAAAATCATCTCACAATCTTGCAGGTAGCTATTTGCCCACGTGCCCAGGGCTAGTAACAACTGATGGAGAGCCTGTCACCGAACCTATTTTCTTGATTTATTTTACAGAAGCCTTCTAAGCCCACATACATAATGAGTACTCACTTTGTGATGGGAAAATAAATTATTTAGCCTGGACAATTTGACAGTGTTGCTATTAAGTTATTAATTCACTAGGTGGGTAGGGGTGAGGGGGTTTAAATAGTCTTTTTCTCATGGCCAAAAAAAACCCCCACTATTAACAATCACAGATTCCTAGAACCCTAGAGCTGGACAGGACTTAAGGATCATACCACAGCTTTTTACAGATGAGGAAACTGGAGTCCAAGGCACAGTCATCAATGGAATATAGAACTTTGGATAAGGAAAGATAAGGCTAGAGAATCTGAATTTCCTTACTTAGAAAATGGGGAAAACCTCACCCCCAATAGGGCTGCTATAAGGATGAGATAAAATATATAATAAAACACATGAAAGGACATTTAACAATGCCTGATACTTAACTGCCATTGCATAACTATCATTTCCCTTCTCAGGGTTTCCCCAGCCCCAATAACTCCCATCACTCTCTTTCCTTCCTTCCTTCCTTCCTTCCTTCCTTCCTTCCTTCCTTCCTTCCTTCCTTCCTTCCTTTTTCTTCCAAAATATCACTTGGGATGATGCACTTTGATGATGATTTCCCGACATATATATTGCATAGACAACAAATTAGAACAATTTGGGAATAGAAAGGCTCAGTGGGACACTACTGAGGAAGCAGCTGACTCTCAAGAATTGAGTCTACACTCCCCAAAGTTTTCAAAGTTTTTACACTTGTTGGGTGAGTCCAAACCAGCTTCCCCAAGATTGAGAGTCTGCAGAGTATACTCTGCATACCTTGTGCTTCACACATCATAACTGGAATACCTACCCAAGATTCATTTTCCATCCTTACCTTCTTGGATCTCCCTGTACCATGTGACACTCGTGAACACGCCCATCATGAAACTTTATGCCCCTAGCCTCTGTGATACTCTCCTCTCCTAGTTCTCCTTTTACCTCTATGAGTCTCTTCTTTCTCTTTTACTGTCTCTTTTAAGAGTTGGGTTTCCCAAGGCTACACCTTCCTGGTGAGTTTATTTCTCTATACTCCTGGTTTCAACTACCACCTGCTAACTTCCAAATCTATTCGTAGGCCAGACCTTTGCTATGAATTTCAGATTTATATACCTACAATTTGATCCCACTGCCATGTCCCCACTGGCACCTCAAATCAACATAACACCAAACTAATCTTATCTGAATATATACTCTTTTCCTATGTCCTTGCTTTTAAAATGTGGTTGTCACTATACAGTAACCCATACTGAAAACCTGTTAAGTCTCCCTTGAATCTTTCCTTTCCCCAATTCCGCCTTATCTACTCAATTAGTTAAATCTTCCAATTTCACCTCCTAAATAGTCTTCTAATTCAGTGGTTCTCAACCTTCTGGCCCTTTAAATACAGTTCCTCATGTTGTGACCCAACCATAAAACTATTTTCGTTGCTACTTCATAACTGTAATGTTGCTACTGTTAGGAATCGTAATGTAAATATCTGATATGCAGGATGGTCTTAGGCGACCCCTGTGAAAGGGTCGTTCGACCACCAAAGGGGTCGTGACCCACAGGTTGAGAACTGCTGTAATTCAATCCTCCTATGCCTAATAACTTCTATTCTACTTCAGGTTTTAAATCTCTCTCCCAGACTACTTCAACAGCTTCCCAACTATCTTCCTGCCTCCCATTTTGTCCCCCTCAATTCCATCTCCATTGAGCTTGCAAAATAATCAATCTAAACTGAAGATATAATCATGCTACTCCCTGCTTTACACTTTTTCAATGATGCCCCAGTTAAAAGGTTCTGGAGTGAGACCTCTCTGCACTTTGGAATTCCTCTCCACACTCATTAGACATAGCCTTGAAAAGTTACTCAACTTTTCTGTACCTCCCTATTTTCACTTGTGAATGTTCCAGATTATTAAATGAGGTAATAATTATAAAGCACTTAATACAGTTCCTGGCATTTTAGTAAGTGCTTAACAAATGGTAGTTATCCTATACTAATAAAAGAGAAAAATGGTAATTAGTGTACGACCGATACCTTTTTCATTGGCTAATCAGTGAGATATGCAAATTAACTGTCAGCCAAGATGGCGGCTGGCAGCCAGGCAGCTGAGAATAGGAGGCTTGGTTGCCCCAGCAATGGAGAAAGTCAAGGATCCCCGCAGCTGGGGGCTCTGAGCTCCTGAAGCAACAACTCCAAAAGATACAATGTTTCAATTATAGAAGCTAAAAGATGGCGGTTAATTTGCATACTCAGGCTCCAAGCAGAGTGAAGCCAAACAGCCCTGAAGCAGCAGGGCAGAGAGGCCTCAGGGCCTGGGATCAGCAGAGTCGAGAGGCCTCCCGGCCCCGAGATCAGCGGAGGCCAGAGTCGGCCCAGCCCCGCAATCAGGGAGGCGAGAGTCGGCCCAGCCCCACGATCAGCAGAGCCTAGAGGCCCCCCCAGCCCCGGTTATCATCCGAGCCCAGAGGCCTCCCGGCCTCGCGATCAGCGGAGTCGGAGGCCCCGCGATCAGTGGATCCGAGAGGCCTCCTGGCCCCAGTGATCAGCGGATCCGAGAGGCCTCCCAGCCCAGGTGATCAGCGGATCCGAGAGGCCTCCCAACCCAGGTGATCAGCGGAGTCGAGAGGCCTCCCAGCCCCGGTGATCAGCGGAGTCGAGAGGCCTCCCAGCCCAGGTGATCAGCGGAGCCAAGAGGCCTCCCAGCCCCGGTGATCAGCGGAGCCGAGAGGCCTCCCAGCACAGGTGATCAGCGGATCCGAGAGGCCTCCCAGCCCAGGTGATCAGCGGAGTCGAGAGGCCTCCCAGCCCCGGTGATCAGCGGAGTCGAGAGGCCTCCCAGCCCAGGTGATCAGCGGAGCCGGGAGGCCTCCCAGCCAGGTTATCAGCAGAGTGGAGAGGCCTCCCAGCCCAGGTGATCAGCGGAGCCGAGAGGCCTCCCAGCCCCGGTGATCAGCGGAGCCCAGAGGCCTCCCGGACCCATGATCAGCAGAGCCGAGAGGCCTCCCAGCCAGGTTATCAGCAGCCGAGAGTCCTCCTGGCTAGAGATCAGTGGAGCCGAGAGGCCTCCAGGCCCCAGTTATCAGCGGAGCCGAGAGGCCTACAGGCCATGGTTATCAGCAGCCGAGAGGCCTCCAGGCCAGGGATCAGGGGAGCTGAGAGGCGTCCTGGCCCTGGGATCAGCAGAGCAGCAAGGCCTCCCAGCACCGGGATCAGTGTGACAGGGTGCGGAGCCCCAACCCTCTGATCGGCCCTGCTCTGTGTTTGACAGGGTACAGAGCCCCAACCCCCCTAATGGGCCCTGCACTGTGCATGACAGGAGTGGCGCTGCAACCTCCCTATGGACCCTGCCTTGAGTGTGACAGGGGGCGGTGCCCCAACCCCCCAATCGGCCCTACCCTGAGCGTGACTGAGGGTGGCATCGCAACCTCCCAATCCGCCCTGCTCTGTGCATGACAGTGGGCAGTGCCCCAACTCCCCAATTGGCCCTGCTCTGAGCCTGACCAGGGGCTGCACCTAGGGATTGGGCCTGCCCTCTGCCACCCGGGAGCAGGCTTAAGCCAGCAGGTCATTATCTCCTGATGGGTCCCAGACTGTGAGAGGGCACAGGCCAGGCTGAGGGACCTCCTCTCCCAACCCCGAGTGCACAAATTTTTGTGCACCGGGCCTCTAGTTAATAATATTAATATAAACACAATTATAGTAATGGTATTTTGGTCGCTGGACTGGTATACAAGTTCAAGGACAGCATGCACAGCCCTCCTTGAATTGACCCTCGCCTCCTCTCTAAGATACCCTGCCACTCGTTTTATGCTTCAGCAACACCAAACTTAGTAACTACTTACTCTGATACACTTTATCATTTTTCCACCAGAAATACATATTCCTTTCACCCCCTGCATAGGTAAGACCTTTTGCTTTAGGCCTAATGAGGTGTCACCGTTACCAGAAACCCTTCTCTGAACATCAGTTTATTAAGATGTCCCCTCAGAAATATTGATAAGAATTCATGGCATATAAATTCTCAGCTAACAGTCTTCTGGATATATTTCTGCCACAGCACTTACCACTTAATATTATAAATATCTACTTTTAAATCTACCTCCCCCCACTAGATTACAAGTTCTTAGTGGGCAGGGAAGAGAAGTGCTGTTAAGTACTTTGTACTCACAGTACTTAACATAACCTAGCAGGAGGTCAACACATCTTTTCATGAGTGAAAGACAAGCTGTCTAGGAATCTCCTCCCCAATTCCACCTGAACTAGGTCAATTCTTACCATAAAGGAGTCACATCATACTCAAATTGAACTTATGTGAATTCAACTATTTATATGGAAGGAGGAAGGAGAAATATTGAGAGCTACCCCCACTGCACTACATGCTCCTTGCTGTAAACAAGCCTAAGACAAAAGACATGAGTGGTTTTAGAAATTTCTCAATCATTAATAAATAAGTGGAGACAGTGAAGAATTTTAAAGGCTCTAGAAAAACACTGACAACAGAAAGGCAGAGAACTGGTAGACCAGAGTATCCCTCCTTAGGAGAATTAACCCTTCCTGTAAAAGGGTGATTTCTCCATTTCTAAAGAATTTAATAAATGGTACACACCACTCAGCCAGAAGCCAGGCTCATAGCTGGCAAGCGCAGCGGCAGGCAGGAGCCTCTCCCTCCTCCACTACAGGCAGGTGGTAAGGAGCAAGGGGTCCCAGAGTGCAAGAGGGCGCAGGATGGGCTGAGGGACAACCCCCCCCCCTCAGTGCACGGATTTCATGCACCGGGCCTCTAGTTATTTGATAATTACTAAAGTTATGTGATAGATACATGGAGTTCATTATAATGCTCTGTTCTGCCTATGTATGTATGTATGTATGTATGAACTTTTCCAAAATAAAAAAGTTACAAGTTTAAAAAATAATAAAAAATAATAATAAATGGTACACAACTGCTTCAGTAGTTAACAAAGTGTACCTATGTTAATGTCTAGGTAACCAAACCCTTAAAGAAGGGATGACAGAACAGTAAAAAGGGCAAAGAAATTAATGAAAACAATTTTAATAGTAGTAAAATGAAACCAATTTAGTAGTAGATTATTACTACTACACAGTAGCAAACTAAGTACTACCTGAGAGAACTTTACCAAACCACCCATTGCATAACTGCAAACAGAGCTCACTGTGGGGATTCTGAGGCAAGCCAAGAAATGCCTGGCAATGGAGGCACTCATGAAGCAAGGCGGTAAGCCAAATTTGGGGGTGACAAATAAAACTTTTAGTAAAATTAAATTCTTACAATTCAGAGAAACCAAGATGGCGTCATAGGTAAACACCGGAAATTGCTGCCTTGCACAACCACTTCAAAAATACAACTAAAAGACAAAACGGACATCATCCAGAACCACAGGAAGGCTGGCTGAGTGGAAATTCTACAACTAGAAGGAAAGAGAAAAGCACATTGAGATGCAGAGGAGGTGTGGAAGTAAAGTGCAGAGGTACGGAGGCGCATGTGGAAAGGGCTGGCAACTGAGGACACAGTTGTCTTTTCCAATCGGGAGGGAGTCTCAAGCTCCCAACTGCTCTGAACTCCAGTTCCGGACAAGTCTCTGGGGACGTACGGGAGAAACTGGACTGTCTAGCATAGGTCAGAACTCGAGGACGGCTTTCTCTCAGAGGTGCTTGCAGCGATTACTGTGGGACACTGAGACCCAGGGCCTCTTAGGGTAGGACTGAGGATCAGACATAGCTGTTTGCTCCACCCTGTTGATTCCCTGAGACCCTGCCCCACCCAAGCTATGCGCAGAGGCTTTTGCATATGAAAGGCCTGGCCCTTTGCAATCTGAAAATTATTAACAAACTGCAGCTGGGTCAGAGAGACCCAGAACTTCCAAAAGAAGGCCCAAGGCCCCACAGCAGCTTGCATTGCTTCACAGCTGGGCCTCATCTGGGCACCTCCAAACCCCAAACAAAAAAGAGGAATCTGCAGATATCTCCATAGCTCCTGCTGGGTAGCCTTAGGCAGAGGCTAAATTAGCACCACCTTAGAGACCCAAGAGCCAGTGTACCCAGTGGTCAGAGTGGGACCATCCAGATTACAACTCCTCAGATCCATAAGGGACACACTCAGGGGGCAGACTCAGTGAGCACCAAAGCCCCACTGAAGCAAGTCTTGCCCCAGATGGGTGTCTCCAGCACAGAAGTTCTCCCACTGTAGACACAGCTGATTCTCACAGCCAATTGGCCTGGAGGTCAATTCCTCCCAGTGATACCTACAACAATCAAGGCTTAACTACAACAAGACTGTGCACACAGCCCACAAAGGGGTGCACCAAGAGTGTCCTCCTCAGGTAATTGGGGAGGCTGAGCCACTGAGCCCTATAGGACACCTAGCACAGAAAGCCACTCTATCAACACAGGAAAGCATAAAAAAAAATGCGGAGACAAAGAAACAGGGCACAAATGACAGAAATGGAGGAAAGAAAACTACTGGATATAGAGTTCAAAACCATACTTATAAGGTTTTTCAAGAATTTTCTAGAAACCGCCGATAAATTTAGTGAGACCCTCAAGAAATCTAGTGAGACCCTCGACAATATGAAAAAGGACCAACTAGAAAGTAAGCATACACTGACTGAAATAAAGAATATTATACAGAGTTACAACAGCAGACTAGAGGATCGCAAGAATCAAGTCAAAGATTTGAAATACGAAGAAGCAAAAAAAAACCCAACGGGGGAAAAAAAAGAAAAAAGAATCCAAAAATATGAAGATAGTGTAAGGAGCCTCTGGGACAACTTCAAGCGTACCAACATCTGAATTATAGGGGTGCCAGAAGAAGAGAGAGAGCAAGATATTAAAAACCTATTTGAAGAAATAATGACAGAAAACTTCCCCTACCTGGTGAAAGAAATAGACTTACAAGTCCAGGAAGTGCAGAGAACCCCAAACAAAAGGAATCCAAAGAGGACCACACCAAGACACATCATAATTAAAATGCCAAGAGCAAAAGACAAAGAGAGAATCTTAAAAGCAACAAGAGAAAAAAAGTCAGTTACTACAAGGGAGTACCCATAGACTGTCAGCTGATTTCTCAACAGAAACTATGCAGGCCAGAAGGGAGTGTCAAGAAATATTCAAAGTTGGAGCTCCAGTGGCGCAATCGGTTAGCGCGCGGTACTTATAAGAAATATTCAAAGTGATGAATAGCAAGAATCTACAAGAAAGAGTACTTTACCAAGCAAAGCTATCATTCAGAATTGACGGTCAGATAAAGAGCTTCACAGATAAGAAAAAGCTAAAGGAGTTCATCACCACCAAACCAGTATTATATGAAATGCTGAAAGGCATCCTTTAAGAAGAGGAAGAAGAAGAAAAAGGTAAAGATACAAATTATGAACAACAAATACACATCTATCAACAAGTGAATCTAAAAATCAAGTGAATAAATAATCTGATGAACAGAATAAACTGGTGAATATAATAGAATCAGGGGCATAGAAAGGAAGTTGACTGACTATTCTCGTGGGGGAAAGGGGTGTAGGGGGTGCGGGAAGAGACTGGACAAAAATCGTGCACCTATGGATGAGGACAGTGGGGTGGGGGGGTAAGAGCAGAGGGTGGGGTGGGAACCAGGTGGAGGGGAGCTATGAGGGGAAAAAAGAGGAACAACTGCAATAATGTGAACAATAAAGATTTAATTTTAAAAAAATTCTCACAATTCAAATTAGCTTATTTGTGACATGCCTATATTAAGAAGATCACAACATGATATACTTTAAAGGCATTAAAGGATCTTGCAAAGATAATGTTGACAGTACTTGATTTTACATTTTGTCAAATGACTTTTGAATATAACCACTAACCTCACTCCCACCTCAACGATGTGACTCCACTAGATTCTCTTGCTAATACCACCATCTATAAGAACAGATAAACCACTCTGCTGTTAACGGAAGCCATGGGATTTCATCTGAATTTCTAAGACTTGACTAGTTCCACAGCCAGCATCGAAAACAAGAACAGTGGCACCCAGTGTCCCAAGAAGAGGGATATCCAGTTCTGCTTCAGCTAGCACCAACCGAGAGCCTATGAGAAAAGGCAGATGCTATGAGGAAAGCAAGTCCATGCAGTTCTCTCTCACCCTAAGGAAACTAAACTTAGCTCTCTTAGTAGATTACTCAATATCCCTGCTACTCCTCATCTGATATCATTTCTATTCCTCCTCCACTAGACTATAAACTCCTTGAGGGCAGAAACTCGGTCATAATGGAAAAATTATCAAAACTGTCTCATCCATTAAATTCCTTGGCAAAGAATCCCATAGTACTACTTCATGACAGCACAGATTTTCCTAGTGATCAAAACAGATATTAGCTGCTTTATAAAAAAATTAAATGTCCATCAAAAAGGGACTTACTATAGCGCTGATGGGTGGCTCAGCTGATTGGAGCGTTGTCCCTTACACTAAAAGGTTGTGGGTTTGCTTCCCAGTCAGGACACATACCTAGGTTGCGGGTTCAATTCCTCATCGGGGTACATACAGGAGGCAACCGATTGATGTTTCTCTCTCACTTCCATCTCTCTCTCTCTTTCCATCTCTCTCTCTTTCTCCTCCTTCCCCTCTCTCTAAAATCAGTAAAATACAGCACCGGGTAAGGATTTTTTAAAAATAGACATATCTATTAAAAGGTTAAATTTGATAAAATAAAAATCATGACACATACAAATACTATAACACATGCCAAAGATTTTATTTAACTCACTAATTAATGAAGCATCCAATAAGATGTTATAATCAGTTCAAAAAAGATATCAAACATGTATATGGGCTATCTGGAATGCTGCAACTGCTTTACAAATACATGTCACTATCCTTAGGAAACATTCAATTGCATTCCACTGGGCAAAATCCACTCGTGTTTCTATGGTCAAAAATTATCTGCAATACCATCAATTTTCTATAATTTAGGGAGTTATAAAATAACTCAAAGACAATGAAAGGTACAGATAACCTGGAAAAGCACACTAGATAAGACAGTAATCTTTTGTGCCCATTGCATACTCACAATTTTTCCTGACAACACCCATACAATAGAATATTATGCAGCTGCTAAAGAAAAGGAGGCAGCCTTTTCATATACTGATATAGAGTAGACTCCAATATATAATGAGAAAAAAGCAAGGTGCAGTACAGTAATATGGTAGGTGGCATTTATGTTTAATAAACGTGTGTTATATACACACAAAATATTTCGGGAAAGATACATAGGAATCTTTATTACTTTTAATCACCTTGGTAGATTAGAAGCCTCCATGAATGGGAGTATTTTGTTCATCCCTCTATTCCCACTTTCACTGAGTGCCTGGTATTTAAGTAGCACTCAATAAAAATTTGTTGAAAAAATTAATTAATCAATGAGAACAGTGGCTGCTTCCAAGAGGAGTAACTGGATATTTGTGGGGTAAGAATGAATGGAAGGCTTGCTCACCACTGTATACCTCTTTGTATTTTTGAATTTTATACAATGCCCATATATTACCACCTTAAAAAGGTAATGAGTTGAGCCCTAGAAATTTTTTGGTCATCCCATACACCAAAAAGGTGGCAGGCTTGATTCCTGGTCAGGACACATACCTAGGTTTCGGGTTCAATTCCCAGTCAGGGCATGTACAGGAGGCAACCGATTGGCATTTCTCTCTCACATCAGTGTTTTTTACCTTCTCTCTCTCTCTCTGCCTTTCTCTCTGAAAAAATCAATTAAAACAAATCCTTAGGTGAGAATTTTTTTTAAAAAGATAATGAGTTGATATTAGCTAACATGTTATAGGGAATTTCTTCATTAAGCTGCCTTCTACTTCTAGGACTTCAGCAAGGTACTAAAACTACAGTATGAGTATCAGATGGCATGATATAAGTGATGTGCAGTGTTAATATGAAGGCCCCAAAATACAAAGAAATATTTCATTGATCTAACCACTTCACCTTGATCAGGGCCTGCATTCATCTCTTGCAAAAGTTTGATGTTATCTACCAAAATTGAAGATGTGCCTATTATATGACTTAATAAATCTTCCCTAAGGTAGGATGTATTCATGAGCATGAGCAACAATGTCATAGCTGAAATACAAAACAAAAGACCCTAGAAACAACCCAAATGTCCATCAGCAACAGAAAGGGTGAATAGTTATCTATATATATAAAACACTAATATGCAAATAGACCAAACAGCGGAACAACCTAACAACTGAACAACCGTTCGCTATGACATGCATTGACCACCAGAGGGCTCGCGTGGAACATGGCAGGCATCGGCAGCAGGCGGCAGAGCGTGGAACATGGCGGGCATAGGCTATGGCAGGATAGTGGAGCAAGTGAGTGGGGGTGCCAGACCAAGGCGGGGCGCCGGTCGCTGTCATCGGGGCAAGCCTCTGGTGGTTACTAAAAATTCTTTGCTCCCGCTCGCCGCGGTTCTGCCAGGTGCTCGCACCTGCTGCTAGCACCGCCCTGACCACTTGCCTCCATCAGTGAGTGTGAATGGTGGCTGCTGCCCCAATTACCCCTCAGGGCTTCTCCACCTCTCCCTGCTCCTGAGGGGCGATCAGGGCCTGCATTCACCTCTTGCACCTGCTGCTGGCGCCGGCCCCAATCACTCCACCCCATCAATTGTATAATATAATAAAGCCAGTTGTAATCTTTTTGCTGGTAGAGGACCTTGCCTTCAATTTGTAAAAAATGCAACATCTGTGAAGCACAATAAAGCCAGTGCAATAAAAAGAGGTATGCCTGTATATAAAGTTCAAAAATAGACAAAGTACCCTACAAGTGTTTAAAGCAGCTGTGGGCAAACTATGGCCCGCGGGCCGGATCCGGCCCGTTTGAAATGAATAAAACTAAAAAAAAAAAAGACCGTACCCTTTTATGTAATGATGTTTACTTTGAATTTATATTAGTTCACACAAACACTCCATCCATCCTTTTGTTCCGGCCCTCCGGTCCAGTTTAAGAACCCATTGTGGCCCTCGAGTCAAAAAGTTTGCCCACCCCTGGTTTAAAGTATATACTTAGGGGATAAAAGGTTTTTTTTAACAAAAGCAAGGAAATAATACTATGTAAGTCAGGATAGTGATTCCTTTTGGGAGAGCTGTTGTGATTGGGAAGAAGCATCTGATGGGCTTCCAGGTACTGGCAGTGTTTCATTTCTTTACCTGAAAGGCAATAAATTGGATGCTACATACTTTAAAATAATTCATTAAGCTGAACATTTGTATTCCACGTACTTTTCTATATGTGCATTTTATTGGACAACAGAAACAAAAGTTTAAAAATATATAAACATTCTCTATGCAAGCTGGAACACAGGAAGGAGAAAGTACCAGAGTGAGTCCTGGGCCAAAAACTATGTGCCCTACAAGACAAAAAAGGAAAATCAGGAGGGAAACAAATGACTTTCCCACCATTTCTGAGGCTTGATTAAATTGTTCCTGCTTTTCACAGCTTATTCACTTCTTTCTCCATTTTGGTACCTATTTATTTAAAAGCTATTTTTAAAAAAAGCTCCTTCTCTAATATTACAAACTCTATGTCCATGTTTCTCAAACTTCAGATGTATCAGAACCACCCAGAGGGAATGTTTAGAACACAGATTGCTAGGCTCCATCTCCAGTTTCTGATTCAGGAGGTCGAGAATTTACATTTAGAACAAAACCCAGGTGATTCAAATACTGTCCTAGGACACTGTTAAGAATTCTAATGCAATAATCCAGGCCAGAAATTATGGGGATTTCAACAAAGATAAAAGCAATAGGAATGGAGAGGAGAAAATGGACATGAGGAATGATGAACAGATAGAATGTGAGGTGCAAGGGAGGTTTCCAGCTTAGATGAATAATATACCATTCACCAGGACAAGGAATTGGGAAGGGGGCAGGAGAACTTAAGTTCCATCTGATAAATTAATCTATGGCTTGAAGAGTTTGAACAAGGAAGCCTAAGAAAGGCACCTAACCTGAAATGGGAAAGGTAGAGGAAAACATTAAGTGGAATGAGGCAACAAGAGGAAAGTGCTCTAAAAGTACAGTGTCAATATAAGAAACCCCATCAAAGTAAGCAGGTGACCTCCTCACAGTAGAATTTTATGCAGCTGTTTAAAAAAAAAGAATCTCTATGAAGTGAGGTGGGTGGTTTCTAGGACATATTGTTAAGTGTAAAAAACAAAATGCAAAAGAATATCCATAGCACCTTTTGTGTAAGAAAGAAAGGGGTGTAAGAAAATATACATATATCTGGTTATTTGTACAAAAAAAGCACAGGAAGGGTAAAGCAGAGACAATTAATAGTTTATCTACAGGGGGTGGGGGTAGAAACAGAGAAGAACAAAAGGAATGAGAGTTACATTTCTCTGAGAATGCCTTTTTGACTTTTACAACCATGTTAATATTTCACACATCCAAAAAAGGACAGTGAATAAAATCAACAAAGATTGGGAAACTAAGGAGAAAATAAACAAATGGGGCTACATCAAAATAAAAAGCTTCTGCAAAGCAAAAGAAACTACCATCAAAATGAAAAGGGAACCCACTGTATGCGAGAACATATTTGCCAATGATAAATCTGATAAGGGGTTAATATCCAAAATATATAATTTATGAATGTTTTAAAATATGTCTACAAATTCTTTGAAAAAAACCCTCTCTCTACCCCCAAAAAAGATGGAGCCTAGTTGCCTTCCCTTGAGTGTGGGCTGGACTTAGTGACTCATTTAAAACAGAATATATAGAAGGGGCAGTGTGTGTACTCAAGATAGGACATATAGGGCATGTGGCTTCCTCCCTGCTCTCTCTTGTATCACTTGCTCTGGGTAAAGCCAGCTGGGTAAAGACAGGTTGTGAGGACACTCCAACAGTCCTTGGAAAGACCTAAGGCTTCATGCCAACAGCCATGTGAGAGAGCCACCTTAGAGGCAGATCCTCCAGCCCTAGTCAAGCCTTCAGATGACTGCTGCAGTGCTGGTCAACAGCTTAACTCATCAGAAACTCTGAGCAGAACCACCCAGCTAAGCCACAACTGAACTCCTGACCCAGAGAAATGGTTAGATGTTTGTTTTAAGCTGCTAAATTTGGGGTAATTTGTTACACAGCAATGACAACTAATACAGGGCTTAATACTTATCCATTTGTATAATTATAATTATACTAGAGGCCCTATGCACAAAAATTCGTGCAAGAGTAGGCCTTCCTTCCCCCAGCTGCCAGCACTGGCTCCCCTCCTCCAGGACCCTGGCTGGCTTCCCTCCGGCCCCAGCTTCGTCAGAAAGGACGTCTGGAATGACATCCAGAAGACATCCAGTCTAATTAGCATATTACCCTTTTATTATTATAGACTAGAGGTAGGGTCCCTCAGCCTGGCCTGCGCCCTCTCATAATCCGGGATTGGGCCAAAACCGGCAGTTGGACATCCCCTGAGGGATGTTGCAGTGCGCGAAGGGGCAGGCGGCTGGGGAGGAGCCGCTCCCGTTCATCCTGGCCTGATGCACCTGCTGCTGCTGCCGCCCTTGCTCTGTAGTGCTGCTGCGGAGGCGGGAGAAGCTCCTGCCGTCACAGCTGCACTCGCCAGCCATGAGCCCAGCTTCTGGCTGAGTGGCGCTCCCGCTGTGGGAGCACACTGACCACCAGGGGGCAGCTCTTGCATTGAGTGTCTGCCCCCTAGTGGTCAGTGTGCGTCATAGCGACTGGTCGACTGGTCATTCGTCACTTAGGCTTTTATATATATAGAAGATAAAAATATATATTGTGAAATTAGCTGAAAAAGATTATGCTTTACAAAGATAATTATAGTTGACCCTTGAATAACGAAGAGGTTAGGGGCACCAACCCCCTCAGCACAGTCGAAATTCCACATACAACGTCTGACTCCCCCAAAACTTAACTACAGTCCCTTGGAATCCATGGGGGATTAGCTCTAGGACCCCTGTGGATACAAAAATCCACAGGTGTTTAAGTCCCTGATATAACAGAGTGTACAACAATGCATACAGTCAGTCCTCCGCATCCCCAGACTCCCAACTGCAGATCAAAAATACTGTTTTCTATCCATCGCTGGTTGAACCTGTGGATGCAAAACCTGGGGGTACGGAGAACTAATTGTATTATTTATTGAAAAATATCTGTGAATAAGTGGGCCCACGAGGGTCAACTGTAGAGTCAATACTTCCAGGAATGTATAAAATGAGACCCAAAAGAGATAAATCAAATCATAATAAAAACATTATACCACAAATAGAATTTACAAACAAGTATTTAACTCATAAATAGATTAAAAAATAGACAGTTGAGTGGGTGGAAGGAGTAAATTCTGTGGAGAGAAGGGAGATTAGCTGGGAAATCTAAAGTACACATTATTTGGGGTGAAAAGCAAGATATTTTTCAGTAAATTACTAAAAAGGAGTGCTGGATAAGCCAGTCAGAGAAAGACAAGTACCATATGATTTCACTCACATGTGGAATCTAATAAATAAAATCAACTAACAAGCAAATAAAGAGAAATTCATAGAGAGCAGGCTGACAACTGTGTGGGGGTGTTTCGGAGAGCTGGGGAGGGCAATAGAGGGATTGAGGGAGGAAAAAAGAGGAAAAACTCTTGGACACAGACAACAATATGGTGATTGCCAGGTTGGGGGGTGGGGATGGGGTATAAGGGAGATAAATTTTAATGTAAGGAGATCTGACTTGGGGTGGTGAACACACAATAAAGTGTATACCTGAAATCTGTATAATGTTGTTAACCAGTTTAATTCAATAAAAAGAAAGAAACTCTGAATTTATTTTAAATGTCATTAGCTTGGAAAAGTACAGTTCTTCCTCTAGAATACTTTGCACCTATACATAGAGAAGTGTGAAATCTGAACATTTATGCAAAATCTCTTGTCAAGTACAGCATGTCTTCACAGGACAATCAGCATTTTAATGTCCTCCTCCATATCCCCTCATCCCTAACAATATTATCAAATTGTCTTTGATCCATTTTATTAAAATTCTAACTTCCTCCATAACTTTCCCAAGTCAGTGGAAACAAGACTGGAGTGCTTCCTGGGACATTAGCCTGCTAAGGCCCCAACACTTGGAATGGACATGAAGAGCACTGGCTCTGGAGTCCAAGCCTGGGACTAAAGTCCTGTCCCATCTCACTGGCCACAAACTGCAGGAAAACCATTCTCCCATTCGGAATTTCAGTTGTCTTATTAGCAAAATGGGTATAATAACCATTTTATAAGGTTATAATTATAAAGACAAAATGACATATAGAAAAGGCATAGCATAATGCACCTACTCGATAAGCAGTAGCTAGTTATAAATGACCTTTTTGTTTGCATGTATTATAAACTAGAGGCACGATGCACGGATTTGTGCACATTGAAAGTAAATTAATTAGAAGGTGGCCAGCAGAGCAGGACTGGGCGAGTGGGGCTGGACACACCCTGGAGCCAACCTCCCATGATCCCTCCCCAGCCAGCCTAACCTGGGGCAGCGCTGAGGCTCAAAGGGTGTCTGCGGAGTGAGCGGAGGTCCCTCTGGCAGGTGGGGTCCCTCGGCCTGGCCTGCAGGGATCAGGCCGAAACCGGCAGTCTGACATCCCCCAAGGGGTCCTGGAGTGTGAGAGGGTACTCTGCAAAGTTGCTGTCACTCTGCAGCTCCTGCATTGAGCTTCTGCCCCTGGTGGTCAGTGCGTGTCATAGCTACCGGCAGGTCGGCTGGTGGGCCGGTTGCTTAGGCTTTTATATATATAGATACATTTCCAAAATCAAGAAAATAAAGGCACAGATTGCCGGAATATTTTTTTTGTATGATACAAAGATGTAAAAGACTGCCTAGGACCGTTGTCGGCAAACTGCGGCTCGCGAGCCACATGCGGCTTTTTGGCCCCTTGAGTGTGGCTCTTCCTAAGCCTTAGGACAGTGATGGCAAAGCTTTTGAGCTTGGCGTGTCAGCATTTTAAAAAACCCTAACTTAACTCTGGTGCCGTGTCACATATAGAAATTTTTTGATATTTGCAACCATAGTAAAACAAAGACTTATATTTTTGATATTTATTTTATATATTTAAATACCATTTAACAAAGAAAAATCAACCCAAAAAAATGAGCTCGCGTGTCACCTCTGACATGCGTGTCATAGGTTCGCCATCACTGCCTTAGGAGTACCCTAATTAACTTAATAACAATGTACTTACCTATATAGTTTAAGTTTAAAAAATTTGGCTCTCAAAAGAAATCTTAACCGTTGTACTGTTGATATTTGGCTCTGTTGACTAATGAGTTTGCCGAGCACTGGCCTAGGAGATTAATGTGGATTTATGTCATTTAGTTTCTGGAACATTACAGCAGCTTATGAGTTAAAAATCAAACCTGAACACTCAGGCACTCAACAAGCATTGGCAAACCTAGTCTGTGATTAATGTTTACATAGCACTTAGCATATTCCATACAGTACTGTAAATATGTTTTTTACTCCTCTACCACATTATATATTCTTTGATTGCTTAAAACATTTTGTTTATCTCTATTTTTTTTCATGGCTCCTTGCATACATAGGCTAAATTTAACTTTAAGTCGTTGATGTCTGCTCATACCAATATATTCTTGAGATTATAAAATTCAGGCATCAGATCTTCCCCCTGACAATGTGTGTGCTCACTCATGCAGATAGTATCATACCCCCTAACCAAAGCTAGTATTAGATGCCCAAAGCAACAATCATTTCTCAATCCCCAGCACTGTGCACAGCTTCTGGCACATAGTAAATACTTAATGAGTGTTAGAAGAAAGAATAAATGTGAGAGAACAAGAGGCCAAGAACAAGAAGCATGGTGAGTTGCTAATTTTAACTCCTAAAATCTCTTTACAGTATGCTTATCTTTGTACAACTATTGTTTGATTTCCTATACAGACTTCCTTATAGCTCCCTATCAGAGATTAGGACTAACATTTGTGCTCCATGCAAAAGTCCTAAGATCCAAAGCATACCAGCAAATACATCTATACATCAACTATTTGAAAGAAATTTGCTGTACACGTGTAAAATTAGAAACCATGCCTTTTCTGTGATTCAGCAGAAATATGAGGATGAATAAAATCTATGTGAAGTACATGCAATCACACACAAGAACAGTATTAAGAAACTTCAAAGGTTCATTCAAACTAATACTGCCTGCCAAGCATTATGCCAAATTCCGCAGAAGAGAGAAGTAAGATCAGATGAGGTTTATGGACTTGTAAAGCAGACTGGTGGGTCTGGAGAGTCTGCAGGCTGTTACTTCCTTATCCGTCTCTAAACTCTCTTCTGGTTCTCTATCAACCCCAGCCTCTTTTGTTAGTCTCGATGCTGGTTTTTCTTCTTTCACGCATACTCTAAGTCAGTATTTCTCAATGTGTGGTCCTGAAAATAGCATCATCATCACCTGAGAAGTTGTTCAAAATATAAATTCTTGAGCCCCACTCAGACCTACTGAATCAGAAACTATCAGGGCAGGGCCCAGAAATCTGTTTTATCAAGGCCTCTAGGTATTTCTGATGCATGCTCGAGTTTAAGAACCAATCTAAGTTTGATCTACATGTTGATTTCTAAAAGTTCCAGTCCTTGTTCTTTCCAGTTCTCCATCTTCTCTACAACTATAATATTACTACTACTACTAGCAACAGCTGTCATTTATTAAGCATTTATAAGCTAGGCGCTGTGCTAATCATTGTGCACATGCTATCTTACTTAATCTGTACAAGAATTTAAGTATCAGCCCCACATTTCAAAAGAAATTTAGGCTTAGAGATGTTAAGTAACTTGCCCAAGGTCACCCACTCCAACCAAATAAGTGGCACAACTGAGATATGACCTTGGTTTTCCTGACTCCAAAGTCCACAGCATTAACCACTATGCTCTTACTTAGTGGTACTACTTCCATAGCCTCAAAGGCTCTCATTTACATTACAATTATTCCTAAACTATATCTAGAGTAGTATTTCCAATTATGTAGTAGATCTCTCTAAACTCCAAACAGGGACCTTAAAATTTTGGCATGCCATCATTTCTTCTCTCCACTGCAAGTCTGTTCCTCCTCCTGTATTTTCTAATTTAATGTCATCATAATCGCCAGGTACTCAAGCTACACAAGTCTTCTTTAACTTCTCACTTCTGGCTGGTCATTACTCACTTCTGGCTGGAGATTGTAGTATCAAAAATTTCTCTACAATTCATCAATGGCAAAAATTACAAGCATTTCCTGTAAGATGAGGAACAAGATAGGGATGTCCGCTTTCATCACTCTTATTCAACACTAGAAGGCCACATGCACTTGGGGGGAGCGGTCCCTCAGCCCGGCCTGCACCCTCTCGCAGTCCAGGAGCCCTCAGGGGATGTCTGAACCATCAGTTGGACACCTTAGCACTGCCACAGAAGTGGGAAAGGCTCCTGCCACCCGTTGCGCTCGCCAGCCGTGAGCCCAGCTTCTGGCGGAGCGGCACTCCCCCTGTGGGAGCACACTGACTACCAGCTCCTGCACGGAGTGTCTGCCCCCTGGGGGTCAGTGTGTGTCATAGCGACCAGTCATTCTGCGATTCGGTCGATTTGCATATTAGCCTTTTATTGTATAGGACTAGAGGACCAGTACACGAATTCATGGACCTTGAAAGGAACTGGGGGCCGCAAGGCTGCAATGGGCACAGGAGCGGGTCTCGGCCCATCCTCTGCGCCCCTGCCTGGCCCCTCCTGCCATGGCCCCCTGTCCTGTCTACCAGCAGCCCAGCTCCCACCGCTGCTGCTCCCACGCTGTGACGATAAAGGCCTCGCTCGCACCCCTTGATGGCACAGAGTGATTGGGGCCAGAGCCAGCAGTGGGTGCTAGCAGCACTGGCGCTGTCAGCGGGTGCAAGCAGTGGCTGCTGCCCTGATCACCCCTCAGGAGCAGGGGAAGGCGGAGAAGCCTCAGGGGCGATAAGGGCCGGCACCCGCCACTCGCACCTGCTGACAGCGCCAAGCGATCTGGACCGGCACTGGGTGCCAGCAGTGGGTGTGAGCAGGGCCAGCGCCAGCGGCAGGTACAGGTGCCGGCAGCAGGTGCAAGCACCCGGCAGGACCACGGTGTGCAGGAGCAAAAAATTTTCAGTGACCACCAGAGGCTCGCCCCAATGACAGCAACAGGCACCCCACCTTGATCTGGAGCCCCCACTCACCTGCTCCACCATCCCGCCATGGCCGATGCCCGCCATGTTCCTCTGTCTGCCGCCTGATGCCGACACCCACCATGTTCTGTGTGCTCTACCTGGTGGTCAGTGCATGTCACAGCAACCAACTGTTCAGTTGTTCGGTTGTTCCGCCATTTGGTCTATTTGCATATTCGGGTTTTATATAGAGATAGATAGATAGTATTGGAAGAACTAGCCACAATCAGACAAGAAGAAGAAATAAAAGGCATCCAAATTGGAAAGGAAGAAGTAAAACTGTCATTGCAGATGACATGACACTGTATACAAAGAACCCTAAAGATTCCATTCAAAAGAAAAGTATAAGAACTGATAAATTCAGTAAAGTAGCAGAACACAAAATAAATATACAGAAATCAACTGCATTTCAATACACCAATAGTGAACTGTCACAAAAGGAAGCTAAGAAAACAATCCCATTTACAATTGCATCAAAAAATAATAAAATAACTGGGAATAAATTTAACCAAGGATGCAAAAGACCTGTGCTCAGAAAATTATAAGACACTGAACAAAGAAAAAGAAGATACAAATAAATGGAAGCATATACCATGGTCATGGATAGGAAGAATTAACATCATTAAAATGTCCATACTACCCAAAGCAACCTATAGATTCAACACAATTTCTATCAAGATACCAATGGCATATTTCACAGAATTAGAACAAATATTTCAAAATGCATATGACCCCAAAAGACCCCTAATAGCCACAACAATCAAAGTTGGAGGAATCACTCTACTGGATATCAAACTCTACTACACAGCCCTAATAATCAAAACAGCATGGTGCTGGCATATTAAAAGCAGACATATAGATCAATGGAACAGAATAGAGAGCCCAGAAATAAACCCATATCTTTATGGTCAATTAATATTTGACAAAGGAGGCAAGAACATATAATTGGATAAAGATAGTCTATTCAATAAATGTTGGGAAAATTGGACGAAAAAATGAAACTAGACCACCTTTTTACACCATACACAAAAATACATTCAAAGTGGATTAAAGACTTGAATGTAAGACTCAAAACCAGGGGTCCTCAAACTTTTTAAACAGGGGGCCAGTTCACTGTCCCTCAGACCGGTGGAGGGCCGGACAATAGTTTAAAAAAACACTATGAACAAATTCCTATGCACACTGCACATATATTATTTTGAAGTAAAAAAAAACAAAACGGGAACAAATACAATATTTGTATTTGCATGTGGCCCGCGAGCCGTAGTTTGAGGACCCCTTCTCAAAACCATAAAGGTCCTAGAAGAAAACACAGGCAGTAAAATCTTGTGTTTCTCAAAGCAACATTTTTTTTCTGATATATCTCCTTGGGCAAGGGAAACAAAAGAAAAAATAAACAAATGAGACATCAAACTAAAAAATTTTTGCACAGCAAAAGTAAACCATCAACAAACTGAAAAGACAACCCATTGAATGAGAGAACATATTTGCCAATGATATATCTGATAAGAGTTTATATCCAAAATTTATAAAGAACTCAGATAACTCAACATCAAAAATAACAAGCAATCCAATTTTAAAATGGGCAAAGGACCAGAATAGACACGTCTCCAAAGAGGACATACAGATGTCAATAGACATATGAAAAGATGCTCAACCTCACTAATCATTAGAGAAATGCAAATTAAGTCAGAATGGTTATTAATAAACTAGAGGCCCGGTGCACGAAATTCGTGCACTTGTGGGGGGTCCCTTAACCCCACCTGCACCCTCTCACAGTCCAGGAGCCCTTGGGGGATGTCCAACTGCCGGCTTAGACTCGCTCTCCAGCACATCCTTAGTGCTGCCATGGAGGCAGGAGAGGCTCCCACCTCCACCACTGCGCTCGGCAGCCATGAGCCCAGCTTCTAGCTGAGCAGCGCTCCCACTGTGGGAGCACACTGACCACCATGGGGCAGCTCCTGCATTGAGCGTCTGCCCCCTGGTGGTCAGTGCGTGTCATAGCAACCAATAATTCTGCCATTCGGTCGATTTGCATATTAGTCTTTTATTATATAGAATCAACAAACAATAAGTGTTGGCAAGGTTGTGGAGAAAAGGAAACCTTCATGTATTGCTGGTGGGAATACAGATTGATGCAGCCACTGTGGAAAGCAGTGTGAAGTTACCTAAAAAAATTAAAAGCAGAACTGCCTTAGGATCCAGGGATTCCACTTTGGGGAGTATATCTGAAGAAACCTGAAATACTAATTCAAAAGAATATATCCACCCTAATAAATGCTGTTCATTTCAGCATTATTTACAATAGGCAAGATTTGGAAACAACCCAAGTGCCCATCACCAGATGAGTGGATAAAAAAGCTGTAGTACATTACACAATGGAATATTACTCAGCCATAAAAAGAAGGAAATCTGACCTTTTGAGACAGCATGGATGGACCTGGAGAGCATTATGCTAAGTGAAATAAGCCAGTCAGAGAAAGACAAATACCATATGATTTCACTTATATGTAGAATTTAACAAACAAAATAAACAAACAAAATAGAAACAGACTCACAGATACAGAGGAAAGACTCACAGCTGTCAGAGTGCAGTGGATGGGGGGACTGGGTGAAAAAGGTGAAGGGACTAAGCAAAAAAAAAAAAAAAAAAATCATAGACACAGATTACAGTGTAGTGATTACCAGGGGGGAATATAAGGGGGAGAAGGAGGTAGAAGAGGGCAAAAGGGGGATAAACGGTATTGGAAGGAGACCAGACTTGGGGTGGTAAACACAACAATGCAATATATAGATGACATATTATAGAAATCGTACACCTAAAACCTATTTAATTTTATTAATCAATGTCACACCAATAAATTCAACTTTAAAAAATGAATGGAATGGAGGACCCCTTCATAATTGGGTCCCAACCATACCTTTCCTGTCTCAACACTCCTGCCATATAACAAGCCTACAAGAAACAACTCAAGATTTTCCAAAAC
This sequence comes from Myotis daubentonii, assembly GCF_963259705.1. Taxonomy (NCBI): domain Eukaryota; kingdom Metazoa; phylum Chordata; class Mammalia; order Chiroptera; family Vespertilionidae; genus Myotis; species Myotis daubentonii. The sequence continues at coordinate 90,137,881 of NC_081845.1, read as the reverse complement.
CCTATTCAATTTTAATCTTTGGCAACTGGCTTATGCTGTCCCCTCTGCCTGGAATGCTTATTTTCCCTTTTACTTGTGGCAAAATTGTACTCAACCTTCGGGACCAAGTTCATTCCTCTTATCTTTAAAGCTTTCCTGACTCTATCAATTTTTTCCTAGCCAAAGTAATCTACTCCCTCTACATTTTATTCAATCCAAAAGTAATTAACTCTTATCATAACATAACATGGTTAGTGGTTTGTCTCCTCAGACAAATGCTTAGTATCTCAGGAATACACTGTGTCTCATTCTTTGTCTTTGCAGCACCCAACATAGTGCTTAGCCACAGCCAGCACCCAATAAATATTTGCTGAGTTGTTAAATAATGCAACATTTAGTGTTGCAACTTTATACATCTTCGGTTAGCAATTCAACTTCAGGTTTACACCATTCAAAAGAATTTTAACATAACCACAACAAAAGATACTGTAAAGACCAACAATTCAATATTTAACAGCAGCATATTTAATTTGCTCAAATCTTTTTGTCAATATTTTTCTTAATTTTTATTGATGAAAGAGAAAACAAAACATCAATTTGTTGTTTCACCCACCCATGCATTCAGTGGTCGATTCCACAGCTAACATTATTGTTTTTGTTTTTGTTTTTGTTTTTGTTGTTTTTACAGGATCAGCAGTAACTGATAAACTCACAGGACACTATGAGAGAGAATCCCACTCAAAACTGTATCACTGAGAATGAGAGTGGCAAAATAATTGCTTTGAGTACACCATTTCAATAAATTTCCAATGGAATGGACCTAGCACAGTGGTCGGCAAACCGCGGCTCGCAAGCCACATGCGGCTCTTTGGCCCCTTGAGTGTGGCTCTTCCACAAAATACCGTGTGCGAAGTTGACTTAAAACTTTAAGTAAAGTTTATTAAGTTAATTTTAGGGAATGTTATGGAGTGAAAGAAGATGTAGTGTCGAGGATTGAGAAAGGCATGTTGAGATGGTTTAGACATACTGAGAGGATGAACGAAAGGAGATCGACGAAACAAGTATACAAGACGAGTGTGGATGGGAGAGTTGGAAGGGGTCGACCTCAGCGAACGTACCTCAATCAGACTGAGGATGTTTTTAGCAAAGGCCAGCTTAGGAGTACCCTAATTAAGTTAATAACAATGTACCTACCTATATAGTTTAAGTTTAATAAATTTGGCTCTCAAAAGGAATTTCAATCGTTGTACTGTTGATATCTGGCTCTGTTGACTAATGAGTTTGCCGACCACTGACCTTGCACATCAGGTAGATTTTAGAAATGGGGACATGCACTGCTAACTAAACACATAAGATACATGCACATTAGTGAGGCATTTATTCGAGTAAGTAATAGAAATCAGAAGTGCACAACAACCTGCTGTCAACTGTAATATCCCTTCAACGTGTTAAGACTCTACTTGAGAGCTCAACGTCCATCCCACCCAGCAAGAGGGCTTTACCTTGTTATCAGTGGGATGCTGATAAAGCCTGCCTGAGCCTGAACACTTTCCCCTCCCAATCTGCTAAACCTTCTATCTCCAACGTTCCCCTATCAGAGACCTTCTGCTCCGCTCATCCGACAAGTGTCTCCTCAATATATCCCCCCAACAGCCAAATTCACACTATTTCTCAACATCTGATTTCTTATCTCTTCTCTAATTCAAAGTTTACTCTTCTTTCAAAGACCAGCTCAAATCTTACCTCTTCCAAAATGTTCATTAACTTAGCACACCACAGTCTGTCATCTTTTCTAAATTTCTAGTGCACTTACTAGTAAAGTGCAGCAGCTCACATAGTACTTGTTCGCATACTACCCCATTTGGTTTCATGATTATCTTTATACATATGCTTTATTTTCCTAACCAGGCTGTTTGCTCTTCAGGGGGAATAAAAGCCAGGTCTTCTATGTCATTTGAAATCCCAACAATCGCCCTGGCTGGTTTGGCTCAGGGGGTGGAGCGCCAGCCTGTGGACTGAAAGGTCATCAGTTCAATCCCCGTCAAGGGTCAAGGGCACATGCCTGGGTTTCGGGCTCAACCCCAATGGGGGGTGTGCAGGAGGCAGCCGATCAATTATTTTCTCTCATAATTGATGTTTCTATCTCTCTCTCTCCCTCTCCCTTTCTCTCTAAAAAATCAATAAAAAATATATATTAGGCATGAGTGGGGGGGGATGGGGGGTAATGTGGGGATAAGGACACATATGTAATAACTTAATCAATAAAGAAATTTATATATATATATATATTAGAAATCCCAACAATCCTCTTCCCACATGTCCCATAATACTGGGGAGAGGGGCACGTGTATTAACTACTTGAAGGGCTGAACTAAATGCTTGCTATACACCACTGACACGGCGTGATATATAACAAATATCTACGGCTTGCCTATTCTGTGGCAAGCGCTTTTGTAAGTACTGAAGGCATACAGCCATGATGGAAACCACACGTGCTTCCTGTGCTAAAACGCTATTGCACTCCGGAGAGGAAGAGACACTGAAGTTCGAGCACTCGAAGTATTACAGGGCAGGGTTTTCTACTGGCTCCCTGATGTAAGAACTTCAGGCAGCATACTTTACAGATCCTCCGTTACGAAACTGAATCACAGAATTTTACAGCCGAGGGGTAACTGAGAAGTAACTTTCTTGCACGGATCACGACTAAACTTCAGAACAGTTCATCTTGCTACAGATTCCAGGCATCTCTCCCTCCGACGCTTCCTCCCAGGGACGGTAAGGGCAGCCGGCACACGGGTACCCAGGAGAAGCCCAGCGCACCGTCTCCCTCGGGCCCGTCTGGCCACCAGCTCTCCCCAACCCGCACGCCGGACAGGATCTGTACTTTCTACTTAGTAAACGGCAAGTCTGTCCTGCGTTTGAGAAAAACGAAAAGCAGTGCCTCCCTTCTGGGAAAAGAAAACAGCTGATGTGAATCTCCGAGGAAGGACTGAACGCAGACTCCCGCCCCCTTGGCCACAAATCTGTCCCCACCACGTGATAAGAATGCCCAGAACCAAGCGTTAGGTGCGAATGACGCCTAACGTGCACATACATGTGAAGTCGGGAGCTCTGGGGAGCGGGCTGGCCCCCTATCTCCTCTGACAGCTCGCCTTCCCCCGGCCGTGGGTGTGTCCGACGCCGCGCGCAGGCACTGATTCACAATTCGGTACTTAACGACCGGCTCCTCGTCCCAGGGCAGCGGCGCCGAAGGCCCCGGCAGCGCCCAACTTTCCGAACCCCAACCCCGGCGTCCCTGGTGGTGCCGCCTCCTCTCGTCTCGGCAGCCTCGTCTCTGGGAGGATGAGGCGCCGTTCTGGGAGCCCGGGCTCCTCCGGGCTTGACTCATTCCGGGAGCCTGGCGGAGCCACCCCGACGCCCCCGGACACCTACTTCTCACTAAACCTTTCAGAACAACAGTCTCCGCCGGCCCCTCGCAGCCGCTTCCCAGAGCGCCCGCGTCCCGAAACTGACCCTCGTCAGCCCCCGTCCGCGGAGGAAGCGGCGGAGGGGCGTGGAGCGGCGCGCGCAGGTGCGGTGGGGGCGTGCGTCCCCGCGCCCCGGCCCGCGCAGCAGGTGCGGCCAGGCCCCACCTCCCCTGCGAGGCCCGGGCTACTCACCCCGACCAAGTTCTGCGACCCAGCCGCCGGCTCAGAGGCCACTTCCGCCGGCTTCGCAGCCCCCTCGAAGCCACCGCCCCCTGGGCCCCTGCCGTCGCCGCCGTCCTCGCCGCCGCCGCCACCGCCGCCGCGGCGCGCGTCCGCTCTCACGCACACCGCCGTGGCCGCGCACGCGCTTTGGCGCGCTGGCGTCACTAAGCAACCGCTGGGCGGCCGGCGGGCGGTGTCCCAGTGTTTCGGGCCCGGAGGTCGCCTCAGGCGGGTTGTGCTGGTTTTCCGCACCCACCCGACCCCTTGCCCTTCGGAGCTGGGGCCCAGGGTGTGGCTGCCCTTCGGCACCTGGCTCCGGGTAAGTGACGTCACCATACGTCACTGTGTGGCGTCACCGAGCTCATCACTGCGAATGGGAAGGTCCCCGGCTTGATCGCGTCCCGCGAGTCTACGGGGCGCCTATGGTGCAGAGAGCAGTGGCCTCGTGCAGACGGGCGCGGGAGCCATAGAGGACTTCTGCGAAGGGCGGATGGTTCTCAAAGGGGGAAAGCCAACCAGGCTGACTGCGCGCTGAAGGTGGAAGGCGGCGAGGGACCGTCGCTGACTCGGAGGAGGGGCAGTGGGCCCAGCCTTGAATTCCCCTGACTCTCGGTTTCCTCATCCTATAAGTAGGGACGGATAACCGTGCCCATCCAGCCTGCATCGGAGAGTGGTGAGGCTGAAGGAAAGGTGCTCTGTAAAGCTTTACCGTCAGAGAAGGCAGTCAAACAAAAGCAATCAAGAATGGACTTGGGGCTCTCGCCGGTTTGGTTCGGTGGAGCACAGGCCCGCGGGCTGAAGGGTCGTGGGTTGGAGTCTGGTCAAGGGCATGTCCCTGGGTTGCAGGCTCCACCTCTGGCCTGGGTGGGGGCAAGCAGCCAACTGATGAATCTCTCTCACATCCCCCTTCCTTCCTCTCCCTCTCTCTGAAAATCAATGGAGAAAATACCCTCCTATGAGGATTAACAAAAAAAAAAACGGCCTTCCAGTCAGATTCCAGTGCGGGATTTTGGAGAGAGTAACTGGAGAGGACATAATTCCAGGCAAAAGAAGCTTCCCGCGTGAAGGTGTGAACATGAAAATGGACAGGAAGAATAAGGCTTGGGGCAGGGAGATTAGTTTTGAGGCCATTGCTGTACTCCAGATAAGAAGCAAGGAGCAGAACCAACTCATTGGCGATGATAATCATTGGCAACGGGAAGGGGTAGATGTGAGCGTGGTTAAGGTGGTAGAATGGGCAGCGCTGAGGGGACTAAATGTGTAGGCCACATTTCTGATATGGATGCTGCTGGGGTGGATGGTGGAAACATTTAGCAAGATGCAAAGAAAACAGTCTCCCGGCTGTCCAAAGGTTTCTGACCTAAGTTACGAGTAGTGGCAGTCCTAGGGGGATGACTAGACTTGTGGGCTATGATGATGAGTTCAAATATAAATGTTTATTGGGGAAACACTTATTCTTCACTCATGATGTCTCCTTCCATATGGAGTGACATCCATTAATATTCGTGGCCTCCCGCTGCGCCTGCCTCCAGCTCACTCCTCCCTGATTGGTGAATTTAGAAAAAAAGAATGTGTACCCAAAGGAAGCTGCCTTCACACAGCTGTCCTGGTGTTCTTCTCTCCTCCAGGAGCAGGGCCTTGGGGCGGGGTTGAGGGTGCCTGGTCCAGGGCTACAGAGTTAGTAAACCTATTTAATTCCAGAGTTTGGCATTAGGAAGCTCTCTGTCTACAGATAATATCCAATACTTTTCCAGTTGTAGTATCCTATATAATAAAATCCTAATATGCAAATTGTCCCCTTGGGCAGGAATTCAACCCACCAAGAGTTTGACTGCTCGCTATGACATGTGCTGACCACCAGGGGGCGGCACAGAATATGGTGGGCATTGGCCATGCGGCAGTAGAAACTGCTGGCCCCAATGGGCCCTTCGGGAGCCAGACCACGGCAGGATGGTGGAGCAGGTGAACGGGTGGCAGGCCAACGTGGGTGCGAGCAAGGGCCCGGTCACCCTGTAGATGGTGACCAGCAGCTGAGGGAGCCGAGCAGGGGGCCCAGCCCCAAATGATCACCCCGCAGAGGGTGACCAGTGGCAGCAGCGGGGGGTGGGGCCGGCAAGCGGGCAGCACCAGGCCAAGGCAGATGCAAGCGGGGGCCCTGATCACCTGCCAGTCACCCGGCACACAGTGACCAGAGGTGGGGGGGTGGGCTGGCAAACGGGCAGCGCTAGGCCCAGGCAGGGTACCAGGCGGGGCTGCAGGGCTGTGAGGCTGGGGGGTGCAAGCTAGGGCCCGATCTCCGCAGGCCACCCTAAGGGGCCCCACCTGTGCACGAATTTTGTGCACTGGGCCTCTAGTACAGAATAATGCCCCAAAGATGTTCATGTCCTACTCGTCTAGAACCTGTGAATATGTTAACTTTACATGGTAAAAGGGACTTTGCATCCGTGATTTAATTAAGGATTCTGAAATGGCGAGATTATCTTGGAATCAGGCTGGGCTGGAGACAGGAGAGCCATAGTCAGAAAAGGAAATAGGATGATGGAAGCAGAGATCAGAGAGATTTGGACAGTCTGTACCGCTGGCTTTGAAGATGGAGCCAGGAATGCAGGCATCCTCTAGAAGCTGGAAAAGGCAAGGAAATAATTTCTCCTAGAACCCCCAGAAAGAACACAGCCCAGCCTTGATTTCAAGATTACTGATCTCCAAAACTGTAAGATAATAAATTTGTGTATTAAGCCCCTAAGCTTGTGGTAATTTTTTTACAATAGGAAACTAATACAGTCAGTGGTGAAGATGATCGTTTGTCGCTGGCTGCACTCTCCTTTATCTGGAAAAGAAGAGTGCAATTAATTAGGTTCCCTCCAAGATTACTGCCGTGATTGTGACTTGATGGAGGAAACCTCCACATCTAGAGGGAACTATCTAATGGGCAGTAGAATTACACAGGTCTGTGAATGGTGAGACAGTGAGTTAAAATAAAATAGTTGTGGAAGACATTAACTACTATTGGTAATGTAAGTCCTAGGCATAGATCAGGGAGAAAATATAGAAGAAACAATAAAGAGAACCAGCAATAGAGCCCAGGAAACACTTAAAAAGGAAGGCAAATGAACAGAAGCCCAAGAAAAGTCTGAGGTAGAATGGCCAGAGAGAGTAAAGAAGTAGGTGGGGAATGCCTCTGAAGCCACGGTAGGAAAGAATTGCAAGATGGAGATGGTCCGCAGGGCAGAGACCACAAATAGGTCAAGTATTTCAAGGGCGAAAAGCAGTGACTGGATTTAGTAACACAAAAGTGTTTGATAACTAACAATAGCAGCTGTAGTGAGGCAGTAGAGACAGACACCAAATTACTGGGTTCTGAAAAGCAGGTCGATATGGTGGATTGGCCTCTGGACCGGTTGATGCAAGTTTCAGAGTCTGGCTAGATAACCTCCGGCAAATCACTTAACTATTCTATTCCCAGGTTTTGGTTTTTCTCATCTGCCAACGGGAAGAATCAGGCTGAGTCTGATTTTCACATAAATTCCTAGATAATCCCCTCAACGTTATATTAGACTCATTTGCTTATAACAGCACATTTGAAATCCTACTCAGATCACCTCACCAAACAGTGAGAGTAGTATATGGATATGACACAGTTATTCAAGGAACTCTCCTTTTGGGGAAGAAGATAAACACATAAGTATGTAACTAATTGCCACAGCTCTTTCTTAAACAAAGCAAGGCATAAATTCAACAAACTATAACTGTAACAATGTATATATGCTATATTATAAGTCTGTATGAAATGAAATGAAGGATGTATAAAGTTTTACAGGTGAGGGAGTGATCAGTTTTGCCTAATTGATACCAAGATATTGTATTTACCAACTCTCTCAGGTAGACACTGCGCCTCAAAAAATGGAATAGCTATACCCAGGCATTCCCATGATGATAAAAAAACAGCGGGAGTTGTCCTAAGCCAGTGCTGATCATTTAACATTCTTTCTAAGTGGTTTTGTTGTGATCTCAATGAATATTTATGTACAACTACTTCCAAACAGTGTACTTAGTTAGGGAGGAAAGGGGAACACGTGAAAAATTGAATGCAAGACTAATTTACTTTCCCATCAGATCCAAGGGGAAACATTTATTTGTTACACATGCCATCGTCTGTTACATTTGCTCATCTAATCCTCATATATTATTGTTAGTACATACAGACTAGGGAAAAGCCCCAAGTCTGAAACCTACCTCTGTAAGCAAAGGGCAGGGAACGACTGAAGAAAGAGGCTGGCCACTCCATCTGGTAATCAATAGAGTTTATTAAGGGAAGTTTACATACATTGGATGTCTTGGGAGGCCGCAAGACAAAGTGGATCCCAGCAGCACTGGGAATTGTCACAGGTACTCGTACCTGAGTGCTGTCAGATTTGGGAAAGTACATCCTTGACCAGGTCAGGACAACAACCTGTTCCAGGAACCAGCACAAAGCAGGAGGCAAGGAGAGGTGGTGATTTATTTCAAAAGTCTTTAAGGGGGTGCTCGCTTCAGCAGCACATATACTAAAATTGGAATGATACAGAGAAGATTAGCATGGCCCCTGCGCAAGGATGACACGCAAATTCGTGAAGCGTTCCATATTTTTTTGTAATGCCTTAACTACTAATAAAAAAAAAAAAGTCTTTAAGGGGGAGTTTGCAGAAAGCAACTCTGTTCTGGCCCCGATCCAGCACATGGGAGGGTAACTGCTCTACAGCCCAGCAGATTGCTTTCATGTGGTAGTATGAGCATCTGGGGTTGCCAGATTTGAAAATTTATCACGTTAGTTACCTCTAAATCAGTGGTTCTCAACCTTGGCTGCACATTAGAATCACCTGGGAATCTTTTTAGAATCCTCATTTCTGGGCCTCATCCTCCAGAAATTCTGTTTCTTTGTTATTAATGTTGTCAAAGAAACAGAATTTCCGAGGATGAGGCCCAGAAATCAGGATTTTAAAAAGATTCCCAGGTGATTCTAATGTGTAGCCAAGGTTGAGAACCACTGCTCTAAATGTAGGTAACTAACATGAACTTTGTAAAAAAAATAATAATAAATGATGTGTCTGTGAGTTTGCAGACCCTCTGCTCTGTCGGATAGAACTTGAAAACCTAATTTTTTAAATTTATTTTTAAAAATTGTTTTTTAAGGAAAATCATGGATTGCCTGCAGGTTGCTCCCTCTGTCCACCATCATGTGGTATATATATATATATATATACAATGGAATATTATTTAGCCATAAAAAGAATGGAATCTTTTTTTTTTTAAATATATTTTATTGATTTTCTACAGAGAGGAAGGGAGAGAGATAGAGAGCTAGAAACAGCGATGAGAAAGAAACATCGATCAGCTGCCTCCTGCACATCTCCCACTGGGGATGTGCCCACAACCCAGGCACATGCCCTTGACCGGAATCGAACCTGGGACCCTCCAGTCTGCAGGCTGACGCTCTATCCACTGAGCCAAACCGGTTTCGGCAAAAAAAGAGAATGGAATCTTGACATCTGCAACAACCTGGATGGACCTTGATGGCTTTATGCTAAGTGAAATAAGTCAGACCAAAAAAAAAGAAAACCACACAAATATCATGGGATCTTATTATATGTGGAATCTAAAAAAATAAAATAGTAAAGTAGTCTCAGTTTCCCTCTTCCACCTGTCCTGGCTTACTAGGCTCTCTCAGGGAGGATGAAGAGAATAAAGGCGGTCAGATGTATGGTGATGGAAGGAGACTATAATTCTTCAATTATAGCACACAATAGAGTATATTTAGGTGTCAAATGATGAGGTTGTACATCTGAAATTTGTATAATGTTATAAATCAAAGTTACTCCAATAAACTTTAAAAAATAAAAAATAAAGTAAATCTCATAGGTACAGAACACAGAGTGATGATTGCCAGAGTTGGGGGGTTGCTAAACTATACAAACTTACCTAGTTATAAAATAAATAAGTCATGGGGATGTAACATACAAAATGGTGACTATCCTATATAATAAAAAGCTAATATGCAAATCAACCCAGCTGCGGAACGACTGGTCGCTATGACGCACACTGAGCACCAGGGGGAAGACGCTCAACGCAGGAGCTGCCCCCTGGTGGTCAGTTTCGGGGGAGTGGGCTCATGGCTGGTGAGCGCATCGCAGTGGTGGGAGCCTCTCCCGCCTCCACTGCAGGCAGACAGTAAGGAACAAGGGGTCATAAAGTGATTTGGGGGCATATTGAGTCCTACTTCCAGAGGTTCTGATTTGAGGAGTACTATGTGAGTCTGTTTTCAATATATACTCTATGTAACTGTGATACAAAAGGTATGCAAAAAATCAAAGTAGGCTATGGGGGAAACGCCCAGTAGATTTATTCTGAATTTCCATCTAAATGGCATCTGGATGCTTGAGCTAATTTAAATGTGACTTAGAAAGATAAGAGTGTTGGGACTATCTGTCCCTTAAAAGTTATGGAACATTGTCTACCCGTTGTGTCTAAAGACATATCAAAGATTATTATGTGTCTGAGTCATGTATTTTAAATACCTGAAAAGGGATGATAGTTTTAGTCAACATAGGCTAGACTATGCAACAATTAATATAATCCTAAAATATGGATGGCTTTTTCCAGAGGAAAAGAACATCTCACATTAATACATTCTCAAGCCAACAGTGACAAACATCAGCTCTACTCACAATTCATGTCAAACTACCACAGAACCAGCCTCAGGGGAGCCAGGAAGTGCATCCTATCAGGCTTCCAGAAAGAGAAGAGAACCAGGTATCAGAGAGCAGCACTAATGATTGCCACAGTGATGGTAAATAAAACTTGGTGATCACGTCACAAGAGAGATGAGACCTCCAGACACATGGTGGGATGGTGGGTGGCAAAGATGTGAAGGATTTAGGATGAGCTTTTAGAAAACTTCTTGACTAGAGAAAGAAGCCAAAATGAAATGACCAAGAACAAAATGTTAAGTTAGAAATGTTTTCTGGACAAACATCCTTGACTACTTCTCTTTTCTAAAGAGAGGCCTGATCCTGAAAGGGATCTCATCTGAGGCTTCAGGTTCTTGAGAGGATGATGTGGGGCATTGTGATTCAGGCACAGGGACACATCTGTGCACTGATGTACTGTGCCAGAGACAGACTGGGGAGCCAGCAGCCTCCAGAGTCTCCATCTGAACTTAGGGAAAAGATCAGTCCAGGGGCTGCCTGAAGTGCCCCAGGAAGTTGACCCTTGTGTACCTCTCCGTAGAAGAATAAAAGCAGCACTGGGACAAGCCATTTGATTCCACTGACACTGGGAGCCGCCTGTTCTGTTTCTTCCTTTTTGTTTTGGTTTACTTCCTTCAAGTAAATGCCTCTATATGACTTGTGATATGACCTTTCCATTGCCCACACACATCCTTGTGTGTGTATAGTAGACTGATAACTCTTCATAGGTATTCAGTGATTTGCCTTGTAGATAGATTTCATTTGTTTGCTGTAGTGAACTTAAGCATGGCTATGTGACTAATTTTGGTCAGTGAAATGTGAGCAAAACTAATGTGTCAGTTACAGCTGAAGCTTTTATGCTCTCTGTCCCTTTGCCTAGATGACCAACAATATTCCAGATAAAGACTGTGTCAATAGCTGTAACTGAAAAAAATCAGTGGACATATTGTAAGGCAAGAATAAAACTTTTTTGTAAGTCACTGAGATTTGAGGGATCATTTGTTACTGCTGCATAATCTAACCTATACTAACTGATAGATTAAGCCATTGAGACCCATCAGGCAGGCAATGATGGATTTAGAATGAGCAATAAGAGAGAAATATCTGTTTCAAAATACTATATTAGAGGAACTGACAGGTGGGATTTCTTGATTAAGGCATAGAGAAGGGTATTTTTAGATTAAGTGGGCAAGAATTGGAAGGAGAATAAAATCAAAGGCTAACTGAAAGACTAGAAAAATGTTTCTAAAATCCACAACAGAAAAAATATCAAGGCAAATAATTTAAAGAAAAAATGAGAAAATGAACTAAATAAGTGTTAAATAAAATAGAAAATGCAAATTGCCAAAAAAAGTATGAAAAGATGTTCAACTTCACTTGTACTGAGGGAAAATCAGATCAGATGGGAGTGTGAATTGTTGCAACGTTCCTGGAAAGTAATCTAACAGCATCTACAAAAATTTAAAATGTACTTACCCATGGATCCTCATAAGAGTCTATATTCCCCTTAAAAAAAAAAAAATCCCTACAGCCTTGGTCAGTTGCTCAGTGGTTAGAGCATTTGCCCATGGACCGAAGGATCGTGGGTTTGATTCCCAGTCAAGGTCATGTACTTCAGTTGCAGTTCCCCAGCCTGGGTAGGGGTATGTATGAGAGGCAACTGATCGATATCTCTCTCTCACATCAATGTTTCTTTCTCTTTTTCTCCCACTCCTCCCTCCCTTCTACTCACTCTAGAAATCAATGGAAAAAAGATCATCAGGTGAGGATATTTTTAAAATCCATGTAAAACACACATACATCCATGCACACACATACCAGATGTTTACTTCAGTACTGTTTTCAATAAGAAACTGGAAACAACTACAATTTCCATGTGTAGAGGAATGGTTAAATGAATTATATACATATTGTGGGTAATATTGGGTTATTAAAAAGAATGGGACCTAGCCCTGGCCAGGTAGCTCAGTTGTTAGAGTGTCATCCTGTTACACAAAGGTTGGGGGTTTGATCTCTGATCAGGGCACATACAAGAATCAACCAGTAAATGCATAAATAAGTAGAACAACTCTCTCTCTCTCTCTCTCTCTCTCTCTCTCTCTCTCTCTCTCTCTCTCTCTCTCCCCTCTCTCTCAAATCAATCAAAATTTTTTTCAAAGAATAGGATATATAGATATTGACCTGTTAAGATGTAATTGATACACTATTAGGAATAAAATGTTAGTTGAAGAACGCTGTAAGAATATGATGTTATATTTGTAAAATATTTTAAAGGGGGAAAATTTTGACTTACACTTATGTATGAATTTCCTATTGTTGTTGTAACAAATTACAGCAGCAGAAATTTGGTGGCTTAAAATAACACACATTATTTTCTTAGACTCTCTGGAGGTCAAAAGTAAAATATCTGTGTCACTGAACTGAAATCAACGTGTAGGTGGGCCATGCTCTCTCCAGCTTCTTGTGGCTGCCAGTATTCCTTAGCTTGTGGCCATCTCATTCCAATCTTTACTGTCATTGTCATGTTTTCCTCTTCTGTGTCAAATCTATCTCTGTCTCCTTCAAAGGATACTTAATATTGCATTTAGGATCCACCCAGATAATCAAGGATAAAGCATCTCCTTTTCTCAAGATACTTAATCACATGTCCAAAGACCTTTAGAACCTGGATATTTTGGGAGCCATTATTTAGCCCACCACAACATGTTTATATTTATTTGTGAATTTAAGGATAGATATATACACCAATTTTTAATACATTACTTCAAGATGGGTGTGTTTGGGGAATGAGAGGGAAGCTATTAATTTCATTTCTATATACTTTGGCTAAAAATAATAAAGTAGGACTTTTTTTAAAAAAAGATAAGAGCAAAAATTTCATATAAATGCAAACAAAAAGAAAGCAGAGGTGGTAATATTAATTTCAGACAGTGGAATTTAAGGTCAATGGCATTACACAGAAAAAAATTGGGGGTTTTTTATGTGATAAAAGCCCAGTAAATGAAGATATGTTATAAACCTTTATATATAAAATACTATAGGAGCAAATTATGCCAGGCAAACCTTTTTCTAAAATTTAAGATTTTCATAAAACTACAACTTTATAAGAGGACTTTAATATATGTGGGGGTTTTTAGAATTTTTGCATCAAGTAGACGATGATGATGGTAGGAGAAGGAAGAGCAAAAGAAAAAGAGGAAGAAGGAGGAGGAAAAGCTGAAGGAGAGTGAGGGGAATGGGGATAGTAGCAGTTGTGGAAGATTTTAATTAAATTCTCAGTGACTTTGATGTAACAGTTTTATTTATTTTTTTATGATGTACTAGTTTTAAATAGAACTTAGTATCCCGTAACAGAAGATACTTATTGTTCTTTCCAAAGAACACCCACAAAAATCAAGCATATGCTTCTTCACAAAGAAAGAAAAAATGACACAGTTTACATTCTCCAGCCACAATGCAACAAACTACAATTAACATCAAGAGGATACCAAAATAGGATTTATCTTCTTGAGTTAAAGAGAAAAGCAAATCAGAAATTACAAAAATTACAAAAGAATAACAGTGAGAGTCTACATATGAAAAGCTGTGGTATGTGACCAAAACAGTTCTGAGGGGAAAAAAACATTTTTAAATGTACTTTTTAAAAATCATTTTTTTATTTTTCAATTACAGTTGACATACATTATTATTATATTAGTTTCAGGTGTGCACCTCAGTGATTAGACATTACATAATTTACTAAGTGATCATCCAGATAAATCTCACACCCATCTGACACCAACATAGTAATTAGAATATTATTGACTATGTTCCCAATGGTATTCTTTACATCCCCATGACTATTCTGTGACAACCAATTTGTACTTCTTAAACCTTTCACCTTTTTCAACCATTCCCCCAAAACCCTCCCATCTGGCAACTGTCAAAATGTTCTCTGTATTTATGAGTTTGTTTCTATTCTGCTTCTTCCTTTTTTTAAGATTCATTTGTTAATAAATATATTTTTGACCATTTTATTGTTTTTTATTTCTTCTTCTTCTTCTTCTTCTTCTTCTTCTTCTTCTTCTTCTTCTTCTTCTTCTTCTTCTTCTCCTTCTCCTCCTCCTCCTCCTCCTCCTCCCCCTCCTCCTCCTCCTCCTCCTCTCCCTCCTCCTCCTCCTCCTTCAAGAAGACCCTTTAGGGAGAACCAAGATGGCGGCATAGGTTAACGCCGGAGTTTGCTGCTTTGAACAACTACTTCAAAAGTGAAACCAAAAAACAGAAGGGACATCACCCAGAACCACAGGAACGCTGGCTGAGTGGAAGTCCTACAACCAGGAGGAAAGAGAAACGCACACGGACACTCAGAGGAGGCGCAGTGCTGAAGTCAAATTCTGAGGTGCGGAGTGCGCAGAGCGGGCTGGCGGCGGAGGGCGCGGTTGGCGTTTTCAATCGGGAGGGAGTCGCAGACTCTGAGCTCCAGATCCGGGCGAGTCTTTAGGAATTCAGACTCAAACGGGAGAAGCGGGACTGTCTGGCTTCGGTCAGAGCGAGTGCAGCTTTCTCTCCGAGCTTTGCAGTGGGTGCTGGGACTCAGAGAGGCAGAGCCCCTGGGGACAAGACTGAGAGCCGCCATAACTGCTCTCTCCAGCCCACCCTGTTGATCTTGTGCGACCCGCCCCGCCCAAGCCCTGCACAGAGGCATTTGCCGGATAGCCTCAGGCAAAGGCTAGATTAGCACCTCCCTAGAGGACAGAAGTTCTCTCACTGCTGACATAGCTGACTCTCATAGCCACTTGGCCTGGAGGTCAAACCCTCCCTGGAATTAGCTACAACAATCAAGATTTAACTATAAGACTGCGAACAAAGACCACTAGGGGGTGCACCAAGGAAGCATAACAAAATGCGGAGACAAAGAAACAGGACAAAATTGTCAATGGAAGATATAGAGTTCAGAACCACACTTTTAAGGTCTCTCAAGAACTGTTTAGAAGCTGCCGATAAACTTAATGAGATCTACACGAAAACTAATAAGACCCTCGATCTTATATTGGGGAACCAACTAGAAATTAAGCATACACGGACTGAAATAACGAATATTATACAGACGCCTGACAGCAGACCAGAGGAGCGCAAGAATCAAGTCAATGATTTGAAATGCGAGGAAGCAAAAAACATCCAACCGGAAAAGCAAAATGAAAAAAGAATCCAAAAATGCGAGGATAGTGTAAGGAGCCTCTGGGACAGCTTCAAGTGTACCAATATCAGAATTATAGGGGTGCCAGAAGATGAGATAGAGCAAGATATTGAAAACCTATTTGAAGAAATAATGACAGAAAACTTCCCCCACCTGGTGAAAGAAATGGACTTACAGGTCCAAGAAGCGCGGAGAACCCCAAACAAAAGGAATCCAAAGAGGACCACACCAAGACACATCATAATTAAAATGCCAAGAGCAAAAGATAAAGAGAGAATCTTAAAACAGCAAGAGAAAGAAACTCAGTTACCTACAAGGGAATACCCATACGACTGTCAGCTGATTTCTCAACAGAAACTTTGCAGGCCAGAAGGGAGTGGCAAGAAATATTCAAAGTGATGAATACCAAGAACCTACAACCAAGATTACTTTATCCAGCAAAGCTATCATTCAGAGTTGAAGGTCAGATAAAGAGCTTCACAGATAAGGAAAAGCTAAAGGAGTTCATCACCACCAAACCAGGATTATATGAAATGCTGAAAGGTATCCTTTAAGAAGAGGAAGAGGAAGAGGAAGAAAAAGGTAAAGATACAAATTATGAACAACAAATATGCATCTATCAACAAGTGAATCTAAGAATCAAGTGAATAAATAATCTGATGAACAGAATGAACTGTTGATTATAATAGAATCAGGGACATAGAAAGGGAATGGACTGACTATTCTTGGGGGGGAAAGGGGTGTGGGAGATGTGGGAAGAGACTGGACAAAAATCGTGCACCTATGGATGAGGACAGTGGGTGGGGAGTGAGGGCGGAGGGTGGGGTGGGAACTGGGAGGAGGGGAGTTATGGGGGGGAAAAAAGAAGAACAAATGTAATAATCTGAACAATAAAGATTTAATTAAAAAAAAAAAAAAGAAGACCCTTTAACATTTCATATAATACTAGTTTGGTGGTGATGAATTCCTTTGGCATTTTCTTGTCTGGGAAGTTCTTTCTCTGTCCTTCAATTTTAAATGCTAGCTTTGCTAGGTAGAGTAATCTTGGTTCTAGGTCCTTGCTTTTTGTTACTTTGAATATCTCTTGCCACTCTCTTTTGGCCTGCAAATTTTCTGTTGAGAAATCATCTGACAAGTCTTATCGGAGCTCCCTTGTAGATAACTAATTGCTATTCTCTTACTGCTTTTAAGAATCTCTCTTTGTCTTTAATCTTTTACATTTTAATGATGATACCTCTTGTTGGTCTCTTTGGGTTCATCTTGTTTGGGACTCTCTGTGCTTCCTGGACTTATTAGTCTATTTCCTTCACCAAGTTAGGGAAGTTTTCTGTCAATATTTTTTCAACTAAGTTTTCAATTTCTTGTTCTCTCTTCTCCTTCTGGCAACCCCATAATATGAATATTGGTACACTTGAAGTTGTCCCAGGGCTCCTTACACTATCCTCATTTTTTTTTCTTGTTCTCATTTGGTGTTTTTTTGCTTCTTTATATTCTAAGTCGCTGCTTTGATTCTCAGCTTCATCTACTCTACTATCAATTTCCTGAAATATATCCTTTGTTTCAGTTAATGTGTTCTTTATTTCTGACTGGATCTTTTTTATGTGTTCTATCTCCACTTTTATGTTTTCTTTCTCTTTATTGAAGTTCCCACTAAGTTTATATACTCTTCCCTAAGTTCATTGAGCATCTTTATAACCATTGTTTTGAACTTTGCATCTGGGAGATTGCTTGTCTCCATTTCGTTAGTGCTTTTTCTACAGTTTTTTGTTCTGTTCTTTCATCTGGGCCATGTTCCTTTGTCTCCTCATTTTGGCAGCCTGCTTGTGTTTATTTCTATGTATTAGATAGAGCTGCTATGTCTCATGGGGTTGGTAAAGTGACCTAATGTAGTAGGTGTTCTTTAGGGTCCAGTGGCACAGCCTTCCCAATCACCCAAGCTGGGCACTTGAGGTGTGCCCTCCCTGTGTGGGCTGTGCACACCCTCTTGTAGTTGAGCCTTGATTGCTATTATCACATCAATGGGAGGGATTTACCCCCCAGGTCTATCATCTGCAAGGACTGGCTATGATCACGGACCAAACTCTGATCTCTGTGGAGGATCAGCTGTTCAAGGCCCCGCCCCACAGAACAGGCACCCACTGAGTCTGCCCCTTGAGTGTGTTGTTTGTGGAGGTGGTTGGGTGGTGGTGCTTCATCATGGTCTGAAGCAGTCCACCAGGTGCTCTGACTCTGGGACCTCCCGTGAAGTTCAGGTCAAGGTCAGCTGCCACCTGTGTTCTGCTGGGGCCAACTGGCATGAGCTACAAATCAAACTTCAGATGGGCTTGTGCTGGGCTTGGAGGTGCCAGGCCAGGCTAAGCTGCTAACCAAGACTGGATGCTGCTAATGCCTGGCCTGGGGCCACTTAATGAAATGTTTAGGGCACACTGAGGCCAGATACTGCTTGTTTGAAAGATTTTAGGAAAATCAGAAGCATGGGCCAAGACAGGCCATTTGTATGAAAGACCACTGGAAAAACAGCTTGTTTGGCTTCAAATTTGGGTGGGGTGGGACTTCAGGGAATCACCATGGTGGGGCAAACAGTGTGAGCCAGGTTGATGGAGTCTCAGATGTAGTACCTACCTGCAGGCTGGGACCCTTCTGTCCTCAGTGGGGCCTCCTGTAGCTGAGATATTCCTCCTGATTTTTATCTGACACACATGGGTGTGGGCCCAGCCCATTATGCATCTCCTACCAGTTTCTACATGGCTTCTTCTTTAATTCCCTTCTTTAAATCTGTCGTAGGACTTTCATTCAGCCAGAATTCAGGCAGTTCTGCATAATGGTTGTTCTGTAGTTTAGTTGTAATTTTGATGGGGTCGTGAGAGGATGAGAGTACCACGTTTATGTACACCACCCTCTTGACCAGAAGTATCCTGAGATTTAAAAATATTGTCAATAAGGAATCATTCCACTTAATGGAGGTGCAGAGAAAAATTAAGAAATTGGCATGCAGGGAGATATAGAAACGTACCAATCAGTTATTGCCATGAAATATTGTGTAACAAATAGCCACAAAAATGTCATGGGCATACAATTAGCATTTATGTCTTGCTCATTCACATCAGCTAAGATCATCTGCTCAGGCCATGGGACACCTGGGGTGTCTCTGCTCCATGTGTCCCATTCTGGGATTCAGGCCAGAAGAGCAGTAGCTCCCTGGAGTATATTCTTCTCTTGGTGATAGAAGCCCAAGGGGCCCACTCTTCAGAAAAGGAGGTTCAGCAGTGAGCACAGGACAATGGAACCCTCTGGACCCATCACACACTGCCCACCAAGAAGTTGCTGCTCTGAGAGAGTGATGAAATGGTCCTTGAAGGTGCAGCTGAGGTGCCAGCTTGGAGATGATACCCTGCAATGATGAGGTGCCATCCACCAGACACATTATATCCCCTAAATCAATTATCATCATTCTTGCTGTACTCCCAATAGGTGTTATATGGGTTCAGAAACCAAGGGTTGGAGGTGGAAATATAAGCAGCCCCTCTGACTACCATTGCCCCAATTATCCATTGGGAGCTTTGTGTTTTCTGTCGCCACAACTCTAGGTTCTGCTTGCCTAGAGGCCCTTCTTCCCCAAGGGGAACGCTTTTACCAGGCGACAGGATGAGTCCCATTGATTTCTTTTGTTGTGGTAAAATACACAAAAGATAAAATTTACTATGTTAATCATTTTAAAGTATACAGTTCAGTGGCTTTAAATACATTTACATTGTTGTAAAATGACCACCACCATCCTTCTCCAGAACTTTTTCATCTTTCAGACTGAAATTCTGTACTTATTAAGCAATGATTCCCCATTTCCCCCTCCCTCTAGCCTTTGGAAACCACCATTCTGTCCCTATGAATTTGTCTGTTTTAGGTATCTCATGTAATATAAGTGGAATCACACAATATTTATCCTTTTGTGTCTGGCTTATTTCACTTGGCGTAATATCTTCAATTTTCATCCATGTTGAAGCATATGTCAGAATTTCCTTCCTTTTTAAGGCTGAATAATATTCCATTGTATGCATACACCACATTTTGTCTATCCATTCATTCATCAATGGACATTTGGGTGGTTTCGCCTTTTGGCTTTTTGTGAATAATGCTGCTACAAACACTGGTGTACAATTACCAGTTTTAGTCTCTGCTTTCAATTATTTTGGGTATTTACTGTTATATGGTCTCTTCCAGGAATTTTCCTTGGCAGAAGGAAGCTGCCTTACTCAAGGTAGATTCCCTCTTTGGGGGCATGTGCATCAAATGACTGGTCATTGTAGGGGTACAAAGGCCAGGCCTGGCCCCCGGACCTCAACCCGTGACCTTTCTAAGAGACCACCCCAGCTTCAGAGCTCCTCATGGAACTGGCGGAGGCCTCTATTGCCACTGTATTGGTTAAACCTGTCCTCCTGCCTGATTGCGGTTTCTTCACTCCCTTGAAGCATGGTTGCTGAAAGCACTTCCAACTATACCACCTGTACGTCAGCCTCCCTTTCTGAGCCTGTTCCCTGGGCACCTACCTACAACATTGTCCTCTACCTATGGCTTTGCAGTGCTAACTTTCTCATAAATCTAGTATCCATTACCTGAGGATCTGTTTCTGGACTTTCTATTCTTTCCCTTTGATCTATATGTCTATCATTGTACCAATACCTCACTGCCTTAGTCATTGGGGCATTAGAGTAAGCCTTGACATCTGGTAGAAAAAGCTATCCAAGTTTGCTTTATCACTTTATCCATGTCTGCTTGGCCGTTTGCATTTCTATATACATTTTAGAACCAGCTTGCCAAATTCCATAAAAATCCTTCGCTGAGTATGGCTGGGATTTCATTGAATCTAAAGGTCAATTTAGAGATAACTTATTTCTGGTTATTGATTCTTCTAATTTGTAAACATGGTATATCCCTTCATTTACTTGTTTTTAGATTTGTCATTAAAATTTTATTGTTCTAGTTTATAGAGGTCTTACAAATCTTCTTAGATTTATTCCTAGGTATTTCATGTTTTATTTGCTATTTTAAATAAAGTCATTTAAAAATTTATGTATATTGATTTTTGTATATTGAGTTTCTATCCAGCTATCTTGCTAAATTCAGATTTCTTTATTAAATCCTCACTCTGTGGTCTCCAGTCCATTTACAAGTCATATTCCTGCAGATGCTGGAGATCGTCCTGAACAAGGAAAGCAGGTGAAAACAAAATGCTGAGAACCTGGGAGAATATGTCCTCAATGGAACCGGGTTTGCATGTAGTACATGGGGAGGAACAAACGAGCTTAGAGGAAAACGGCCAGGAGTGTGTCAGCTCTGAAGAAAAGCAAAGAGGAGGGACTGTCCGGAACAGACAAGTCATTTATGCCACTTGGAAAGAAGGTTGGGACTAGCCAAGAGACACATAGTAATGATGGCGGTGGGGCTGCAAGTGAAAGGATAAGGGATGTCCGGAAGGGCTGCAGAACAGATAGATGTCACATGGTTTTGTAGAATTAAACCTGCAAATCCATGGAGAGTGCTGACACTTAGGGCAGCTGTTCTCAGAGTGTGGCCCCGGACCAGCAGCATCAGCAGCGTCTGGGAACTTGTTAGAAAGGCAGATTCCAGAGCCCACCTCCGGCCTACTGAATCAGGACTCTGGGGGTGACAAGCCTTCCACGGGATTCTGATACATACCAAATTATGAGAACCACCAATTTAGGAGTGGACTCTTCAAATTAGTCCAGATGCTGTGATTGCCACTAGTAGCCCCAAATAGGGTAGTTGGTATTGCGTTTATACCTATTTCACTCTTGCCGACATTTTGCTTTGCCCTGCGCTCCAGTTGTTCTGTGCAGTTTGCCTGTTCGGACTATAATGTTCTCCTGCAGGACCTGTCTCATACTCCCAGCCTCTTGTTCTATGAGAACACTTCATATGATTGTGTGCTCCTAGTCATGCTCAGCACACTCCTCTATCATAATAATGGGATATGAATCCTTGTATCCCGTGGTTCATGTGGCATATTTTGAAATGTTAATTTTTCTCCCTGCATTTCTGCAATGTAGGCTTAGGGATGTTAAAAAGAAAAAAGGCCTTTGACTTTCAAAAACAGAAACCTTCATGCTTTGGGTTGAGGAGGGAGTTAGGAGGGAGAGCGCCACCACCTGGTGAGGCCCTGTGACGAGGCTCTACCTTCCCCTGCGCCTGTGGGTTAAATGGAGGGAAAACACATCTGAAATATGGGAGTCTGCAGATCTAGAAGGCGAGGGTCCCTGTATTTGGCTTCCCGAGTGGGACCCCTGGAAGTCAGCAAGCTCCCTGGGAAGCTTGGCTATGAGAGATGTCTACTAGATAGGACCTTATACAAACCTCAGGGTTAGCTTCCCACGGTCTCACGTGATGCCAGAGTAGCAGAATGACCCAATGCTCCCTAGGTAAGTGTTGTGCAGAAGTCTTAGCCCCAAAGATTTCCCTGTAGGCTAACATGGCATGGAAATAGATGAATGATGCAGCAAGGGAGGTGCCAAACCTGAAGTAGCCTCAACAGTGAGAATGAATGATGGTCTAACAGCAGGCTACACAGATTTACAACAAAGGACTATTTAGGGTACTTGACATTTTAGCAAATGCCAATAGGATGGTTCACCTGTGGAAGATCAGATGCCCATCTCCCTCCAACCTTCTCTAGACAGTAGAGCAGTGGTTCTCAACCTTGGCCGCACATTAGAATCACCTGGGAATCTTTTTAAATCCTGATTTCTGGGCCTCATCCTCCGGAAATTCTGTTTCTTTGTTATGGGGTGAGGCCACAACATGAGTAACAAAGAAACAGAATTTCCGGAGGATGAGGCCCAGAAATCAGGATTTTAAAAAGATTCCCAGGTGATTCTAATGTGCGGCCAAGGTTGAGAACCACTGCAGTAGAGGAACCTAAAACTTTACCTTAGAGAAAAGCCTCAGGAAAGATCCTGAGTTTACTGAGATTGTTCCCACCTACCCCCTCAGAAAGTGGGGGCTTTAATTATGTGCAATTAGGAATTCCACTTCTTACACCCCTGAGTTTGTGGGTTAGATACATGTCCCTTATATTCATTACCACAAATGAGCGTTTTACTACTTTTATAATAGAGGGTGAAAATAATTCCTATTTTTGGATACACTTCTCTGATATTAGTGGCTTTAAAAAGGAGCCTGTATAACTGCTTTTTTATTCACACTGATCCCCTGGGGATCCTTTGAAAGTAAAGATTCTGATTGAGTATGTCTGCGGTGAAGCCTGAAAGCCTTAACTGTTAACTAGCATCAGGTGATGTGATGCTGCTGGTACAGAGACCATCCTGGGCATAGTGAGGCTGTTTCAAATACTGGTCGGTGGCTATGCTACAATGGTTTTCAAGATGCATTGACTGGCACTTTCCTAAATAAAACAGGGTGGTGCTTCTGCCTAAACTGTATCAGGTACTTATGGTACAATTTCAGACTACAAGTGAATATGCAAAATGAATATAAGCAACAACAACAAAAAGTTCATTCAGAATAAGTCAGCTAAGAGTGGGTAGTGTGGACAAAAAGATAATGCCACCTTCCTTCATGGGCTATCAATGACCTGTTTCAACTTTTACAATTTAAATAAAATTTAAATGTCACTGAATTGAATATGCTTATTTAGAATTTTAAGTCTTTTTAAACATATAAAGCATTTTAAATATATAAGAGTATCTTTTAATCTTTATTATATGTTACCATATTAAATAGAAGTTTCGATAGCAGACAAGAACATGTTCATTTAAATACTTCAGTTTAGCCTTAGCCAGTTTTCTCAGTGGATAGAGCATCGGCCTGTGAACTGAAGGGTCCCGGGTTCAATTCTGGTCAAGGGCATATACCTCAGTTACAGGCTCCTGGCCCTGGTCCAAGGCATGCGGGAGGCAACCAATAGATGTGTCTCTCTCACATTGGTGTGTCTCTCCCTCTCCCTTCCACCCTTTCTAAAAATCAATGGAAAAAATATACTTGGGTGAGGATTAAAAAAACAACTTCATTTTACTCAAAAGGTCAAAATAGTAAATGTTAGCAAATTAAGCAATATATCTCAGTTTTTATAGATTATAAAAGGAAATACTTGCTCATTTTAGAGAATTTGGAGAATACAGAAAAACCTAAAGCAGGAAATAAAATCACTGGTAATCCCAGCAGCTAAAGAAAATCAGAACTTGGTACATTTTCTTCTAGTCATTTCTTTGTACACTTGTTTCTTTAAAAAAAAAAAATCAAGAACATATGTTCATTAGTTTGTATACTGAATTTTCCCCCCACTTAATATCTCATGAGCATTTATCCACATCTTATTTTTAAATTCCTACCCTAGTATATGTTTTTATTGATTTGAGAGAGAGGAAGGAAGGAGCGAGGAGAAGAGTGAAACATCGACAGGTTTCCTCTCATACGTGCCCAAACTGGGGACTGAACCCACAACCCAGGTATGTGACTTGACCTGAAATTGAACCCAAGAGAGACCTTTTGGTATATGGGACGACACTCCAACCAACTGAGCCACACTGGCCAGGCCTCCACATCTTTAAATATTCTTTGAGAATACAATTTACTGGTGTAAAAATAGATAATATTCTACCATATGTGGTGTTAGACTAGTTCATTTATTTTCCCATTTTTATACAGTTAAATTGTTTCTAATTTTTTCTATCTATACTAATAAAAGGGTAATATGCTAAATTAGGGCAGATGTCTTCCTGACGACCTTCAGGATGTCCTTCCGGACAAAGCCATAGTGGCTGCGAAGGGCCCAGGCTCAGGTTGGCAGTGGCAGCAGCAGCAGCAGCAGGGTAATGGGGGCGGTGCCTTCCCCTGATCCACCAGGTTGCTTCCCACAGAGGGAGGCTAGACTGCGGCTTAGGCAGGGGCTGAGGCAGAGGCGGTTAGGGGTGATCAGGTCGGCAGGGGAGCAAGTTAAGGATGATCAGGCCAGCAGGGGGGCAAGGTAGGGGTGATCAGGCTGGCAGGCAGAAGCAGTTAGCCTAAACCAGCAGACGGACATCCCCCTAGGGGCCTCAGATTGGAGAGGGTGCAGGCTGGGCTGAGGGACCCCTCTACCCCCATGCACAAATTTCATGCACCAGGCCTCTAGTTATGAATAATGATGGATGCAACAAATTGGACATAATATTAAAACAAAAATCTGATTATTTCCTAGGAAACAGAATTCTCAGAAAATAACAATAGTACCAGATAAAAGGATGAATATTTTAAAGTCTGTAATGACTCTTGAAACATATTGCAAAATCAGTGTTATCAATAGTTAGGATAATGTTTATAAAAGTGCCTATTTCATTACAACTACAGCAGTCATAGATACTGACATTTAAAAAATCTTCTATAATCATTCTAATATCAATGACTCAAATTGATGCATTAAAAATATCCTGTAATCTTTGCTAATATTGATAGGACTCAAATTGATGCATTTTCAGTAAAAATTCTCTTAACCAATTTCCACTTCACTAATGATTGGATGAACCTGGCTCATCATTTCCTCGGTAAAGAACCGATGTCCCGGCAGGCTAACGTACCTAGCTGTCCACTCTCCAGGGCACCTGTGCACTCCCACTTCCCTAATGAGCTGTGTGCTTATCAAGTCAGTTGTTTCCATTACCAACATGTTCCAGCCAGTTATCCTCATAAGTACATAATTTAATGAAATAAAATGAGTTTATGTAAAAGGCAAATTGAACATTCTAGAGGACCGCAAATAGCTAAAATAAATGGCTGCTGAACTAGTGGCAAACAAAAATATGTAAGAAGGAAAGCATAAAACTGTGGATTCTGGACCCAGATTCCTTTGTAAATACTTTAAGTTCACACTCTATAGAAACTAGAATTGGGAGTCTTAGACCAGACCAGTGATTCTCAACAGGGCAGTACTGACCCCTAGAGGTTGTTTCAGAAACTTGTGGGGCATTTCTGGTTAGGTTTCAATAGTGGTATTTAGTGGACGAGGGGCAGAGATGTGAAATTTCCTGTAATGATCCGAAAAACTTTGTGAAGTCTCAATGAGTATTCATTTAGGTATAAAGAGTCGTCATTTTTCCTCTCTAAGGAGGAGCAGAACTCCCCACACCTTCAGTGTGGGCTTCACATACCATTTCCTTCCAAAGAGCACGGTATGGAAGTGGGGTGGGTGGTGGAGAATAACGTTACCGTGGACACAAGCCTGACAACAGCACTGCAGCCAGGTGATCAGGGTGAACGCCAGTGACACATCATGCTGACAGTGTGTGCCTTTGAGGGGGTGAGAAGGGCCCTTTGCCTCTCTTCTTCCTCCGGAAAACCCATAGCCCGTTTCACCATGAGAAAATTTTCAGAAAATTCCAACTGAGAAGCACTCTACAAAGTATTTGATTAGGACTCAAAATTGTCAGGTACCAAAAACAAGGAAAGTCTGAAAAACAATCACATTCTAAAGGAGCCTAAGCAGATATGAAGGCTAATGTAATGTAGGATCCTGTAACAGAAAAAGAGGGTAAAAACGAAAAATCTGAATAAGGTATAGACAGTTAATAATAACGTATCAGTACAGGTTCATTAGTGGTGACAGATGTGCCATACTAATCTTTTAAAAATAAGGAAAACTGGGTATGGGGCATATGGGATCACCCCTGCACTATTTCTGCAACATTTCTATAAATCTAAAACTATTCTACATATTTTTTAAAAATTGTAAAATACAAATTTGCAACTAGCAGACAAGTAAGTCCTAGAGATCTAATGCACAGCATAGTGAATCGTCAACAACAGTTATTAACTTCAAACTTGTAAAGAGACTAGCTCCTCACAGTTCCATCACAGAAAAGAAATGACAATTACGTGACATGATAGCGGTGTTAGCTAATGCTATGGTGGTCATCATTTGCAATCTATAAGTGTATCAAATCAACACATTGCATGCCTTAAACTTACAGGATAATGTATGTTCATTATATTTCAATTTTAAGGAATTGTAAAGCCTGATTTTTATTATCTGAGCTTGTAACTTCTATTTTACTTATTTGTACATATAAAGCATTAATATTCACCAGGGACAAAACTATCCTATAAAGAGGAGTATTATTCTTTTATTCAAAATTTCAGCAAGAATTGAACACCATTTTGGAAAATGATGTTTCCAACAGTAATATTATTCATGGTCTTTAACCAGTAAAACACAGCTTTTATCAGTATGCATTTAAAGTTGTAACATTATAGCTCTTCATGAATCATGAATTCAGTCTTTATTTTAAAATATCAGTGTTACAGTACTCTATTGAATAGTTTTACTTCTTTCATACTTAAGAGTAAGCACCTGACTAAATCACTGTTTTCTAGTATACCAGTATCTGATTACTTATTGAAACATTTTATTAGAAATTGATTCCATTTATCCTTTATATTAAAATAAAGGCATTGGATTGACCCTTTTTAATACTGTGTATATAGGAAAGCTACATATAAAATTCATTTTAGGATAGTGGGTGTGATGGATGTTATAAATGTTCCGATGTTATAACAAAAAGGGTCTGCTAAGTCTGAGAACCACAATCGTGGACTAAGCTCTTTGAGGGCAGGAAATGTTTTATTATTTCTTACTGCACCCTGTACCAACTAGGTCCTCAATATTTGATTTCCCCATTGCAGTTTCTTTTTATGCCTACTCAGAAGCCATTATTCGCTCCTCCATTCTGGCCATCTCAGTTTTAACCCAGTGTCTGCCCTCAATGCAGGCAACTTGGGTAAATACAATCCATTTCAGTCAGTGGTTCATTCCCTGCCAGTGATTAGAGCCAGGCAAGTGACCCAGGTAGGATGAGGTCTGAGGAATTCTGCGGAGGAACAAAAGGTTCTTTTCACTGGACAGTTGGTTTATACATGACACCTGGAATCGTGGTAGGTTTTATTTTTTTTTAATCCTCACCCAGGATATTTTTCCATTGATTCTTAGCAATTAAGACTTGGGAGAGGGAGAAGCATCAATGACACATCGATTGGTTGCCTCCCACGTGATCTCCGACCAGGGCCAGGGATCGAGCCTGCAACCAAGGTACGTGCCCTTGACTGGAATCGAGCCCGGGACCTTTCAGTCCGCAGGCCAACACTCTATTCACTGAGCCAAACCGGCTAGGGCCATGGTAGGCATCTTTGGTCACAAATATTATTAGCCCCAAAAGAAACCACTGAAAGGCTGGGAAAGATGGAAAGAAACGGAGGTTCTTGGTATGTCTGAACCCTCTATCAACCCAGTCTAGAACCACTGAAGTGCTTGTTACATTTGGTAAAGTTGGGTCTCATTGCCAGCAACAAGCATCCTTACTGATATGACCCTCTTCACAAGCAGCTGTGCTACTAAGAAATAGTTACGTACACTGTGTGAAATGCTGGTCAGAATGCTATGGAGGGATGCATAAGGGACCCTCTCAGCCATCAGCTCCTACTTCAAAACACCTGTGGAAAACGTCTTATTTATGTATGCATCCATGTATTTATTTAGTTTTATTTCCCATTATTTTAAATTTTACTGGGATGACATTAGTCTACATGAACATATAGGTTACATGTGTGGATTATTAATTTACAAAATCTGTATATAGGACCATGTGCCCACTACCCAAAGTCAAATCTTCTCCTGTCACCTCATATTAGGACCCCTTCCTTCCCCCACCCCCTCCCTCTGGCAACCACCACACTGCTGTTTGTGTACGTAAGTTTCCGTTTTATATCCCATATGAGTTAAAGCATATAGTTCTTAGACACAACAGAGTACACCACCACCATAAGGAAAACTTGTTGAGGTCAACCTCACCCTTTCACATCACCACTTCTCCGGTAGGTTAACTTGGAAGTGAATTGTCCCAATTGCTAGCAAAGCTGGTGATACAATAGGTATTTTTTCAATGCATATAAGGATGAGTTTAAGATATAAGCAAGGGCTATCTTTTGACAAGTTTTACTTAGCAAGTACAGAAGGCTTCTTCTGTGAAAATAGGTTTAAATGATTGAATTTATGAATCTAATAACACGCCCATTTGATGATGTTATACCCAACATGTGAAACTAGTCTTCGTTGGTTCCCACAACTCACCTTTTGATATGTGGCCATTCTTCTTTATACTCTTTTCTCCTTCAACCTTTTATTCCTTCCTTACTTCCCTCCTCCCACCTTTCCCACACCTCCTCATACTTAGAAACTATCTGTTTGCAGGATATAAAGAATTACATCTATTCCCAGTTCAGAATGAGCCTGCAAGGCCCTTCACATCCTGAGGGCAGCCTTTTTCTTCTTTAAGAAAGAACATGCTGGAGAGCTTACAAATTAAACACAGTCTTATTTAAATGCTTATTTTATTTCAGTCTATAAGTATGGCCATTTGTTTGAGTTGCTCACATAAATCCATTCCATCCAGAAAGGAAATGTCAAGTGCTTCCAGCAGTGTAAGCACAGTTGGCATGGCCTACCGAAAGATCTTCCACCACAGTCTATAGAAAACCTAAATGTAGTTAAACAAATTGGATAATCTTATTTTCTGGGCCTTAAGAGATTTTTTTAAATCAGTTTGGTTTTTAAAAAATCCATCAAATGTCAATTATGGCAGAGAAGACCACTGAGCTGATTTCTGATACCTAAGTTATCACTGGTCATAATTTATCCTGAATGACGACCAGCATCTGAAAGACCTTAGTGTAGAGCTCTTCACAGGTAACACAAGCACCACTCACACAAGAACAACCGAGCACCCCTAGAGCAGGTGAGTGCTACAGACTTCCTTCCTCCACTGCCCCCTCCCTCACCACGGTCCTCAGGCCAAGAGCTGAGAGGATAAGGCTAAGTTACTGAAGGTTTTACAATAGGAGGCTAGCGAGGGACGTCCTGTGAGGTACTCATTTATGAGGTACATCTGAATGCTAAAAATAATGATGGAATTTTGAGTACTCATGCCTATTTGTATTGCCTTCCATTAATGAGAGTTATTTTATGTGTCTACCCCGTGTTCTTTCTCACAGGATAGCTGGGAGGATTCAGCAAGAGAAAGCATGTTGACAGCCTAATCTGGTGTTTGCAAACCCAGGAAAAATATTCCCACCCTTCTCCCCATCCCCGAAATAAAGAGGTTAGTCCTTGAACTTCGAAAGCACTTTATACATAAGAAGAAATTAGTCTTTCTGTCAGCATCCTCCTCAGCATGATTCTGAGTTCCTCCCAGGAGTGCCTTCTCTTTTGTAAAATAAACACTTTATACTATTTGAAGTGCACATCAAGTTTTGTTTTTGTTCAGGGCTCTTTCCACTGTGAAACGTTATTTCTGAGGACTGAAACCCCAGAAGGAAACATGTTAAGTGTGTTTTTTTAAAATGATGATTGAAAGGCAGACGTGGAGAGAAGTCAGGTTAGGAGGGAGAAGGCAAATGCGGCCTCTGAAGGGAACTGTTCTAATTATTACCTAAAAAGCTAATGTTACACAACCACATTCAAGGACACAAGGCAAAGCACTACTTTAAAACTAGAGGAACTGATCAGGTCGGTGAAAATCACAGTTGACACAGGAAGGGAAATGCACTTAAAAATAATTTGAATTGAGACAATGAACCATCAGTCCTCGATGTTTCTGTTATCTGAATATATCCAAGTTCCCTGTCTCTCTTTTTTAACTCCCACGGTATCTTTATGGAAATTTCAAAGCAGTATTTTCACAGACCTAAATAATAGTTATCATTTTGTTAGGATTCAAAATTTCAATCCAGTAGCCATCAGGATCTTGAATAAATGCCAGGCCTTTCATCTTACCTGTAAAATAAAATGATTTTCATTATTAAAAAGACTTAAAAAAAAAACTGAAAAACTTTAAAAAGATTTTTGTTACTTCAAATTTAATTTGCATTCTTTATAGTATTAATTTTAAAAAATTCTGTTGTCATTGTTGCCCAAATGCATGTTTTTTGGAATGACTAATATTCTATCTTCTACACATAGCTGGAAACCAACTCTAATGAAATAAACTGTGGGACTGAATACATCTTTTAGGTAGCAGGTGCGTCCCTCCTTTTTACAATATCACTTCATGCTACCAGCCGAGTCATTACAGAAATTGTCATATATATATATATATATAAATTTATATATATATATATATATATATATATATATATATATATATATATATAATTGATTTCAGAGAGGAAGGGGGAGGGATAGAGAGATAGAAACATCAATGATGAGAGAATCATCGGCTGCCTCCTGCACCCCCCCTACTGGGGGGGAATCAAGCCCACAACCTGGGTATGTACCCTTGGCCGGAATCAAACCTGGGACCCTTTAGTTCAGAGGCAGACGCTCTATCCACTCAGCCAAACTGGCCAGGGCAGAAATTGTCTTATTTCAGAGGAAGAAGAAAAGAAGGAGGTGCTGGAGGGAGCAGGTGGCATGGCTCACAGCCAAAAGACCCAGATGCTTGAATCATACAACCCTGTGAAGACTATTCTGGGTAACCCAAGGTCTGCCGATCCGGTTCGTTCTCACAGGAATTCATAACTGGGGTTGAAAGGCTAGTAGGTCTAGCAAGTAGAGCTGTTTGCTTAAATGGAATATTGACCTTGGAAATTTATGGGACTAAGATGCTGAATTAGTTGACTCCTATCTCTAGTTCCTTTCCCCAAAATCACCCCAGAGGAACATAGCAAGCGGGGGGCGGGGGAGTAAGAACCCCTTGGGTGATGGTTGTGGAGAGGAATTGTGGGGATGAGGTAGGGTGACTGTTTAACTGGTCTATGTGGAAAGGGGTACTTTTGGCCTGGACCATCAAGGCCGTCCATCATGCCTGTGGGAGAATAAACAGAAAGAGTTTTGTTTATTTGATTCTTGCTCCTCCCAGTGGCTGGGGCATCAGCACCACCCCCACACCAGGGGGAGGGAGTGGGAGAGGGTGCGTGGTTCTGGTTCAGATGTCCTCGGGAGTAAATAATGGCACTGGACACAGAAGCCTCTGGGGAACGGAGAAAAACACGTGGGAACCAATGATCCCCTCCAGCCTTCACTTTCCACACAACCAGGCTTAGGGGGTGACAATCTCAGGAATGCCTCCTAGTAATACTGCTAATATGTAGTCCTGGAGGGACAAAGCAGGAAGATCTAAGCAAGAGACTTGTTCTGCGGAATGTGAGGTGTTTAACTGTCATTTTCAGTGCCTAGGGATTTCTGCCCAGACCACCTTCCTGTCACTGGGTTGCCAAGATTGAATCTGGCTTTCCCCTCATTCACGTTGCCTATGGGCTGGGATACCTAATATTTGCAATAAAAAATATACCCCCTGAGACCAAAATAGCAAGAATTTGAGGAACATAACCATGAAATAAACAATGGATTATAGATTCAAACAGAAGAACAAATATTAGACCAATGGACCAAGAACAATTAAACATGTAAAAGTGATGAGGAATATGAAATATAACCAATATGAATCAAGAACAAGAAAAGTTAAAGGGCCCAGCTCAGTGGTTGAGCGTTAACCTATGAATCAGGAGGTCATGGTTCCATTCCCAGTCAGGGCACATGCCTGGGTTTTGGGCTCGATCCCCAGTGTGGGGAATGCAGGAAGCAGCCAATCAATAATTCTCTCATCACTGATGTTTCTGTCTCTCACTCCCTCTCCCTTCCTCTCTCTGAATCAATAAAAATATATTTAAAAAAGAAAGAAAAGTTAAAGCAATCAAGCAAAACTTAGGAATCAAAATTATAATAGCTGAAATACCACAATAGATGAGAACACAAAAGATGACTATCAGAACAGATACATTTGAGAAAAATATTCAATTTTTTCTCAACTGGTATGCCAGTTTGAGGAAATCTCCTAGAAAGAAGGCAAGGAAAAAGAAATAACAAATTTTAAAAGCTTCCAGAAGATACTATACAAAAGAACACAAATCAGCCGTCGCTGGTAGCTCAGTTGGTTAGAGTGTCGTCCTGATACGCCAAGGTCGTGGGTTCAATCCCAGGTCAGGTCTCATACAAGAAGCAACTAATGAATGCATAAATAAGTGAAACAACAAGTCGATGTTTCTCTCTCCCCCTTCCTCTCTCTCTAAAAATCAATAAATTAAAAAAAATGGAAAGAATACAAATCACACAGCAGATTTTCAACAGCAACATTGGAAAACTGAGACAATGGATTTCTATGTCCAAGATTGAAGAAAAATAATCCTAAAATTTTATATTCAACAAAACTGCCATTTGTGTCTGGTTCTCAGGCATACAAAGCTTCAAAAGTTTGTCTCACCTTTTGAAAACAGTTTGGGTTGAGGTACTTAATAAAGGGACAGAAAAATCTTAAAAATGCTGTAAGAGACGTATGGAGAAAAGGTGATCAAATACTTTGAAATCGTACTTATTATCTTTAAAAAATGAATCATATCCAAGTCTGGGCAATAGTAACATGATGGGAGTAAAAGGGGACAGGTTCTTTTCCTGTTGGGGAAGATATCTGGATATCAAATCTTTTAATTGAAATTAAAAGAAAGAATTAAAATGAAACAGTGAAAACAGTGAAGAGTTTCAAATGAAAATTGAAATAATAAATTATGATGGCAGAAACAAATCTAAGTAAAATAAATTATACTACATGTGAATCCAACAAAATCTTGACATATACTATTTCAAGAAACATATATAAAACTTAAGGACATGCAAAGGTTGTAAAAGGTGAAAAAGAAATACCAGGCCATTATTAACTGAAGAGATTTGGTATAGTTATGTTAATGTCAGATAAAGTAGACTTTAAGGAACTTATTTTGGGGTGGCTAGATAACACCTGAGATAGAGAATGAGGTGGGGTCCGAGGGTAGGTGAGGAGCCTAGGTCTTTGATGGCTCCCATATCCTGTGTCTAGTCCCTTGTGAAGCACCGTAGTCGCTGTCTTTCAGGTCCTAAATAAGCAGGTATTCTTCCAATAACTCCCTTCTTTCATTAAGCCGGTTGAAGTATAGACTTCTTCAAGTTACTTGCAACCAAAAGGGTTTCACTACAACTGTGCCCTTCCCGTGGGTGCTCAGTGAATGTTCTATAACTCACCATCGTCAGGCTTCTTCACAAATTTGACTCCCAGTTCTTCAAATCTTTTGCAAGCACCGTGTACATCAGGAACTGCAATTCCGATGTGACCTTAGGTGACCACCCCCCAAACAAGGCAAAGAGAAGGAAGAAATCATTACAACAGGGTGGCCAAGTGGCTTCCAAAACTAGTATATTTCAAAACAAAAGGCATCCAAAGACAGACTGAATCAAGTAGGTTAGAAAACCATAATATACAGGGTGAAGCAAACGTAGAATTATAGTTGTTGATATGGAAAATAATACAATAATATAAAAATAAACTGTTTCATGTACTCATAACTGTAAACCTACTTTTGCCCTGCCCTGTATTAAAGAATAAGAACCTACGTCTAACTGGCTGGGTATAATAAATTAATTAGTTGCTCTGAATTATAAATTATTGAAAATAAGGACAAAATTGACTCATATATTAAGAATAAACTATTAAGAATAGGTTATTCAATCTATTAAGAATAACCTACACAAAAGAATAATCATTTACTCTTGCTTAATAGGTTTGTGGTTGACACTGACTATATAACAGCCAATTTAAGCCAGAAATCCCATTATCTTGACTGAAAGGATTTAGTTCAAGGCAGAAGTATATGCTAGCAAAAATCAAGATTATTATTCACCACAGCTTTTGGCTTTTACATTAAAACGTCTACTGGAAATATAACACAGAGACTGAAAAGTAAAATCACTGTGAGAGAGTAGAGGTAATGTTTAGACTTGAGACTATGAGATTAAACGGCTCCTAAATAAAATTATTTATGAAAATAAAAATAACAATAACCCTACTCTTAATAAATTACTTACACTTAATGCTTTAGATCTGTTACAATCATAAAAAGGAATGCAGGACAAACAGCACACAAATCCATATATATTATATACAAGTAGGGAAACATACCAAACCCTCTAGGGTCTGAGTTGCCGCTGTGGTAACTCTGGGTCTCATCCTCCTCAGTGCCCCAGTTGCTATGAAAGGAGGGAAAACACAATTACAAGGGACCTATAGAACAGATATTCTGAAAAAAAGTTGCAACACTCTGTCTTGGAAATCTTACCATATATATTATTTGATATACTTGGTCTAATCCAGTGATGGCGAACCTATGACACGCGTGTCAGAGGTGACACGCGAACTCATTTTTTTGGTTGATTTTTCTTTGTTAAATGGCATTTAAATATATAAAATAAATATCAAAAATATAAGTCTTTGTTTTACTATGGTTGCAAATATCAAAAAATTTCTATATGTGACACGGCACCAGAGTTAAGTTAGGGTTTTTCAAAATGCTGACACGCCGAGCTCAAAAGGTTCACCATCACTGGTCTAATCTCTGCTGTTATAAACATTAAGTTTTCAGCTACAGAAAGGGCAAAGTATGATTTTAACTAGACTCAGGAGACTAAACCAGGCAACTGGATAGCAATAACAAAAGCAACTATCACTTACTGTGCTCAGTGAAATCCTCATAGCAGCTCCGTGAGCTATATTAGGGTATCTGCATTTTATAATGAGAAGTCACTTATGGAGGTGATATAACTTGTTCAGAGTCACAGAGCTACTGTCAGAGTCAAGGCTCATGTCTAGGTCTGTCTGATTCCAGAGCTGTTTTGAACCAGGGGACACACTAAATCACATATCCTGAAACAAATGCTGTTTATTGGTTAATAAAGAGTGCACAGAGCCCTGGCTAGGGTGGCTCTATGGTTGGAGTGTTGGTCCAAGGACCAAAGGGTTGCAGGTTCGATTCCTGGTCAAGGATATCTACCTGGGTTGTAGGTTTGATCCCAGCCCCAGTTGGTCAGTTGGGGAGTGTTCAGGAGGTAACCAATCCATGTGTCTCTTTCACATTGATGTTTCGCTCTCTTTTTCTCTCTCTTTCCCTACTCACCTACCCTCCCTTCCTTCCACTTCCTCTAAAAATCAATGGAAAAAAATGTCCTCAGGTGAGGATTAACAACAATAACAAAACAGTGCACAGAAACAACATAAAGAATAAAAAGAGCCGAAACCAGTTTGGCTCAGTGGATAGAGCGTCGGCCTGCGGACTGAAAGGTCCCAGGTTCGATTCTGGTCAAGGGCATGTACCTGGGTTGCGGGCATATCCCCAGTAGGAGATGTGCAGGAGGCAGCTGATCGATGTTTCTCTCTCATCGATGTTTCTAACTCTCTCTCTCCCTTCCTCTCTGTAAAAAATCAATAAAATATATATATAAAAAAAAGAATGTTTAAAAAAAAAGAATAAAAAGAGGAGTACCTATTTCAACATTTTATGAAGAGTTAGTTGTAGTACTTAAACATTTGTTAGCTATAGTTTGGCAAATATCTTGCCATTTCAGTTTTAGATTCTCTACCGAAAAAACAAATGATCTTACTTGTCCTACCTATGCCACAAGACCAATACAAAGACCAAAAGATCCATGAAAAAATACTCAAACATCCTGTTACAAATGCAACGTGGTGAGGTAGACCAAGTTTGAATTAGGCTGGTTAGGGAAAACAGTGTACAAAAACAAGCCTTTAAAAAAGATAGAATATATAAAAAGATAAAAACTCATACTCACTGTGTCAGTTCAAGTGTAGCTTTTCTGGAGAACACCCACGCTACCTTTTCATCTTTATCTTTTGGGATGTCATTTTTATCCTCATAAGCCAAGAAATAGAGTGAAAATTTCATGGTGGGAAAATCTAATTTTTGGAGTAACCTGAAATTAAACAACAATCCTGAATCAATTAACAACAGGAAAGGTTGATTCATACTAAAATCAACATAACAACATTCAAGTTCTACTAAGAATAACTCTGAAATAAGGCCATTTTCATAGGAAAAGCAAGGTAAGCCAATGAAAAATATCTCATTTAAAAAAATCTATTCAGCCCTGTGGCTCAGTTGGTTGAAGCATGCCCTGTGCACCAAAAGATTGCAGGTTCAATTCTCTGTCAGGGCGCATATCCAAGTTTCGGGTTCGATTCCTGGTTGATGGAGGTAGCCAATTAATGTTTCTCTCTCACATTGATGTTTCTCTCTCTCTCTCAGATCAATAATAATTTTTTTTAAGTATCCTTGGGTGAGGATTTAAAAAACAACATCCATTCATCTGTAAATATCAGTGAAATAAAAATTTAAAAATCAAACTTTTATAATTCATCACTTCTTAAAATATCAATTCTTCAAATATAATGAAACTTAGCCAGAATTATGGTACTTGTTTATAAATGGCAAAAGATACCTTCAAAATAAAATTTTATTTTTACTGAAAAATACAATGTGTTACTTTACTGTCCTTTCAGGTATATGACATTCAGTTAAAGAAAATAAGTGCTTTGAAAGTATGATTGTCTAATCACTAACCTGGACATCTGAAACTAAATCAAAATAGCCCAGCCCATGTGGCTCAGTGGTTGAGCACTGACCTATGAACCAGGGGGTCAAAGTTCATTTCCTGGTCAGGGCACATGCCCGGGTTGTGGGCTTGATCCCCGGTAGGAGGCATGCAGGAGGCAGCTGATCAATGATTCTCGTCATTGATGATTCTCTCTCTCTCCCTCTTTTTTTCCTCTCTGAAATCAATAAAAAAAAAATTAAATGTAAACTATAATTGAAAAATAAAACTTAAATTAAAAATACTTTTTAAATAAATAAATGTATTGAGTTTTTACTAAGCCAAAACTCCTAGGGAAAAGGTTGAGGATCTGTGGTAAGAAAGAAGGAAGGACAGATTACAAACACAGAGGATGTGACTGTCAACAATTAGGCAGTTAACAGTATCAAATACTGCAGAAAGGTTGAACAGGACTGAGACTGGGACAGGTCACCGACTCGGAAAGGCCCTGTGAGGCAGTGTCCGCAGCATGGGCAGCAGAAGCTGGACTGCCTGCGCTGGAAGAGAGCGGGAGGGGAGCAAGTCAAACAGCAGTGTGATCCGCTTTCACAGATGGTGGCTGACGATGGGAAGGAGGGCCGGAGGGCAGAGGGCAAGAATTATCCTAGAATAGAGACGACGTAAGCTTTTTTGTAGGTTGAGGAAAAAGAGCCAGTGGAAAAGGAGAGACTGATGTGAGAGAAAGAGTAGACAAATTATTAATCCTGAGGTTTTAAAAAAGATCAGTGAAGTTATGGCCTATAAAGTGAATTCAGAGTATAAGATTATTTTGCAATAGGGTAGTATGAGGATGCATATAATTTTCTTTAGATTAGGATTAAATGCTCCAAGATGACCTCATCTATAATAATAAAAGCATAATATGCTAATTAGACTGGACAGCCAAACGACCTTCTGGACGTCATTCTGGATGTCCTTCCAGACGAAGCAGTAGCAGCGGGGGCCAAGGCAGAGGCGGCTAGGGGTGATCAGGCAGGCAGGCAGGTGAGTGGTTAGGAGCCAGTGGTCCCGGATTGCGAGAGGGATGTCCGACTGCCAGTTTAGGCCCGATCCCTGTGGGATCGGCGGGATCAGGCCTAAACCAGCAGTCGGACATCCCTCGAGGGGTCCCGGATTGCGAGAGGGTGCAGGCCGGGCTGAGAGACCCTCCCCACCCCCATGCATGAATTGCATGCACTAGGCCTCTAGTTCATAATAAGAGGGAATGATTGAAGCATAACAAATGAAAAGTTTCTAGAGTTCTGTTGAAATCTTTTGATTATCACTGCTATGTAACATGCCCTGGCCAATAAAATCTATGCACTGACTTACCACAAATAAGATTTACTCTATCTGTTTATAATAAAGAATCCCAACACCTCAAATACTGCAGTCATAAAACACTAAGCAGACTGCACAGCCTTGTAGATCCATCAGGTGGGAGATGCAGCACCTGACCCTGCTGAAACTTGCTTTTCTCAGCTGTGCATATCTTTCAGGACAAGGTCACTCCCCCCGCCCCCCCCCCCACTTGGGGGCTCTTAAAAACAAGGTCAGCGTTGTAGTTCATAGGAACCTGGCTTCAAATTCGGGGCTAGTTACTTAATGTTTAACCTCTGGTTTCTTCCTTCATATGTAAAATGGAGACATAAGCTACCTTATAGGCCTACTCTGAAGATGGAATGAAATACTGTGTAAAATGCCTGCAAACAGCAAGTGTGCAATTAGTTTGGTTTCATTCTGTCCTTTAAATATGCCATGAATATATGCAAAATACTTCTTCTGAAAAAAATTACAAGAAATTGTTTACAGCAGTTATCTCTGGGGAGAAGAGCTGGGAGAGGGAGGCTATTACTTTTCATTTCGTATTTTTCCGAATTGGTTGGATTTGTAAAACAGAGACATACACTGTATAAACCAAATTTTTCTCTTAATGTCAATGGAGGTTATCCAGGCAGTAAATGAAAGATCATTTTATTCTTTATTATCAAAAACAAACAGAAAACCTCAAATCAAGAAAAGTAAGCTCTGGGAGCCCGCCCACGCCTTTCCTTCCCCCTCTTCTTTTCTTCTTCTCTCCAGGAGAGGTACCTTTGCTTTTCTCTCTCCTAAGCTCCAAGGGCCCTTCTTTTGCTTCTGAAACCTGTTTCCTGAGTAAACTCATTCATTTTCTAAGTAGCATGTCTTTATATGTATACCTTTTCTGAAGTAAACAAGAAAAGCTAAAAGTGGCTCTAACATCAAAAGGGTCTGGGCACACTAAGGATTTAACTGACAGTTCTCGAAGAGAAGGGAATTAGAGAAAATACAAGTACTGGTGTCTCACAGCCCACTGAGCTTGGCTGGGACAGAGGAACTTGACAGAAGCCCTGACAGCAGTCCCAGACAGCGGGCCAGAAGGACTTCTGTGATTTACGAAGCAAACTTTAACCCATTTTTAAAAATAGATTTGAAAGCATTGCCTATATTTGCAAAGCTGTGTATTTAAACATCACAGGCGCCAATATAGAGTTTACTTACGTCATTCCAAGGACTCTAGTATAAAAATCCAAAGACTTCTTAGGATCCTTAATTCGCAGCATGGTCTGCTGCAACAGAAAATCCTAAGGAGAAACAGCACATATTAAACACCTTCCGGTTTTACCACTTGTACCACAGTCCCCCACTGTAACAGTATTTAGGAAGAAAACAACTTTTTGTCCCCTCTGTCCACCATGGAAATCATCTGGAAAGTTTCCATACCTACTACCTACAACCTGGGCTCTCTGCCCAAGGGTATTTTCTGGTCACAAGGGTAGGCAGGCCCCAAGTGCCAGGGAGTTTACAGCCCAGGAATGACCCTCAACCAATAACGGATAAAAACCCTGGCTTCCTTGCCCCTTAGTGGGACAAATTCTGAGGCAGGTTCCAGTTTCTCAGCGGCTTCCCAGCAAGAGCAAGCCCAAATACCCTCCCTCTTACACACTTTTCATCACCTCTGTTTCCCACTCCAGAGATTTCTTAGACTACATCCCAAATAAACTACTGAGAACCAAACCCCTATCTCCAGTCTGCTTGTGGGTGTCCCAAACTAAAACAGTGACATTATAAATAAAGAATCTAATCACTGTAAAATTTGTTGAATGAAGAACACACAAGAACTATTTATTGGTAATCACAGCAAGGAGTTACAAGATCCTAAACTCCT
This sequence comes from Myotis daubentonii, assembly GCF_963259705.1. NCBI lineage: Eukaryota > Metazoa > Chordata > Mammalia > Chiroptera > Vespertilionidae > Myotis > Myotis daubentonii. The sequence goes on along the minus strand of NC_081845.1, from coordinate 90,097,626 downwards.
AAATAACTAAAAGCGTAAAATTACTGTCTCGATTATCTCTATCCTCTGAGATTTTGCTTCCCAGCAATTGCCAGTGTGGCTCAAGTAGTCACAAAAATTCTCTACAAGTTTTAATGTTTTTCTATGCTGACATTTACTTGGCATAGTGTAGTGATGGCGAACCTTTTGAGATCGGCGTGTCAGCATTTTGAAAAACCCTAACTTAACTCTGGTGCCGTGTCACATATAGAAATTTTTTGATATTTGCAACCACAGTAAAACAAAGATTTATATTTTGATATTTTATATATTTAAATGCCATTTAAAAAAGAAAAATCAACCAAAAAAAAATGAGTTCGCGTGTCACCTCTGACACGCGTGTCATAGGTTCGCCATCACTGGCCTAGTGCGTCAGGATTCCAAAGCTCACCCAGGACTACCCCTCGGATCTGGACCTGTGCTAGGATCCAACGAAGGGCCCATTGGGTGAACTTGGAAATTTACTACTTTAGACTCCACCTCCCCAGAGGGACCCCTTCTTCTGAACACATTTTATATCCCAATCAGCCCCCCGACATATGCTGCAAACTTCAAAAAATAGATACCGGTCCACAAATCCCTCAAAAAGACCTCCTTAACCTGACCTTTAAGGTTTTTTTTTGTTTGTTTTTTGTTTTTATATATTTTATTGATTTTTTACAGAGAGGAAGGGAGAGAGATAGTTAGAAACATCGATGAGAGAGAAACATCGATCAGCTGCCTCTTGCACATCTCCTACTGGGGATGTGCCCGCAACCCAGGTACATGCCCTTGACCGGAATCGAACCTGGGACCTTTCAGTCCGCAGGCCGACGCTCTATCCACTGAGCCAAACTGGTTTCGGCAGGTTTTTAATAATACAGACGAGGAGACGTAAATCCAAAAACAAAGGTGAGATCAGGCCAAGGCTGAGGCCCAGAAGGAGGCCTTCCAGCTCCTAGCCACCGCTCTCACGAACCCCAAACGAAGTGCCGGTCCTCCAACTGCGGGTAAGTCAGGGGCTAAGCCTCCTCCGGGCCCATGCTTCAAATGCAGACACTGAGCCAAGTCCTGCTCAAACCTGAGACCCCCGCCTGGGCCCTGCCCAAGGTGAGGAAGGGAAGGCCACTGGAAATCAGACTGTAGTCTGGCCCCTCTGGGTTGGACCTCAGCCAGTCCAGCCCGGCCGCCCTCTGGATCCGGTTGGGAGCTCCCAGACCTCCTGGGACTGGCCACTGAAGAAGCTGCCCCGGCCTGACAGGACCCCTCTGACTTACATGACCAGGACAGAGCCTTGGGTAACAACTGTGGTGGCAGGTAAGCAGATCTCCTTTTAATGGACACTGGGGCCACTTATTCTGCCCTCTGTGAATTCGCTGGGACCCTTGTCCACTCCTTAGTCTCTATTATGGGGGTTGACGAATTAGTCTCACAGCCATTAGCCACCTCACCTCTACACTGCATCTTACTAAATTCCCCCATCCACTCTTTTCTTATTCTACCTCAGTGCCCGGCCAGGGCTACCATGCATCCCCTCATAAAGCCCAGTTGTCCCGAACCACAGTCACCTACCTCAGTTTCACTCTCTCACCCCACAAGGCCGAGCCATTCCTTGGACTGGAAATGCCTTATCTCCTTATCTCCTCTGTGACTGTCCCCTCCTCTGAACAAGAAATTTTCTCCTTTCTCAGGCTCACTGGGTACTCTCACCTCCAGATTCACAACTTTCGTCTTCTTGCAAAGCTCCCCTATGACATGACATGGCGAAGGGACCCCCCTCACTGAGCCTTTAGATCCCAAGGCCAACATTCTCACCCCTTTAATACTCTGAAAAAATGTCAATCTACAAAATGTTGGCTGTTTACCTTTTGGTTTCATTGAAAAAGCAGGTTTCTAAGAGTGAAGAATTCTAATACATTTTAAAGAAAAGAGAATATTAGAGTAGAAATACTTAATGGAAGGTTTGAGGCATGGTTATGCATTTTTGAAGAACATAGAAAGAAGGTCTGAATGCTAATTTGAAAGTGTGAAATTTGTGAAGGTTGTGTATGTGATGAGAAGGAAAAGAGAAATGTTGAAAGTTCTAAAGTTAACTATTTGCAAGAATTGTAAAAGGGCCATTTAACTCTGAGTAAGAAAGTGAGGTTTCAGAGAGGCGGGGTCGACGGCGCCCAGACAACCGGAAAAGAGGCGCCTGCAGGAGGTCTGGCCGCCTTCCCCACCGTTATCCCCGAACCCACAGCTGCGCCAGCACCATGCCCACCGCCGGCTCTGAGCTGCCCCTGCCCCCGCCACCGCCCGCCGTGCTGGAGCGGGGCACTGCAGTACCTGGGGCAGATCGAGCACATCCTCCCCTCTGGCTTCCTTAAGGACGACTGCACCGGCACCGGCACCCTGTCGGGCTACAGCCTGAGAGATGAGTTTCCTCTGCTGACAACCAGGCGTGTGCTCTGGAAGGGTGTCCTGGAGCAGTTGCTGTGATTTATCAAGGGATCCACAAATGCTAAAGAACTGCCATCCAAGGGAGTGAGAATCTGGGACGCCACTGGGTCCCGTGACTTCCTGGACAGCCTGGGATTCTCCAGCAGAAAAGGAGATTTAGGCCCCGTTTATGGCTTTCAGTGGAGGCATTTTGGGGCAGACTACAAAGATATGGATTCAGATTATTCCGATCAAGAAGTAGACCAACTGCAAAAGGTGACTGACACAATCAAAACCAACCCTGAGGACAGAAGAATCATCCCGTGTGCTTGGAATCCAAACAATCTTCCTTCGATGGCCCTGCCTCCATGCCATGCCCTCTGCCAGTTCTACGTGGTGAACGGTGAGCTGTCCTGCCAGCTGTACCAGAGGTCAGCAGACATGGGGCTAGGTGTGCCCTTCAACATCGCCAGCTACGCCCTGCTCACCTACATGATCGCACACATCACCGGCCTGAAGCCAGGTGACTTCATGCACACTTTGGGAGATGCACACATCTACTTGAATCATGTTGAGCCGCTGAAAATGCAGCTTCAGCGAGAACCGAGGCCTTTCCCGAAGCTCAAAATCCTTTGAAAAGTTGAGACAATCGCTGACTTCAAGACTGAAGACTTTCAGATTGAGGGGTACAATCCTCATCCGACTATTAAAATGGAAATCGCCATTTAAAGTGCTTTTAAAGGAGTTGTTTGAAGGATACTGCCTTTAGGGGTTGGAATGGATGCTTAGGTGAAAATTCTTTTTTGTTCTAAAGAAAGAAGGAAGTAGGTCAAAAATCAGTTGGTAACTGTCAGTTATTACTCATTAAGACTGTTACCACTGGCAAATATAGCTGTACTGACTCTCTTAGTAATGAAAGGCCTTAACTGAATGAGGATGTATGAAAATACTGAGATGATGAATAAAGTGAAGAGAGGAAAAACGTATATACTATAAAAATATGTACATGCATTTCACTCCCACATTTGTATGGTTAATGATTTTAAGAATTATAAGTTATTCCCTCACATTTGAGCAAGCTGAATAACAATACCGGTTATGATAATGTATGGTTGGTGTGGTTATGAATATTTAAAGTTGTTTGTTTTATATATCCTATCTAATATAAGAGAAAAATGGTAATTGGCGTACGACGATACCCTTTTCATTGGCTAATCAGGGCTATATGCAAATTAACTGCCAACTAAGATTGGCAGTTAACTGCCAACAAGATGGCGGTTAATTTGCATATGTAGGCACAATGCAGGGAGGCAAAAGGGAAAGCAGGAAGAAGCCCCCTGCCACTGACAGTGATCGGAAACCCAGGGGGGAGCTAAGAGCTGGGGGGCAGTCACAATCGGAGAATCAGGCGCCTTTGCCGCCCTGGCCAGTGATAGCAGGAAGTAGGGGTGGAGCCAGCGATGGGAGCTGGACACGGTCGAAGCTGGCAGTCCCGGGAGCTAGGGGTCCCTTGCCTGGGCCTAAAGTGGAGCCCACGATCGCGGGGCCGCTGTAGCTGCGGGTCCCCGCTGCCCGGGCCAGACACCTAGGCCAGAGGCCTCAGGCCTGGTCAAGGGGCCGATCCGGTGATTGGTGATCGGAGGGTGATGAGGGTCAACTCCTCTGGCCGAGGCATCAGGCCTGGGCGGGGGGCGGAGCCGGGGATTGGGGGGATATGATGGTCCCCTTGCCCAGGCCTGAAGCCTGGGTCAGAGGCGTCAGGCTTGGGCGGGGGGTGGAGCAATCGATCAGAGGGAGATGGGGGTCCCCTGCCCAGGCATGATTCCTGGGCCAGAGGCCTCAGGCCTGGGCGGGGGCCAGAGCCAGTGATCAGGGGGAGATGGGGGTCCCCTGTCCAAGCCTGACACCTCTGTCAGAGGCGTCAGGCCTGGGCAAGGGGCCGATCCTGCGATTGGAGGGTGATGGGGGTCAACGCCTGAGGGCTCCCAGTATGTGAGAGGGGGCAGGCTGGGCTGAGGGACACTCCCCCCCCCACACACACCCAGTGCACGAATTTCGTGCACCGGGCCCCTAGTTGTTATAATAAAGAAGAGTTCTGCATTAAAAAAAAAAAAAAGAAAGAAAGTGAGGTTTCAGTCACCAAGGCTGGCAGGACAAGGTTGCTGGATACTTCCTAAGCTAAACCAGAATATTCAGAAAAACAGCAAGGATTAAGGTTCAGTAAAAAAAGAAGTTACGCCAACGAGCGGCAGATTATAACCTCAGGAAATTTAAAGTACTAAATTTGGCTGGTCTGAGGGCAGTGTCCAACCATCCTGGCCCCTGGCCTCAACGGCTCCTTTCCTTCTCTTTCTCTTTTCCCTTGGATAACAGCCCATTCTAATATTCCCTCCCACTTTCACTGCAATAAAATCTCAACCACTCATCTGTCACCCCTTATCGGTAGCGCCATGGCGACTACCCTCTCAGCTTGGAGTGAGGAACTAGAAAAAGGAATCTCATACCCTTTAGTCCACCTCTTCTCCTTACACCTTTCAGCTTGTCTCCATGATCAGGGATTTTTTTTCCTCTGTGGGGAAAACACATACACCTGTCTCCCCACCAACTGGACAGGAACCTGTACTCTCATCTCTCACCCAATGTAGGCATGGCCCCCAACAACCAGTCTTTGCCTGTCCCCGTAACCCGCCGTACCCTACACAAAAGGGCAGTCCAGATAATCCCTCTCCTCATAACCCTGTCTCAGGACCGACAAGAAACATGTGGATGCCCAAAAGGGGCAAAACTGGGAAAACAAGAACCTCACCCACAGGGCAACCTGTTCTCCCCTTTCATATCACTAGTGAGGCAACTGAGACCCCTAAGCTTTTCCCCCCTAAAGATAACATCTAGGTCTCAGTTGTGTTTCAGCTCCTGGCCCAGAAAAGCAGCAAAACCAGGCAAGTGACGCTGTGGCAGCCTCAGGACCAGCTTTTACCTCCCAAGTCACTCAACAGGACGGCTCTCAAGAGACTTCACCAACCAGGCTCTGGGGGAAATGCCACTACTATCAAAGTCCATTCCCCTGTGATCTCAACGTCCAGACTCAGCAGGAAGCAGTTACAGAAGACATGACCTTCATCCCTATTACATAAAACAAAAAGTCTGGAATGTTAGGTTTGATGGAGCAATTTAGTTGATACCCTTCCCCCCGGAACTGGCTTTTCAGATCATTTCACTAGGGACATTCCCTTTGCTGAAGACCACATTTCACTTGTGGTGACCACATTCCATTCTCTCCCCTCTGGGTATGCTTAAAGAAGTCTCCGCCCAGAAAAAATCCCGCCAAAAGTCCTTTAAAAGCCGTTGACTCCCCTCACTGGGTGCTGGAGCCATCCTGGCTCAGCCACCTGGTGTATGGATGATCGAATAAATTCGTAATCCCTCAAAAAAAAAAAAAATTACTGTCTCTAACACCATTGTGAAACTATCCAATTTAAAAATCAGGAAACAAGAGATGTGACTTGACTGATAAAAGGGTATAGAGAGTATAATAACTCATGGAGTTAAGATTATCATTAGCATTAATAATTTGCCTTGGGATCTGACATCACTAGCAGGTTTACTTGCACTAGGTACATACTCTGAGGTATTACTGCCCGTAGGTATTAATGTCCACATTTAATAGATGAGAAACATACTCAGAATGATTAAATGAATTGCCCCCAACTTTCTTTTTTTTTTTTTTAAATATTTTATTGGTTTTTTACAGAGGAAGGGAGAGAGATAGAGAGTTAGAAACATTGATGAGAGAGAAACATCAATCAGCTGCCTCCTGCACACCCCCTACTGGGGATGTGCCTGCAACCCAGGTACATGCCCTTGACTGGAATCGAACCTGGGACCCTTCAGTCCGCAGGCCGACGCTCCATCCACTGAGCCAAACCAGCTAGGGCGCCCCCAACTTTCTAATGCTAAGCTCAGGTCTTCTTCTACCTCAGGTATCTTCCAAGCCATGAGTCTCTTAACTATGTTGGTGCTTCCTAACACATTTTTATTCTTGTCATAACCAAGGACTTAACAAGATAGGCCTGAAAACTCTGACCTCTCCCTTCAGAGCCATAGAGACATATCCCTCCATAACTCACATCATCCTATATAATAAAAGGCTAATATGCAAACTGTCCCCTCAGGAGTTTGACCAACCAGGAGTTTGACCACTCACTATGATGTGTGCTGACTACCAGGGGGCAGCGCAGAACGAAGGAAGGCCCCGGCTGGCCCTGATCGCCAGCCAGGCCTAGGGACCCTACCCATGCACAAATTTCGTGCACAGGGCCTCTAGTATACAATACAAATACATGTGATTCATTCAGCATCATTAGGAAATTATATTTTTATATTTTGCTAAAAATTTATTTTTAATCCTCACCCAAAGATATTTTTTCACTGATTTTTAGAGAAAGTGGAAGAAAGAGGGAAAGACAGAAATATTGATGTGAGAGAAACACATCAATCAGTTGCCTCCTGCATGCGTCCTGACCAGGGTCTGAGCTGGGGAGGAGCCTGCAACCAAGGTATGCGTGCCCTTGACCGAAATCAAACCCGGGACCCTTCAGTCCACAGGCCAACATTCTATCCACTGAGCCAAACTGCCTAGAGCTATTTTGCTAAATTTTTAAATAACAAAATTGTACTTTTATTGCAAGCATTAAAATTCTCATTTAAAACAAAACTAGATTAAAAACTGTCGTAATACCCTGATCTTAAGGAATGTAATAACTTAATTCTTCATTCACAGTTTATAATCGCATAGAAGGCAGTTGGCTCTGAAGTTACAGTTCTAGAATATCTGGACAGCTTTACTCAGCCAGGTGCCACATTCCTAAAAGTCTGTTCCAGCAATCAGCTGAAAAGGAAAAAAGCAGCTACTGACATCCAGGCACTAGCCTGGCACTCACATTAGGCTTTGATTTCTCCCGTTGAACGTAACTGCAAATATCCCTACAAAATTGCTCAGCGACTGCAATGGAGTGATACCAAAATAACAGCCACAGAACCAATTCCACTTCCTACTCTTGTTCCAGCAGAGATTAAAACAGGCACTGTGAACCCTACAAAAATAGCAAATATTCCTCTCAGCTAATGTGAGTGACTGCTGCTTCTTTCTCAGTTACAACATTTGCCTGAGGCTGGCTCCAGGACACAATGTAAGTCCAACCAAGGCAATTACAAAGGCTGTCTCTGGCAGGCCTCACGGGGGACAGTTGCCTTCCTCACACCACACATGGTGCACAGCCAATACTCTGTAGTCTCTGGAGGGAGTTGCAGGCAAGAACTAAAATCTAAAGATGTTCTTGGTTATTCTATGAAACACTAATTGCTGCTGTGAGGAACTTTGCAGATGGAATTAAGGTTACTAATCAGCTGACCTTAAAATAGGAAGATTAGCCGGGATTATCCAGCTGGGTTCAGTGTACTCTCATGAGATGTTAAAGACTTGTATAGGAACAGAGAAAAGAATGAAAGAAGGCAAAGAAGATAGAAGCAGAGAGGTGTGGCAGGAGAGGAAGTCAGATTCCAAGGGTGAGAAAGACTGAATGTGCCACTGCTGCCTCAGAGATATAGGGGCATGTGTGCAAGGAGTTATGGATGGCCCCCAGCTGAAAGCCAGCAAAGAACTGGGACCTCAGTCCTACAACCGAAAGGAACTGAATTCAGCCACTAATCTCAAAGAGTCTGGAAGGACTTCCCTCCAGAGCAGTGGTTCTCAACCTTCCAAATGCCTCGACCCTTTAATACAGTTCCTCATGTTGTGGTGACCCCCAACCATAAAATTATTTTCGTTGCTACTTCATAACTGTAATTTTGCTACTGCAAACAGTATGTAATTATATGTGTGTTTTCCAATGGTCTTAGGCGACCCCTGTGAAAGGGTCAGTCGACCCCCAAAGGGGTCACGACCCACAGGTTGAGAACCACTGCTCCAGAGCCTCCAGTAAGAGATGTAGCCCTGTCAATACCTTGATTTCAGTCCAGTGAGGCCATGTCGGACTTCTAACCTATAAAACTGAGATAGTAAATCTGTGTTGTTTTAAATCATTTACCAGTAACAGCAAACTAACACATCTCAATGTAAGCCCGTAACTTGTTGAGGTAGGGTTCGATCTATTACACAGGTTTTTAAAAATTATTTGAAATGTTAGTTACTACTATATATAGAAAACCCAAGCTATCTACTTATCTGCCTTAAGAATGTACGATGTGATACAGTTTTATTTCTTCCTTCTAATCTGTATGACTGTTATTTCCTTTTCTTGCCTTACTATACTGGCTGGAACTTCCAGCATGATGTTCAATAAGAGTGGTGACAGCAGACATCCTGGCCTTGTTCTCCCAAATTAGGAAGAAAGCATCACCATTATGCACAATGTTAGCTCTAAGATTTTTATAGATGTTTTTTATCAATTTGAAGACATTCCCATTCCTATTATTTTCTGGGGGGAAAACATCATGAATGGTATTGAATTTTGTCAAGTGCTTTTTCTACATCCATTGATATGATCATATTTTTCTTCTTTAGCTTCCTAATGTGGTGAATTACTCTGAGTGATTTTTGAATATAGAACTAGCCTTCCATACCTGGAATAAACTCCACTTAGTCATGGTGTGTAATTCTTTTTATATATTGCTGAATTCTATTTGCTAATAATTTGTCAAATATTTTTATGTCTATAGTTGTGGGAGATATTGATTTATAGTTTTTTCTTTTTGTACTGTCTTCATCTGGTTTTAGTATGTTGGTGATACTAGCTTTATAAAATGAACTGGGAAGTGTTCCCTTCTCTTCAGTTTTCTTAAAGGGACTGTGTATAATTGATGTCAATTCCTCTTTAACGTTTGGAAAAAAATTTCAGTGAAATCATCTAGGCCTGGAGATACGCTTTTTGGAAGATTATTAATTATGAATTTGATTTCCTTATGTTATAGAGCTATTCAAATTATTTATTTCACATTGGGTAAGTTATGACAGCTTTGTGTTTTCAAAGGAATTGTCCCACTTCATGTAAATTGTCTAATTAATGAACATAGAGTTGAAAATTGATGACTTACTGCCTTTCTGACACCCATAGTCTGTAGTGGTATTCCTTATTTCATTCCTGATGTTGGTAATTTGTGTTGTCTTTCTCTTTTTTTTTGCAGTCTTACTAGTTTGTCAATTCTTTTTTCCCCCCCTAAGAATCAGCTATGTTTAATTGTTGTTGTTTTTTATTTTCTGTTTTCAATGTCATTGATTTCTGTATAAGTACCGCGCGCTAACCGATTGCGCCACTGGAGCTCCGTCATTGATTTCTAATGTTATTCCCCTCCTTCTGCTTCCTTTGGATTATTTTGCTCTTCTCTTTCTAGGTTCTTGAGGAAGAAACTTAAATGACTGATTTGAGACTTTTCCTCTTTTCTAATGTATGCATTTCGTGCTATAAATTTCCCCCCTTAGCACTGTTAGCTGATATTCCTTTCATTTTTGTAAAGACAGAAAAAGGTCTCTCCTTTTCTTTGCTGTGGCCTTCCACAGCATCTGGTAATTAAACCCCAAGACTGTTGGCTCCTCTGATTCAAACAGTCCCTTTGTTCAAACTCAGCCAGATAAGCTACTCTCAAGGTTGCAATCTTTCATGCCTCTTCTCCCTGCTGTTTTCACAACTCAGGGACAATTCGCATCAAGGAGTTTCTAGTTAGTAGAAAGTTCCCCTCTCCTTTCCCCTTCAAACAAACTTCTTTTAAACTCTTCAAACCTTTGTTCTAAGTGTGTTTTACAGGCTTGGAAGAAATACTGATAAGACAGCTCTCTAGGACATCTGCTGGACTGTCTCCTGGAAAGCAAATAAACTAACATAGTTTCGCAGTTCTGCAGTCTGGTGCAAACACATTCAGGGCTGCGATGTCTTCTAGGTCAATTGACCCTTTTATCATTATATCATGTACTTCTCCATGATCATTTTCTTTGCTCTGGAATCTACTTTGTTTGATATTTATATAGGCACTTCTGCTTTCTTTTGATTACTGTTTGCATAATATATATTTTTCCATCCTTTTACTTTAACTTGCCTCTATCATCATTATATTTGAAGGGAGTTTCATGTAGATAGCATGTAGTGGGGCATATTTTAATTTTTCTTTCAGCTTGAAATATAATTGACATATAGTACCATGTAAGTTTAAGTATACAGCATAATGACTTAACTTACATATGTTGTATAATGATCAGCACAAAAAAATCCATCATATATGGATAAGCAAGGGCATGTTTTCCAATTTACTCTGCCAATCTCTGTCTTAATTGGTATATTTACATCAAATGTAATTAATGAAACATTAGGGCTTAAGTTGGCCATTTTTCTTATTTTTGTTTTGTTTTCTTTCTTTTTTGTTAATCCTCACCTGAGGATATTTTTTCCATCGATTTTTAGAGAGAGTGGAAGGGACGGGGAGAGACAGAGAGAGAGAAACAGCGATGTGAGAGAGACACATCTATTGGTTACCTTCCGCGTTCACCCCGACTGGGTCGGGGATCCAGCTTGTAATCCATGTATGTGCCCTTGACCAGAATCGAACCTGAGACCTTTCAGTCTATAGGCTGACGCTTTAACCATTGAGCAACTGGCTAGGACTGTTTTCTTTCTTTTCCTTTGCCCTTCTATAGATCACTGGAACATTTTTTTATAATTCCATTTTGATTACTCTTACATGTATTTCTTTGAATAGCTGTTTTAGTGGTTGCTCTAGGTGTTTCATTATATACAGGGTTGGCAGAAGTAGGTTTACAGTTGTATGTGAAACAGTTTATCCTTGTATTATTATTATTTATTTATTTAATTATTGTATTATTTATTATTATCATTAACCTATGTTTGCCCACCCTTGTATATAAGCAACTTATCACAGTCACTTGGTGTCATTATTTATCGGTTTGAATCAAGTCTAGAAACCTTACCTCTCTTCACATCCCTTTACTCTCTCATTTATGATTTTCTTAAAATACTTGTGCTGGGTTGGGGTAGAATTTCAGGTTTCCCATGTTTCTCCACTGACACAGCACAGGAGGAAAGCTTGTTACTTCCTGGTGAGATGAAAGTTCTGGCTCCCTACTCAGCCTTCTCTGACACCACCCTGGCAGGGGTAGGTTAGGCACCTCATTATTGTCCCTTGGGTAGACCAGATTCCCCATTCAGCCATTGCTGGTATAGGTGGGGCTGCGGCCATAGTTTTTTTCTGTGGTGCTTGGTTGTAGCAGAGCAGTTACTGTCTAAACAGCGGTTCTCAACCAGTGGGTCGCGACCCCTTTGGCGGTCGAACGACCCTTTCACAGGGGTCACCTAAGACCATCCTGCATATCAGATATTTACATTACGATTCCTAATAGTAGCAACATTATAGTTATGAAGTAGCAACGAAAATAATTTTACGGTTGGGTCACAGCATGAGGAACTGTATTTAAAGGGCCAGAGCTTTTAGAACCACTGGTCTAAATGTTTCTGTTATCAGGAAACTAGAGGCCCGGTGCACAAAAATTTGTGCACTGGGGGGGGGGGGAGGGGTCCCTCAGCCCAGCCTGTGCTCTCTCACAGTCTGGGACCCCTCGGGGGATGACCACCTGCTGGCTTAGGCCCGCTCCCTGGGGGATTTGGCCTAAGCTGGCAGTCAGGCATCCCTCTGGCAGCCCAGGAGCCCTCGGGGGATGTCCACTTGCCAGCGGGGAGCAGGCCTAAGCTGCAGTCAGACATCCCTAGCACTGCTGAGGAGGCGGGAGAGGCTCCCACCACCACCGCTGTACTGGCAGCCATCAGCCTGGCTTGTGGCTGAGCAGAGCTCCCCCTGTGGGAGTGCACTGACCATCAGGGGGCAGCTCCTGCATTGAGCGTCTGTCCCCTGGTGGCAGTGTGTGTCATAGTGACCAGTCATTCCCAGTCGTTCTGCTGTTGGAGTCAATTTGCATATTAGCCTTTTATTACATAGGATAGAGGCCTGTTGCATGGGTGGGGGCTGGCTGTTTTGCCCTGAAGGGTGTCCCAGATCAGGGTTGGGGTCCTGCTGGGGTGCCTGGACAGCCTGGGTGAGGGGCTGATGGGTGTTTTCAGGCTGGTCACACCCCCTTCAGGCTGGGGGTCCCCACTGGGGTGCCTGGCCAGCTTGGGTGAGGGGCTGATGGCTGTTTGCAGCTGGCTACACCCCCTTCAGGGTGGGGGTCCCCACTGAGGTGCCTGGCCAGCCTGGGTGAGGGGCTGATGGCTGTTTCCAGGATGGTCACACCCCCTTCAGGGTGGGGGTCCCCACTGGGGTGCCTGGCCAGTCTGGGTGAGGGGCTGAGGGCCATTTTCAGGCTGGCCAAGCACCCCCGGCGATGGAAGCTCCCAGCCTCTTCTTTTTTCTTTTTTATTCTGGGATTTATTTACCTTCTATAATTGAAACTTTTTAGCCTTGAGAGGAGCTCAGAGCTGGCCAGGGCGGGCAGGAGGGAAGCTTGGCTTCCCAAGCCTCCTGCTCGCTCCAGCTCCGTGGCCATGGCCTGCTGAAAGCAGGTATCTGGGGTTTATTTACCTTCTATAATTGAAACTTTGTTGCTTTGAGTGGAGCTGCGTGAGGCAGGAAGCTTGGCTTTCTCCATCATTGGGGCAACCAAGCCACCTGCTTGTTCCAGCTCCGTGGCTGCTGGCCGCCATCTTGGTTGGTTAATTTGCATATAGTTGCTCTGATTGGTTGGTGGGCGTGGCCTAAGGCATAGCGAAGGTACAGTCAATTTGCATGTTTGTCTTTTATTAGTATAGATATCACCCATTTCCTGGTCCTATGACTAGAGAGAGAGGCTTTCCTTGGGCTTTTTTTGGTCTGCACCCATTGGCTTTTCCAGATTGCTAGCTTTGTTAGCTCCAAGTCTGGGCTATACGAGGCAAAAAGAAAACTGAAGAAACTCACTCCCATGGTGTTCTTAGGGTCTCAAAGTCCCTAGCCAGTCTGCCTTCTTCTCCTCACCTTTCAATCTCTGATGTTTGTTTTACATATAATGTACTTATCATGAGGAATAGGAAAAAGTATGTACTCTCCATTCCCAGAAGAAGTCTACAAATGGATTTTATACAACTGCCCCCAACAATGTTTGGTCACTAAATGTCTGTTCTCAGGATATATCAAAACTTGCCAAGAAGCCAATAAAAAAATATTCTTTAAAAAATAAAGTATCAACAGCAAGTACATATGGTTGGTGCATACTTCTCTAACTTCACTTTTTTCACTACTTCCCTAAACTGGTAATCTCAAATGTTTTTTATTTCATACCCTTATGAGTTCACAAGAAGCATGCACCCTCAATAAATGGATATTTACTTTAATTATGCACGAATATACTAATAAAATACATATATTATAAAACATATTTACCAAATACAAATCTTTACAAGGTGAGAAAAACAAGTGAACATAATGAGTGATCATAATTTCTTTGAGCATCCCAATGACTGCTTTGTGTACCTTCCCCTCAACTTGCACTGCCTATAACTTCAGTATCATTACCTGTAGGTCCCTGCATCATTTTTCTGATGTCATTGTGCTTTTATATATACTACTAGAGGCCTGGTGCACGAATTCGTGCACCAGTGGGGTCCCTCGGCCTGGCCTGCGGGATCAGGACAAAACTGGCTCGCCAATGTCCTCCGAGGGGTCCCAGATTGTGAAAGGGCGCAGGCCAGGCTGAGGGACCCCACCGGTGCATGGTCAGGGCCGGGGAGGAAAGCGGGAGGATGGCCAGCTGAGGAGGGACCATGGGAGGGTTCCAGGGCATGTCCGGGCCGTCTTGCTAAATTTTGATGGGCCGGACCCCAGCAGCAAGGTAACTTACTGGTCAGAGCGTCTGCCCCCTGGTGGTCAGTGCACATCATAGTGAGCGGTTGAGCGGCCTTAGCACATCATTTGCATATTATGCTTTGAGTGAACGGATGACCGGATGACCAGACACTTAGCATATTAGGCTTTTATTATCTAGGATGATTCTCTCTGCCTAGAACAGTCATTCGTCCACCTGGCTATTGTCCTTTCTTCCTCCTTTCCATTCTTTCTTCCTGTTACCTCTGCATCCAACTCTACTTGGCTACCTCCTTTGTATTTGGTAAAACTCAGCTTAAATGTCACCATCCCTTAAAGTTTTCCCCAACTCTATCACCTGCCACTCCAAATTACTGTAACAAAGGACATTGATGGGAACAGTAGAAAAACTGACTTTATATTACTACTTGGGAAAAGAAGTATTTGGCCTTTTGAAGAAAGTTAGCCAAATAATATAGCCCAGGACATGGTCAGCTGTGCATTCTTTTGTCTACCTTTATGACAGAGATGCAAATGATTAACAAGTGAGTGGATTTTCCACCACTGCTGCTCTCTCCTTTTCAAAGCAACCCTCAGCACTTACCTCACTTTCTGGAAGAGCCTTTTAGGGGTCCTCATCACCTCATGCTTGGATCCCTCCAATCTATTCAACAGAACCCTGAATGGTTCCTCACTACTTATATAAATCCAGCTTCCGTAGATGTGACATTCAAAGCTTTCTCCATGATCTGGATTCAACCTACCATTCTAGCTTTCTCTACCACTGCTGCACTGCTTAGACCAGCGGTTCTCAACCTGTGGGTCACGATCCCTTTGGCGGTTGAACGACCCTTTCACAGGGGTCGCCTAAGACCATCCTGCATATCAGATATTTACATTACGTTTCATAACAGTAGCAACATTACAGTTATGAAGTAGCAATGAAAATAATTTTATGGTTGGGTCACAACATGAGGAACTGTATTTAAAGGGCCAGAAGGTTGAGAACCACTGGCTTAAATGACCCGGACTTCAACCAAAAACACATAACTTCCCTCTCCAGAACCTGCACCACACCACACTGCACCTTTCTGATATCTCAGCACATTTTTGCTCAGAGGTGTCTTCCACCTAGAATACCCTTCTATGTAATTCTGTCTCCCATGTGGCATTGGAATCCCATCCGTCTTTCAAGGAATGGGCCCACCCCCACCTTCTGCTTGAGCAGTCTGGGATCCCCACAATTGAAATG
The DNA here is from genome assembly GCF_963259705.1 of Myotis daubentonii. Taxonomy (NCBI): domain Eukaryota; kingdom Metazoa; phylum Chordata; class Mammalia; order Chiroptera; family Vespertilionidae; genus Myotis; species Myotis daubentonii. The sequence continues at coordinate 90,082,121 of NC_081845.1, read as the reverse complement.
CGACCTTGAACTGTATAACTTTTCATAGTGTTGAGAACACCAATGCACTTTATCATCCTAGTAGCCCTTTTTATGCTCCTTTTACAAACTCAGCCCAAGTGCCCTGCTAAAGTCACTGCAGCCAGTGATGGAACTGGGGATTCAAATGTGGGTCTTCAGACTCCAAGTACCCTGTACACACACCATATCACAGACGCTATCGTCAAGAATTTCTTCCTCCTGTGCTCCCAGGGTGCTTTCTAATTTTAACAGCATGTTACTCCCAGTTCCATTTTATGTTAGAGTTGGTGTATATTTGGTGAAGGGACCTCATCTTGTTCATCCCAGTATCCCCAAACAGACTTTATATATAGCAGGTAGTCAGTAATCAGGCCTAATTTAATTCATTTAGGTTTTTAAATTTACTTCATCTCAAGTTCAAAATTGGTGCTGAAAACAGTACTCCAGAAGCCAAATAGAGTGGAGGCTGGGAGTGTGGGCTCCTCCCTGAGCAAGTGACTCAAGACCTATGTGCCAGTCTCATTTGGAAAATGGAGATAATGCCTGCTTCACAGGATTGTTGTGAGGATTAAATTAAGTAATCTACTTAAGACAGCAACCCAGGGCCTGACACTAATATATATAAGCTGCTAGTATAGATTCCATTTTATGGTACCCCACATGGTAGTACCTCAAAGGTCAAAATATTCTGATTTCAAAAAAGAACTACTCCAAATCACCAAGAGAAATTTAGACTATGAGAAGTGTAAATTAAGAATGCAAGGAAGTGTACTGAACAAATTTCATAAAGATCTCCCTGAAAAAAATTTACTAGCCCAATACATAAATTCCCCAGTTAACTGGGAAATTAATATATGCTGAACAACTCTATGTGAAATAACTAGGTATTATTATTAGAAGGTATACAAGTGAGATGAGTGTGAGAGATTTTATACATATTTGCCTAAGAAGCAGATGTTAGTCAGAGGCTTTAGCAATTACAGGTGTATGACTACTTTGCCCTGAAGGCAAAGAGCAAGGAGGGACCACAGTCATGCACCCCTCTTAGAGGGCTGCATAAAGCACATTTAATCCTCAAGGAATTTAGAATTTCCCCAGCCCATTGAATAAATACACGAAGGCGTTTACTGACACTGATGAGTACTAGAACTGCGCCCCCCCTCCCCACCTCCAAGCGCCTGCTGTGTCTAATCTTGACAACGCACCCAAGTACCACACCTCAGTGAGGTAGTTACACTGACTCTTAGTACAGACATGTTAAGCAGGCTGGAGGGATGAAAGCCTTCATGTGCAACAGGTCATTCTTCCACCGAGTAGATCGGTGAAGAAATTTCTACGATTCCTTTCGGATCTAAGCTCCATGATTCTGTGATCTCTCCTAGGGCTACCTCGCACAGGCAGGGCAGAAGGCTGGCTGTGAGCATAGAAGCGAAGGAAAAGCGAAATTCTGGGCGCGGTTAAAGCCGAAGCGATCAAATTAGCTTCTAGGAGTGGAGCCTGGAGCCAGGGCAGTGACGGGAAAATGATGCAGGCTGGGAGAGGCCGGCATGGACAGAGACCTTCGAACCTGGGTTGGGAGTTAGTTCTGAAATTGCTCGTCTTATCCGCCACGGTTACTGACCTTGGGCACACGCACACCCACAGACAACGGATCTGACTCTGAGTTAGTTGTGGCTTCCAGTTAACATCCCCAAATTAAAAAGTTAATGCAAGTTGGGTTGCAGGCTTTGAAACAATCTTAAGAACTGGACCCTCTCACGGAACCCCCATTGCACACCATTAGCCCTCTCCCCAGCCCACTTCGGCCCGTCCGAGGCGGACAGAGTTGCACAGGCGGTCGAATGGGGTTCGAATCCAGTCCGAGCCGGGCCTGGCTGAGCCCGGGGATCTGCTCTATCTTTGGACCCCAAAGGCGCCACGCTGGGCCCCCCACTCGGGAGAAATAGGTTCAGCGCCCACCTTGGTGCTGGGGTCCGGGTCCGAGCAACAACCGAGGGCAGCCTGGTCGGTAAGGCCGCCTGACGCGGGCTGCGGCTCTGCCATGGCTGCACTGCTGTATCACGGACGAGGGTACCCGGGAACGCGGCGAGATCCACACTCCGCCCAGCCGGGGGTTGCCTCCACCAGCCACGGCGCCGCGCCGCGGGGCGGGCTCCCGCTGCCTTCCAGCCAATAGCTGTGCGGAGAGCAAATTGGTTCTGTGCTGATTGAGTGCCAGTGAGTCAGCGCCTCCAGCCACAGAGGTCTGTGCCCTGAGACTACAACTCCCAAGGTGCCGTGCGCCAAATGGAGGCCCGCTTAAGGGGCAAGACAAACAACAAACAAACAACACTGTTAGATGACAAGAGTGATTTTCCTTCGTTGTTTGATGACCTAGCTTTTTTAAAGTTCATCGCTTCTCAGCCTTTTGGCTAAGATCAAGTGTAGTAAAGTTCAGTAACCACTTATAGCTCAGGGCTACAACTTGGTAGGAAATTGTTTCTGATGGAAAGAGAATTGGGAGTTACTATTTTTAACGTATAGGAATCCCAAAGTCCAAGTTTAAACAGAACAGGATAATTAAGACAATTGTGACTTAGTAAAAAGACCTAGGTTCAAGTTTTTGGTTCCACTATTTGTTAGCTTGGTATAACTGGCCCCTCTGAGCTTCCTTGCAGGATTTGGTTGAGGATCAAATGAGATTTGTCAGTGTTTCACACTTATGCGTCAAAGGTCAGCACTTTCACTGTGTTTTAAGTTAATTTCGCTGAGACACATATTTTAATTGTCTTCATTTGAAGACTTAGTCATCACTGTTGTCAACTGTGGTTGTTGGTGCCAGTTCAATGCCAACAGGAATCCCCAGCTTGGGGTGTGGTGAAGAAGGAAACTATTTTGTGCAAACATCTCAACTGTGATACAGCAAGGCTGGTGGCTGTGGAACAGCAATGACCCAGGCTGCTCTGGGGTCAGGCCCCTGGCTAGTTAGACAGCTGTGTTCCACTACACTCAGGCCTGCCCCACTCTGCTTATTTCTGCTCCAGCACTGGTCTGATCAAAGTGTTTCAACTCCAGCCATGGAAACGCAGCCTGCAACTCTCAGTCATCTTCAGTCATCTGGAGAAAGGGAAAGTGCAGTCTGAGCCAGAGGGAAGCTGACTTATATAGATAAGTCTCTGCCCCTTTTCCCTGATAGGTCCGTTTTTATGCAAAGGAGGAGTCCAAATCCTCAAAGTTTGATTGATCCAAAAAAACAAACAAACCCACTGTCCTGATTGGTCAGTGAAGATGCTTATGGGATATAGATGCACAGTTCCAATTGGATGGGGAAAGCCTCAATCCTATTGCTTGAGAAATTTCTTTGTCAGGGCTTGCTTAAATGACAGAAACATAATGCAGGTGGGCAGTTCAGTGCTGGAGGCAGATAGTTTAGTGCAGGATTCTCTCCCTGAAATGCAGTTTGCATGAGAGGTTCCTTGTGTAGAAGGCTCTGTTTTTTCAATTTGAGCCCATTTAAGCCACTGAGAGCCCTTCTTAGTAGGTATCTTCTTTCTCAGGATCCACACTGTTCTATGATGACTAGAACAAAATAAATATTTCTTGTTAAAAGACTAACTATCATTACTGGTGAATACATAACTTAGAAAATAACTTTGTTAATAAATGAATGAGTGAAAGAGAATGTTTTTTAAAAATAAGTTTTATTGACTTTTTAGAGAGAGAGGAAGAGAGAAGAGAAACATCAATGTGAGAAACATCGGTTTGTTGCCTCCCACACACAGCCTGACTGGGGACCGAACCCACAACCTGAGCATGTGCCCTGACTGGGAATTGAACCAGTGACCTTTTGGTGCACGAGACGACACTCAATCAGCTGAGCCACACTGGCCAGGGCTGAAAGAGAGTTTTTAAGTGAATAGGAGGGTCTCTTTAAATTAGCAAAATGATAGATGGATGTCAGAAATGTTGCTTGCAAGGGGTTAGGCAAAATGGGAACCTATTGGCTGACCTAACCAAACTGAAGCAGGGCAGGGATGCCTCTGGCATCAGGCATCAGGAATCTGGGACTATGCCCTTGGACACCACCAAGATGTCTCCATCTTTCATCTCAGCTTCTTTCTTCATGTCAGCTTCATTTTGTCAGGCACACTTGCTCCAGTTGTCTAGTCACTTGAAGTTTTCAGCCTCTCAGTTTCTCACCAAAGAGGAATTAATCTCCTCCCTGAATTCCAATTTGATAAAATCCAGGGAGAAGCTATGATTGGCAGAGGCTAGGACCTGTGCTTACTGTGGTCAAGGCAGTTTGGATTAGAACTTACCTGGTTGCAGTCGGGGGTGGGGGTGTGTGTGTGGGGGGAGGATCAGTTCTCAAAAGAAGAGAGAGTTGATTCAAACTGAACTATAGATGTCCACTGCAAAAAGGTGAGCATGATAAGAATTTCAACAAATTTTGTGCATACCTAGTACTAACTTATTGAGGGATATTTCATCAAAACTCAATGTACTAGAACTACAGAACTTTAACATGGAGATAGACCTTAAAGCTACTAAACCCAGAAATTGAGGCAATATACAAACTCTGTATATATTGTGTGTTAACACTTAATTTTTGTATAGCAAGCCCAGACAAAAGAAATTTATCTAAGATATTTTATGGAAAAGACACCCAAACTGTGTGTGTGTGTGTGTGTGTTTTTTCCACCCCTCAAATCCCTCTAGTGAACTTCCTAGAATATGTGAGAGATAAACCAGGTGAATGGATAGAAAGACTCAGTGTCTTAAAATATTGATTTGCTTACAAATTAATTTATTAATGTAAAGCAATTCCAATAAAAATCTTATGGGCTTTTGATGAACTGAATAAATTTTTTTTCAAAGTAAATATATATATTTTTTTATTGCTTAAAGTATTACAAAGGGTATTACATATATGTCCTTCCCCCCCCCCCCCCCCGCTCTTGACAATCCCCTGGCCTCCCCTACCCCCCAGTGTCTTATGTCCATTGCTGAATAAATTAATTCTAGATTCTGTTTTTAGAGCCTCCCAAAAGGCAAGACACCTTTGGAGAATAAATAAGTAGGGACCTAACCTTCCAGATAACAACTTAATATAAAGCTACAGTAACACAGTGTGATAATGGCACTGGTATCTATAATAATAAAAGCGTAATATGCTAGTTAGACCAGATGTCCTTCTGGACATCCTTCCGGACGACCTTCCAGATGAAGCCAGGGCTGGAAGGGAAGCCTAGGTCCCGGGTGCCAGAGGGAAGCCAGTGCTGGCAGCCGGGAGAAGGAAGGCCTACTCTTGCACGAATTTTGTACATTGGGCCTCTAGTAGATCAATAAATGGGAACTGTGTTAGGCAGCTGTAAGATGGCCCCTATGATCCCCACCTCCTGGTATTCACACTCTTGTGCTATTGCAGAAGTGATGGGATGTCATTTCTGAGATTAAATTATATGACTGTGATTCTTATATCTGGAGCTCTCTCACTTGCTTTATCTCCAATCTCCCACTCAGAAGGTAAGCAAGCTGTCATGTTGTAATCAACAGTATGGTAAGACTCACATAGCAAGGAACTGATGCCTCTTCTCAACAGCTAGAACCTGAGGCCTGCCAGTAGCCACATGAGTAAGCTTGGAAGTGGGTCCTCTCCCTGTAGAGTTTTGAGATGACTGCTGCCCCAGTTGACACCTTAATTTTCAATTCATGACAAACCCTGAGCCAGAACTACCTAGTCAGACCTTCCCAGCTTCTTAACCCACAGGAACCATGAGATAATAAATACTTATTGTTTTTAGCTACTACGTTTTGGGATATTTTGCTGTGCAACAATACACAGCTCACACACACACACACACACACACACACACACACACACACACACAACTTGATATAGATCAGGGGGAAAGGATGAAGTTCTCAATGAATGGTGCTAGGACATCATAGTTTATATTTATAGGGGGGAAATGTAAATTTCTCTATTTCTTACAATAAAGAAAAGCAAAAGTCCTAGTGTATTAAAGATATAAATGAGAAAAACAAAACTTAAAAACATAAAGAATAAAAATCAGAGACTATCTTTATGAATTTATGGTAGACATTTATCAATGAGATGTAAAAGCACAAAATATAAAAAGGAAAATGTATCTACTAAAACACACTATAAAAAAGGGAAAAGATATCCCGGCCAGTATTGCTCAGTGGTTGAACACTGTCCCATGCACCAAGAATTCCTTGGGGTCAATTCCCAGTCAGGGCACATGCCCACGTTTCTGGCTTATGCCCAGTAGGGTGTGTGCAGGAGGCAGCCAATTGATATTTCTCTCTCATCACTGTTTCTATCTCTCTCTCCCTCTCTCTCTAAAAATAAATAAAAACAATTTTTAAAAAAAAAAAGTCAAAAGATAAACCAGAGTGGAAGAACATAGCCCACAAAGGATCGGTGTCCACAATATGCAAAAACTCTTACAAATCAGTGAGAAAAAGGTAAACAACTCAACAGAAAAAATAACAAAAGAGAAAAAACAGTTTACAAAAGAGGAAACACATATAACTAATAGACAGATTTTTTAAATGGTCCTGGTAAATAGGGAAATGCAATTTAATTTAAAAAGGAGGTTCCTTCCATGCCCTTCAGACTGACAAAACTTAAAAAATGTAAAGTCTGTCAGAATCTGTGGATGTGGAACAACTGAAATTCACATACATTTGCTGGTGTACACCTAAGTTATTATAAACACTTTGGAGAATAATTTAACAGTACCTAGGGAAGTTAAAGATACTATATCCTAGGATCCACTACTAGAGGATCATTGTGTCTATATAACCTAAGAATAAGAGACATGTTTTGAATAGAAAAAAAAATGTGATAAAACCTAAATGTTCGACAGCAAGAAGGTGAGTTGTGCTACTTTCATACAGTAAATTCTATACATAAGTGAAAATGAATGAGTCAGAGGAACATATTTCAACATGGATCAATCTCACAAATGGAAATGAAATAATTAAAGGTTGCAGGAAAACAACCCATATGGCACAGTACCATTTTTGCAAAGTTTGAAAATGTACCACAATATGATCTATTGCTTAGGGCTAAATACACACCTCGTAATGAAATCAGGAAGTGCCTGGGAATAAATAAGTCCAAATTTAGGAACATAATTTCCTCAAGGGGCAGTGGAGGCAACAATAGGGGAGAGATATACATGCCTTGACATTGTTTCATAACTTAAGCTGGATGTTGGGTAAATGTATTATTCTTTCTACCTCTCTTAACTTAAATATTGTACCATATGCTTTCCTAAAACGTGAAAATAATAAGCACCACATATAGAACAAAAGGGAAGACAGCAATAGTGGGAGGAGTACAGATGCTCCTTGACTTGCAATGGAGTTATAAGTTGATTGTAAATTGAAAATGAACTTAATACACCTAACCTACCGAACATCATAGCTTAGCCTAGCCAGATTCTACTGACTGTGTTTCGCTTTTGTCCCACCATCATAAAGTTGAAAAATCATAAGTCAAACCATCATTTAGTTAGGGACCACCTGTAGTTTAGAATAGTAACTATTTGTGAAGACAAATTTCAAAAAGAGTTTAAAAGAGTTTCCTTTTTTGGTAGAAGGAATATTAGTTTTCTAGAACTGATGGAACACATTACCAAAACTTGGTGGCTTAAAACGACAGAAATTCGCACAATTCTGGAGGCTAGAAGTGTGAGATCAAGGTGTCCGCAGAGCTACACTCCTTCTTTGTCTCTCCCAGCTTTTGGTGGCTCCTGATGCCTCTTGCTTTGTAACTCCGATCTCTGCTCTGTCTGCACATGGTCTTCTTCCCTGTGTCTGAAATGTCTCTGTGTCTCTTCTTTCTCTGCTAAGGAAACCAGTCATAGGACTAAGGGCCTTCTGTAGATCCAAGATAATCTCATCTTGAGATCCTCACCTGCATCTATGAAGATCCTATTTCCAAAAAAATCACATTCACAGGTAGCAGGAGTTAAGACTTAGACATATTTTAAGGGAACACAATTCAACCAACTATAAGAGGCTTCTTTTGTTAGTAAAACTAAGAAATCTACTCAGTGTGTGCTTAAAATGCTTTCATGGTTGTTAATTTTTCTTAATGAACATCATATTATTAGTTGCCCAGATTTCTACTGTGAGTTGTTTTAGATTTCTGCATTGGCACTCTATTTTATTTATTTTTTTACTAAATGGAATGGACAACTAAACAGTGGTATAAATGTGCTGTTTCAGCCATAATCCTGGAAGAAAAGCTTGAGAGAGAATGAACTGTGGATAGTTATTCAATATTTATGTATTAGTGGCCCAGTGCACGGATTCCTGCACATTGAAAGGAAATTAATTAAAAGAAATATTTTAATATCGCTATTCGCCCTTTCTCTATAATAGAAGTGTCAACCAAATTCACAATCGACAATGACAGATTGAAACACATGCATGTGATTGGCGCCAGTGAGAGCTTTACATGCATTGCACATGTGTGAGTAAACGTTTATTTTTAAATTGCCAATGTGTGTCATATGTAGTGGCAGGTTGGTTGGTCGGACGGGTGGATGGTTGGTCACTTAGCCTTTTATATTTATAGATTTTTTACTTGAATGGTTGGCTACTAAAATTATTTGATAATATGATCAGTGGCTATATTAGGACAGTTATAATGTAACACATATTGATAATCTGTGCACTTTAACTGCATATTCCCTACAGCATCTAGACATTTCCAGTTGGTTGTTTTGACATTCTTATTTCTATCAATAATATCATCTTTCTCAGTTGCTGAGGCTTGAAACCAAACTCATCGTGGAGTTATAGATTTCTGGAACAGGAAGGAAACTTAGAGATCAACTCATCTCCCACATTTCATTTTACAAATAAGGTGACTCAGGACTAAAGCAGTTTCACAATCTGAATTTCAGAATAAATTAGTTGAGTTATTGGGTAGCATAGTCCTAGGGCAGATTCAGGTCCCCTGATAACCAATTCAGTATTTTTTCCCCCTGTACTACATACACTGATACTAATACTTAACAAGTTGCATAATAACAAGTACCATTGATTGAGCCATTACTGTGTACTACTGTGCTAGGTGTTTTCATGTACAGTCTCTCGTATTTTTAGGGACATTTAATTTTCAGGTTCTTGGTCAGTCTAACCACTTAAAGTGTTATATATGCTGCATGGTATTTTGTTTCTATTAAGCCTCAAGAGAACTCTCTGGAAGGTGCACTTTTCCCATAACTCAGGCACCCCAAGGAGTGCTAGCATGGGCAGTAGTATTTCATGAACCTAGTTCTCTGCCAGAGTCAATTAAACTATTGCATGGATCACAGGCCACAAGCCAAATATGCTGTGGGGGGCTGTTTCTCTCTTTTCCATGTCCCGCATGGAAAAGGAAACAGTCCATTTGCTGAGTGGAGGAGCTGGGGATTAAGAAATTAAAGAAAGACCAAGATGCAGAAATAGATTTTAAGCTGGGGCCAGGTGGGCGCCATCCTCTCTGATGGAGAGGCGGCAAAAGGCGGGCTGAGCCACACAGCAGGTTTATTTTAAAGGCCTAGATTTACATATCTAGTTCCGCCCCTGCCTGGTTAACATGTCCAGCCTTATTGGGGAAGCATGTTCCCAGGGCGTGGCTCTGCCTATGCTCTGAGTTCAGCTGACAATAATTATAAGAAAATGCCTAGGTGCCTCCCAGGCGGCCCTCTACAATATGGCAATGCACATCTTTCAAACAAAAGCTCTGTCCATATTAAGTATTATTTCTTTAGGATATATTGTCAGGATAGAAATTTGTAGGTAAGGGCACATAGATATATTTAAAGCTCTTTAAAGAATATGTTAGTCTGTAATTTGTTTTCTACTACTTCAGAATATATAGATACTAGAGGCCCGGTGCATGAATTCGTGCACAGGTGGGGTCCCTCCCGGCCAATCGGGGCTGTCTTGCCCAGGGCCAATCATGGCCACCCAGGTGGGAGGGGGAGGGAAAAGGAGAGGGATTGAGGGAGGTTGGCTGTGGGAGCACACTGACCACCAGGGGGCAACTCTTGCATTGAGTGTCTGCCCCCTGGTGGTCAGTGCATGTCATCGCTACCATCCAGTCGTCCAGTTGTCTGGTCATCTGGTCCTAACGGTCACTTAGGCTCTTATATATTATCACTAGATGCTCAGTGCATGAAATTCGTGCACGGGAGGGGGGTGTTCCTCAGCCCAGCCTGAACCCTCTCCAATCTGGGACCTCTTGGGGGATATCCGACTGCCGTTTTAGGCCCGATCCCTACACGGGCCTAAACCGGCAATCGGATATCCCTCTCACAATCCAGGACCACTGGCTCCTAACCGCTCGCCTGCCCGCCTGCCTGATTGCCCCTAACTGCTTCTGCCTGCCAGCCTAATTGCCCCTAACTGCTCCTGCTGGCCTGATTGATGCCTAACTGTTCCCCTGCCGGCCCAATTGCCCCCAACTGCCCTCCCTTGCCAGCCCACTCTCCCCCAACTTCCCTCCCCTGCCAGCCCGATCCCCCACAACTGCCCTCCCCTGTCACGACCCACCTCCTCAGCGTGAGGTGGCAGAGACGCTGGGACCAGCCTCTTCTGGGCCACTCAGAGCCGCGGGACCCCCAGCCCTCACCGCACGCTGCGGCCACCAGGCCCTGCCTCTGCTGTGCACGTGGCCATCTTGTGGCGGTGTTGCACAAGGGCGTGATGCCACCTAGGCTTTTATTATATAGGACTAGAGGCCTGATGCATGAAATTCTTGCAAGGGGCTTGGCCCCCACGGCCAATAGCAGCTGCCTTGGCCATCACCACCATGGCAGCCGCCTCTGCCTTGGCTCTCACCTGCCATGGCGGCTGCCACTGCCTCAGCTTTGTCTGGAAGGACGTCCAGAAGGACGTCTGGTCTAATTAGCATATTACGCTTTATTATATAGGATAGATACTTCTGAATGGGAAGATGGCAAGGATTAAACCTGCCACAATTCAAGTGCCCAAAGTAGACCAGTCGAAAGATGGACCAGAGAGAAATTCTTTGTTACTCACAGCCCAACAAACACATGGGAGGCCAGTTCTGCTCCCAGATCCCCCTGGGCCACACTAGAGGCCCAGATGCAGGCAGTGGATTGGGAGGCAGCTGAGGTTTCCAAGGCTAAAGGGTCAGCATCTTTTGTGGCACAAAGTAAGCAAGCTAGTTCCTCTGGCTTGGAAGGTGAGCTCCTTAGTCACACCACGGTAGCTCAGGGTCAGGCCAGTGAGGTACTGCAGTTTGGTGAACTCAGCAAGATGAGCAGAGGCCATTATGGGGCCGAAACCTCACTGTATAACCATTGCCTGTTACTTCTTAGTATGGATAGACCATGGTTTATTTAACTTTTCTTGTGATTTTTAAAATAATCATTGTGTTTTCTTTCCTAGTTGGCAGATCTCTCAGTCCTCATTGTAAACTGATCTGCTCTACATTAGAAGATTGACTTTAACACCCAATTAAAACCACACCAGTGACAGGGAATCGCAGGAAAAGAAGTGTAGTGGAAAGAGGCGGGACATGGACTTAAGTCAGTTTTCTTCAGTCTTTCTATTCTCTGTATCATTGGTCATAGGTTCCTGAGTAAAGGAATCCATCAGAAAACATTTTAGGTTCTCAAGTGAAATACTAACTTCAGAAAATGTGAAGGTTACAGAAAACGTTCTTTTATGTAGTTACACTGTCATGCCCGTCCCTTCAAAGCATGCCCTGAAACCCTCCCCAGCCCCACCCCCCAGATTCCCATCTCTAGGCCATTGCTCTTCAGTGGCTCGGCCCCTAAACGCTGTTCCACCTCCCCGCTGCGTAGGGTGCGCGTCCCCAGAGAGCGCGCGGGGACGGGGCGGGGGCGGGGCGCCCGGGTCCCTGCAGCCAGCGCCCCGCACCTCGCTCCCTCCCGGAGCAGCGCCCTTCTGAGCCTGCGCGGTGCGCCCCCGGGGGAACCGCAGTTGGGCTCCCAACGGCCGAGCCTTGGCTGCGGAGAAAGAAGGTCAAGAGCGGCAGCCCCAGCTGCGCGGGCGCTCGGTGGCCGGGGTGAGCTGGGCCGCGGCGGGGAGTGCGCGCTGCGGCCCGGGGAGCCCTGCTCCGGCGGGCTTGCTCCCTTCTAGGGGGAGTGGAATTGGTAGTAAAGGTCAGTCTCCCACCTCCCAAGTAGCAGCCAGCTACAAACCCCAGCGAAGTCACTGCCCCTGGTAAAGCCCAGTCTCTTCGCGGGACAGCTAAGCGACTTCACACCCTCCTCCTCTTTTTTAGAATTCAAAAGTAAAACAGACAAAATACCTACCCTTCCAGCCTGATTTTCTGCTCCTCTCCTCCACGGTCCTGTACACCCGCCAAGTCTCCACTGCATTTACCACTTTTTCCAAGCGAGCTACGCTCTCTCCTGCTTTTTGCATCCCATTAATCCCACCTTCTGCCTAGAACACTCCCCTCCCTGTCACGTGTTTTCCAGAAGTTTCTTTCAGTGCCAGTCTCTCTCCGCCCTTCGTTAATTCACCTTTTCTTGACATTGGCCACCCTGCGTGTTTACCAGTCTGTCTCCCCATTTGTGCGTTTGCTTTGGTGGGGCTCCTCCGTATTTGTGTGTGGCCACAGCGGCCAGGAATGCAGAAGGCCTTCAATGATCAAGAAAGAAGAAGGAATGGGCTTATAGAAATGGTCCAAGAGAAAGGGGTGTGGGTGGAGTGGCTGTTCCCTTCGCACACAAGTGTGCACTCGCTAATGTCAGCATTCCTACGCGTAAAGGAGTCCAGCACCTCACTCCCGAAAATGCCTAGGGATGACTGGGAACAGCCAATGAACCTCCAAAATTGAACTTAAGGAGAAGGGGTGGTGAGAATTTAAAATGGTTGCATGTGGCAGTAACTTGTCAGTGGAGGAGATGGGAGGAGAGGAGGGAGAGGATGAACAAGTGTTTATCCTGCATTCACTCTGTGCTGTCAGGGCCAGCAAAGTGTGTAAGGACCTGCCTCTTCATTGCAGAATTAGTCTTGCTAAATCCTAAAATTCACAGGGAATTTTAAATCCTAGAACAGATAGGGGGACAATATAAATACATATTATATGTTATTATATATGATATACACACATATAATACAAGTGCAATAGGCACATGACTAGCTTTTATTGTTGTTAATCCTTGCCCCAGGACATTTCCTCCCTTTATTTTTTAGAGAGAGTGAAAGGGAGGGAGTGGGGGGGGGGAGAGAGAGAGAGAGAGAGAGAGAGAGAGAGAAACATCAATGAGAAAGAGACACATTGATTGGTTGCCTCCTGCACATGCCCCAACTGGAGCTGGGAATGAACCTGAAACCTTGGTACTGCAAACCGGGTACATGCCCTTGACCGGAATTGAACCCATGACCTTTTGGTGCACAGGGTGCTGCTCTAACCACTGAGAATGCCAGCCAGGGCATGGCTGTATTTTTTAAAGAGCCATACAGAAAGTTATAAAGTTGAAAAATGAGGTTCTTCCTCTACTTCCTCCATTCTTCCTTACTCTGGGTGATCATTGTTACTTTACTGTGAATCTTCCCTGGAAATTTTTAAAATATTTTTCATCAAATCTAAACTATTATTGATTTTATATAATTACATAAATTTTATATTTTTAATTTTAAGCTTTTAATTTTAAAGCTTTTAGTGCATTTTACCAAATCTAAACTGATACTGATCTATGAAAGTACATAAATTTTATGCAGTTACATAAATGCAAATTTCATATGCATAATCACATAAAGGAAAAACTGTGAAGAAAGAAAAAAATATTTCCAATTAAACCTTTTAAAAATGTATCTTAGGGCCCTGCCTGTCAGCTCAATTAGAGCATTTTCCCGATATACCAAGATTGCAGGTTCCATCACCAGTCAGGGCACATAAAGAATCAACCAATGAATGCATGAGTAAGTGGAAAATCAAATTGATGTTTCTCCCCCTCTCTCATTCTCCCTCTCTTCCCTTCCTCTCTTTCTCTAAAATCAATTTTTTTAAAAAAGTGCTTCTTAGAATAGATGAAATACCATACATGCGCATAAATACACTTTAAAAACTTTATACAATTATTATTGTTATGCAGTGTACAGCACCTTGTTCTTTTCTATGTAACAATATATCTTCAAGATCTTTCTACATCTGTAAATATAGTTTTTTCTTATCCTTTTTATTGCTAATGTCTGCATGAAAATTTTATTGAACAGGAAGGATATTATAGAACAATTATGGTACAAGTATTAATTACAGTACAATTAATGGGTCCTTTATGAAGGAACATTTTGTTTGTTTCCAGGTAGTGTGTTTGTTTTCTTGCTTGTTTTTGCTATTACAAACATGTTGATGTAAATAATCAACATATATACAAACATGTGATGTGTGTGTATATAATAACTTAATTGGTATTTACTCAGATTTTTTCCATTTCAACTATGCAATGTATTTAGAATTTTGCTATAGTTTTAAGGAATTATTCTATATAAAGTAACATAGCTGTATTCCTTTTCTAACTTAAATAGTTGCATCAGTGTTTGGAAGTGGTAATGTGGCAGGATAGTATGAAGAGAGAGAGATCCCTTAGCAATTGGGATAAGGGAAACGGAAATAAAAAATTAAACAAGGCCAAAAATTTGAGCAATTTACAGCCAGCTAATGAATGAATGACAAGGCTGTATTTTCCCTAACCAAGAATACTTAGGAGCAAATGGTTTACACATTCCAGCCTGTCCGGCATCAGACCAGCCTCAGTCCTGGTCCCTCTTCAATGACTTTTTTAAACTATCCTGAAAATAACCCTGACTGCTCTATACATGACAAGACAGACTTACAGATGATGAATCATCATACTGAAATTGCACTTTAAATTATATCGTTGGAGAAAGATTTCTACAGCTCCTCTAGGCAAAATCTCCCCCAAATAAAAATCTCAGGCACATGCTTTTGAGAGTCTTAGATATGTGATTTATTTAGACAATAAAAAAATAAAAACTTTGAAACCATAGAAATTATTTAGAATTTATTTGTTTCTCAGTCATGATAGTGATCAATACCTAGTTATCAGTTTCCTTATATTCAGTGTTTGCAAACTACTAACCATAAAGATTCTTTTTTAAAATTTATCTTTATTTTTGAAAGTATTACAGATGTCTCCCTTTCCCCCCCATTACCCCCCTCCCCAGGCCTTCCCTGCACCATTGTCTGTCCATGGGCTATGCATATATGCCTATAAGTTCATTGGTTAATCTCTTCCCTCTTCCCTATGCCAGCACTCAATTAATAGAGCACAAATTGAACTCTGCTTAGAACATGTACTCTGGAAGGAATATTCTAATGAGTTTCAGGAATTCAATGCTGTTTTTTTTTTTCTTTAAACAGCTTTACATAAATTCCAAGGAAACTGAGGTAAGAAGATACACATAGAGGTAGTTACTATGACGGATGGGGTGAGTGTGGAGTAGCAGTCCCCTAGGGTGGTGTCATAATCAGGAGAAGCTCTTATAGTTTGAAAGGCCCCCTACCGTGTGTGTGTGTGTGTGTGTGTGTGTGTGTGTGTGTACGCGTGCTTCACTCTTAAAAAAATCATTCTTTCTGTACACCCTAAACTAACACAAAATAATATCGAATGTAGACTGTAATTGAAAAATGAAGTAACGTAAATAATTTCTCTAGTCCTGTAAATCTAGCTTCTCTAGATAACATAGTAAGGGAGAAATAGATGATTTTGCTACTTGTCTAGCTTCAAGGGGAGGAATCAATGGACACATAACGCTCGTTATTGTGCAGTTTTAAAAGAAAACATTTTATAATTTACACTCCAGGTTTTGAAGCGTCAGGTGCTCCGCAGGAGGAAAGAGGGGCGAACATGAGCGCTGAGCAGGATGGCCCGCCCGCTCCGGGAGAAGAGGCCCCGCCCCCTCCGGGAGGCCCCGCCCCTCCCGGCCCCGAAGACCCCGCCCCTCCGGGTCCCGGAGAGCCGGCCCCGCCCCCTCCCGGAGACGCGGCTGCTCCTCCAGCCGACGAAGAGGCTCAGCAGGCAAAGTCCCCGGGAGAGGCCCCCTCCGGAGAAGATGCGGCCTCTTTTGCTAGAAAAAGGCCTTCCTCTATTGGAAGCGATATTCTGAACCTCATTCCTTCTAGTGAAAGGTTACTTTTTCCAGAAGACGATGAGGAGGAAACACAGAGAGTTCGCGTCAGGCCCGCGCCCCGAACGGTGCAGTCAATGCTTTCCGAAGCACTGTCACAGTCTTCCCACAGGTCATCCAAATACTTCCGAAGTATGAGTGGCATTCCCAACCTACAGGAGACATTGAAAGAGAGACAGGTTTTGCTTACGATTCATAAATGTCACTTTTCTTTCAAATACAAGAACATTGTTAGCTTTTCTTTATAACTACCGTGTTTACGTGTGGTGTTTATTCTTTAGGCAAGGTTTAGAGATGCAAGGGAAAGCCGAAGACTGCAAATTGACCCTTCATACAAATACTTATTCGAAATTCTATCAGAAGTCCTTGGCCTGGACATAGTAGCCGTCGAAGAATTACTTTTGGATTGCCCATCTGTAAGTCTGTCTTGTCATTCTTTTTCAAATTGCTCTTTGGAGAAGTGATTGATTTAAGAAACTGGAGTCATGAACCACAACACATTTATTTTTAAATTTTATTTTTTTAAATATATTTTTATTGATTTTAGAGAGGAAGGGAGAGGAATAGAGAGTTAGAAACATCAATGAGAGAGAATCATTGATCAGCTGCCTCCTGCACGGCCCCTACTGGGGATCGAGCCTGCAACCCAGGCATGTGCCCTTGGCCAGAATCGAACCCGGGACCCTTCACTCCCCAGGCCAATGCTCTATCCACTGAGCAAAACCAGCTAGGGCTAACAACAACACATTTAGAAAGAGAAGGTTGGAAGTTCACTGACTAGAGAAGCTTTATTTATTATTTTTTTTAAAAATGTATTTTATTGATTTTTTACAGAGAGGAAGGGAGAGGAATAGAGAGTTAGAAACATCGATGAGAGAGAAACATCAATCAGCTGCCTCCTGCACACCCCCTACTGGGGATGTGCCCGCAACCAAGGTACATGCCTTTGACTGGAATCAAACCTGGGACCTTTCAGTCTGCAGGCCGATGCTCTATCCACTGAGTCAAACCGGTTAGGGTGAGAAGCTTTATTTTATAGAAATATAGTCAGTTGGATGATATTTCTAGTTAGGTCTACTGTTGAGAAGGAAGAAAAGAGAAGAGTTAGCAACTAGAATTTGGCTAAAATTCTAATTCAAAATGACTTTAGAAGTTAGAGAAATAGGCAAGCATAGGTAGAGTAATATTTTAAAAGAACAGGTTGTAGGAACTACATATGTAGATCATTTGGATAGAAAAACTGCGGAAATCTTAGCTAGGGAACAGTGACCAGTGCCTGAGCCTGGTAGAAAACAACGAGGCGATTGCCAGGCATTTCAGTGTGCCAAGGCCAGCCCGGGATTATGCCTGCTTTCCTGACATAATTATTAACAGTCCCTCCTTTCACGCCTAAAAGGGTCCCATTTTTGGATGATGAGTTTATATGGCCACCCTAACTATACTGATAGATGATAAGCTGTGACTTTCCTAGCATCTCTTAGAGGCAGTATCATGCGTCCTGTCTGGTAGCTCTGGTTCTAAATTGATTCTCAACAAAATTACTACTAATCATGAACTGCTACTAATAAAAGGCTGCTTGAGCATTTTATCGACTATTGGAGTGGAGTGGGCTGGAGCCCCAGCAAGACCGTGAGCAGATACATGCTGGTGGTGAGCTGATGGTCCCACTGAATGCATTGGTGAGAGAGTTGGGTGGGTGATGGTAATGTGCTGAGGCTGTCATCATCAGGGTCTGTGCACCCTGCTTTCACAGGGACCAGTGAACGTGGGCAAAACTCGTTAGCTTGCTCTAGGAGCCACGATTCTGTGGATGGCTCCTAAAAAAAAGCCTCTCTCTTGCTTGATGCAATGTCGCGTGTTGTCAAGTTCTGGAAAGTTGTCTACCCTTTTTTTCTTCCAGGGCCTTATAAAACTTTATCACTGGCAGTTCCCGGACAGTGCGAATGGGATTACTTATTTTCCAGCTCCCTTAGTGTGTTACATAAGATGGGGAATGTGATTGATGCAGAGAGATCAATACCTTTGAGCTATTTTAATGGCGAAAGTTGGGAAGATGCATGGAGATGTGTACACAAAATAAGAGGTGCCATAGCAAACACCTGGAAGTAGGGTCTGGCTTCTCAGGCCACCAGAGTTCCCTGCGGGAGAGTACAGGTCTAGTCGAGGTTGGCTTCATGAGCATGCAAGCTGGATAGTTAAACAGGCCCCTGTGCCGAAGGGCCCTGCAGTGGGTTTAGTAACCTGCTGTCACTATCTTGAAATTCTTAATTTTTAAAATAAGTAGTCCTGTACTTACATTTCACCCCGGGCCCACAGATTCTGCAGGATGATTCCACTCCTGTGGCAAGAAGTTTCTCTGTGTTATCCTCAAGTTGTTTCTGGTGTTTTGTTTTTTTGCTTGTTTTAATACTCTCCTGGCCTCCCTTCCCTACTGGTTGTTTAGGCTCCTTTGGCAATTCTTGCTATATATCTGCACATTCTTAAACTCAAGAAAGTGGTGCAAAAACAAACAAACAAACAAAACCACACACATACACACAAAACAAAACCCAAAAAAACAAAAACCCTATACACATCCCTGAGCAGATGACTATGAGATGAAGAAAAGGCCAGTTTCTAAAAACATGTTTCTCAGGAGGCCCAGGCTTCAGGCCTGCCCCAAGGACCGTTCCTGCACTTGGTAAAGGAGGAAACCAGATGGGGAATCACCTTGTTTCACCTGAAAATGGTGAGGCCACACATTTTGGCTGACCCCACAGTGGAATCCCAGCAGTTCTGCAAAGGGCTTAGGCATGGACACTGGGCTTGGCCAGTGTCGTCAGGGGAGGGCAGCTGTCAGGACTAAGGGAGATGAGTGCCCGCAGAGCTGGCCATCTCACCTTTCAATATTTGTTCCCTGGCTTTCTGGACTGGCGTTCTGTGCCTGGAGGAAGTCTTCCTCACGGGCTTGCATGCTAGCCAGGAAGGGGGAGTGCCACGTGCCTGCAAACCCTTCCTCTTGTCATTCCTGGAGTGTGTCTCAGACTTTCGGTCTGTGTGGTTAGGCTCATCTGTGAAGGCCATCACGGACCAGGCCAGATACTGCTTAGGCTGCGAGGAATGGGAAATCTAGTTCTTGAGGGAAGAATCAAGACAGGAAAGGTGATGCCTTAAGAAATGTCTGTGAATTGCAAAGCCACAGTGGAGGGAAGAAAGGATAGCCAGGAGGAAAAGCCATGTCAAAATCTGGGAGAGATGAGAGCACTTATTTCATCCAAAGGACAAGGCAAGGACATGCAGTACATTTGCATCAAACCTGGTGGACAGGTGAGTGAGAAGATGGAACGAGGGACAGGGGTGTAATGAGTTGGTGTGGTGGTTGAGAAAACTGTATACGGAAACGTTTTCCATGTATGTGAAGCCTGGTGCGGAAGCAGCTTATTAAGAGCGCCCCAAAGCTGTGGACAGCAGAGGGTGTATAGTTATATTGTTTGCCTTCAGACCTATTCTCCTTTGCGTCACCCTTCTCTGTGGCCTGGAAGGTTGACCTCTCTGGAATCTATCACCTGGGCTCCCTTGCTCTGTGGCTTCCAAGTGGCTCAGCCACTGGGAGACACCAGCAGGAGACTGGAGGGCAGAAGCGGGAGAAGTCTGACTCTTCCCACTTGGCTTTGTGTCTGGCCGTGGTCGTGTCCTCCTGTAACTACAGCTCCTCCTGAGCGGTCCCTCTCCCACAGCTCCAGTTCTCAACCTGCTTTCAGCTAGACCATTCTCCCTGTGCCTAGCCTGTCAGGCCTTGGGTGCTACTGGTTTTCCTTTGTTGCTAGCCCTGTTATATTGGTGCTAGTGCCACAATTTCCCTTGACTCTGCTCTGGCCTCTAGAAGTAGCTTCTTTATTATGAAGTTTCTTTGAAAACTCTTTTGCAAGGTTGTGGTGTAGCGCAGATGAACTATTTGTAAAACATTACATACTATAAGTGAATTTTACATCCGCTGTCATGATCTTGGCCCATGACCACGTTCACTCTGTTGGACTCAGGAGGACAATGTGTCTAAAAAAGAACTGAGTGCATTTGGTATTGTGCTCTCTTTTTATCGCAGTCAAGTGCTCTACTTCTGAGAATTTGTCTGCTTTCAAAGCTGAAGGGACATAAAAGTCAGACGCAGCAAGAAAGTATTTATGGAACTGGGCAAGAATAGCTGTGCTGACAGCTTCTGTATCTTTCAGGTTACAACCTGAAATAATTGTGCAAGAGAGTCGAGTTTATGTGTGAGGTGGAAGAGTAGAAAATTAAGGGCTCGAATCTTGCACATAACTGTGGCTCCTTTTCACCTCCTAAGTGGTGGTTCCCAAACCCGGTCCCAGGACCCAGGGCATGGGCACCACCTGGAACCTTCAGGCCCAGCATTCTGTATTTGTAAAAAGCTCTCTGGGTACTGCTCTGATGCGCACTTCCGTTTGAGAACCATTGTCCTAGAGCAATGGCTCTCAACTTTGGCTGCACATTAGAATCACCCGGGAATCGTTTTAAAATCCTGATTTCTGGGCCTCATCCTCCAGAAATTTTGTTTCTTTGTTGCTAATGTTGTGGCCCCACCCATAACAAAGAAACAGAATTTCTGGAGGACGAGGCCCAGAAATCAGGATTTTAAAACGATTCCCAGGTGATTCTAATGTGCAGCTAAGGTTGAGAACCACTGTCCTAGCGGGAGAGGCTTTGCCAGACCTGGGATACATCCCACATGTGGTCAATAAGTGAGAGAAACCCACTGCCCAAGAGAGACACTTAATGTATGAAATCAGTGAAGTGGGTTCAGTAACTGTATTTCCCAAATGATGTGTGAGAGGTTTTGTTTACACGATCTGTTTAATTTTCCAACTATTGAAATATTACACTGACTCATGATTAAATAAGAACTTCACGCTCATAAATATAGAAGACTGTCATTATAATAATTTGTTTTCATATTAGTTTGGCTACAGCATGGTCAAATTACAATTGCTAAAAACATAATTACTCAAATAATTGGCCAAACGAAACAATTAATCTGGCAAGTTTTCTGTTCCCCAAACCCACTTTTAAGAATTTTCCTTGCCCTAGCCAGTTTGGCTAAGTGATTAGAGCATCAGCCCATGGACGGAAGGGTCTTGGGTTTGATTCTAGTCAAAAGCCCATATCTCAGTTGCAGGCTCAATCCCCCATGTGGGAGGCAACCAATCAGATGTGTCTCTCTCACATCAATGTTTCTCTCTCTGTCTCTCCCCCTTCCCTTCCACCCTCTCTCTCTCTAAACAAACCAACAAAAAACAAAACAAAACAAAACAAAAAAATCAATGGAAAAGATATCCTCTGGTGAGGTTCAGAAATAGAATTCACCCTATATTCTACAGTAATTTTGGAGCTAAATTAGTTCAGATTCTAATCCTGCCTCTGATGTGCCTGTCACTGAGTATCATGAATAAACTGTTTGAGCCTCTTTTTAATCTACAAATGAGGAAGATTAAAGTACAGTATGTAAAATGCCTAACACAGGGCTTGGTTCATTTTATTGTAGTACCTTAGTCATTTTATTGATTTTTTTTCTTTTATTTAACAGCTGGAACCACTTACTTATTTTTTTATGAAAGATGGTTGTAAGACATTGAAATTCTTGTACCAGGAAGGAGATGCACCCGGCCTGGGTAAGGATGTTTCCCCGGGTACGGTGCTGGCTAGTCGTTCATAAATGTTAAAGCGCAGCATGCCTTTTCTCTTGTACATGGGAAATCTTATATTCATAAAGAAAAGTTATCAGAAGCTTATATCTTAAAAACAATACATTTTAAATCCAAATGTATACGTTTCGGGTATTAATAATGATTTTAAAAAAATGCATTTACTTTTAACAACTGTCAAAATGTTCTCTGTATCTGTGAGTCTGTTTCTGTTCTGCTTGTTTATTTAATCCCCACTAGAGGATACATTTATTGATTTTTAGAAAGGAAGGGAGGGAAAGAGGGAAAGAAGGAAAGAACCATTGATGTGAGAGAGAAACATCTATTGGTTGCCTACTGTATGTACCCAAACTAGAGATTGAACCTACTGATTGAATCCCAGATGTGTGCCCTGACTGGGAATGGAACCAACAACCTTTTGGTGCGATGCTCAACCAACAGAGTCACTCCATCTGGGCTACTATAATGACTTACGGAGAAAACATCCTTATAGAAATCACTGGGGAATACAAATTTTCTCTAGAATTTAATTGGATTTTCCCTGAAACAGGCGGAGCCATTTTGTACACATGTTCTCAGATGACTAGAAATAGTCACAAAACCACCCAAGAGCTCAGCAGCGGCTCCCTGTGGTCCTGGTCACATCTGTCTGCTGCAGCTGCCAGCTGGAATATCTGCCTTTCCCTACTGTTCTCGTTATTCTTAAAATAATGAACAGTTTACCAGGTAGTTAAACCTTTGTCTTAATAACTAGGTGCATAGGCCATCCTTTCGGCCTTAGACTCCTCACCTTCCAGACCCTGTGGATTTCATCGTCAGTGTGTCCCTCCTATTGGTCCCTTTTTGCTTTAAACTCTGCTGCCTTGTGGCTGGCCCGTACTTCATGCCTGCCCTAGTATTCCAGATTGAAAACCAGTATCTCTGTTACCAGACTCCTCCTCTGAAGTTCACACTACTTACTCCTGCCAGGTCATTCTTTCCTTGTGCTGCTAGTTATGGGACTGGGTCCAACCCCTCATTTATCCTCTAAGACCCACGGTAACCTGGACACACAGTCCCTGTTTGGTCTGATTTCCTGTTCTTCCAGGCATGAGCCTTCTGTTCTCTGTAAGCCGGTCCCTTCATTGTTTTCTGTTCATACCAGAGTCATTTCTGTGAGCTTTTGTCCACCTTCCTGACTCCCAGAATGCCTTCCTCCTCTCTACCCAGCCAAGTCCTGCCCCTCCTCCAGGTGACGTGATACACTCCCTTCGATAGAGCCTTCCAGAATGTTCCAAGCCACACCCAACCCTGTTCTCCAGACTCCTGTCTCAGTTAAAACACAGCAGCTGATTATATTCTTCTACTTTCATCTAATTGTTGAATATATGTATATCTTTCTTCCCCAACAAAATAGGTAAACTCATACGTACTGAGTAGGTCTGCTCTGTGGATTTTCCGTCTCTCACAGTTCTTACCCTAGTACATTATTGCATGGCCCATATTTTCATAACTCATTAAAAATTAAAATAATAGCTGAAAACTATAGAAAGATAAGAAAATGCCTACCATTAGAATAAAAATCACCCACATTCTCCCTCACTTGAAATAAACATTGCTAACTCCTTGATGGATTACCTCCTCTCTCTCTCTCTCTCTCTCTCTCTCTCTCTCTCTCTCTCTCTCTCAGGCTAATGTAACTATGATTTTCAAAACTTATCTCCTTTTATTAGAATTTAGGTTATTTTTAACTTTTTGCTCCTTTAAACAATGCCTCGATGAAAATCATTGACGCTAATTCAGTGTGGATTAGGAAAATGTATTGGAAAGAATTCTCAGGAGGGGAATTGTCAGAAGGAAGGACAGACCTATTTTAATCATTATTTTTACTATCTACAAAGTAGTGCATTTCTCAGCTTGGTAAATATTTCTCTACATGTCTTTCTTATATGCATGTGCTAACATATGAATGCTTATATCATTTAAAAATGTGATCATATGTTTTATTTTTTACTTGCTTTTTTCAGTTGACATTTTCTATGTTAAAAAAAATGTTGTACGGTATCCCATAGTACAGTTGCATTGTGATTTTTAGAAACCATTCCCCTATTATGATTTGCCACCCAGGAATATGTTCAGCTGTAAGTCAGAAATCCTAATAGTGGGCCTATTTTTCTCTCGTATCAAGGGAGGCCGTGACTAGCAATGGTTCACATGCTCAGCAATGCCACCAGAACACAGATTCTTTTTATTCTGCCGCTCTTAACATGTTGGCTTTGTGTTCATGTTTGCCCCATGCAGCTCTGGGCATCACATCCAGGTTCAAGGCACTTGTGGGAAAGAGCCTCACTAGTCACACACCTCCACTTTTCCAGGAAAGCCCAAGTTGTCTTCTTGGCCAGAACTGTGTCCCATGGCTACCCTAGGGAAGCTGAGAAAGCAGTTGTTTTCCAGGGAATGTACTAGTACACATTGCTTAAGGGGACAAAGTCGGGTTCTTTTATCAAAGGTAGAGGTAGCTCTCATCCCAACCTCTATGAATGAGCATTTAAGCTTTTATATTGTACCAGGGTTCTTTGACTGCAAGCAACAGAAATAGACTCTGACTTAAATAAGAAAAAAAGGTGTTTGGGCAGTCACAAATTTTAGAATTAGTTGAACCACCAGGCCTTGGAAAGGGCAGGAATAGAGCATTTCCATGGATTTCAGGGCCGTCATTTTTGGATTCATCACCAGATTGACATCTCTCAGATTCCCTTTTATCTTTGTGTGTCTCCATTCAAGAGGTACAATCTCTCAGAGAGCCTACTTAGTCTAGTTTTCCGTGCCCACCACTGCAGGGCTCTGAGACTGGTATCTCTGGAATCACAGGAAGGGTGGAATCCCCTGAGCCCACAGAAAGACTGGCAGGGCATACAAAACATTTTTGTGGTTTTTGTGACGGGGAATTACAATGTTCATTTATCATATTTTAAACTGGTGATTGTAAATGGAGGAACTATTGATTTTTGCATATTCATATTACAACCAGCCATCTAACAGAATTATGTTGTTAATAGTTTTTAATTTCAAAGAAAGATTTATAATTAAATGATGAGTTTTCATTGAAATTAGTTCAAGGAAGAATTTAATATAAATTGGGTGCTATGAGTATATTTAATAGGCGACTGAATCTTCTCAGGGGAGTCAGTGAGGCTTCCCAGAGACGTGGCGTTTCAGCTGAGATTTGAAAGCTAAATTGGAACGAGGTAGGCAAAAGAGGGGGGTGGGATAGGGGACCAGTTTGTGTGTAGGCCCTGCCCGAGGCCTGGCCAAAAGGAGCGGATGTGCAGAACTCAGGGAAAGGAACCAGGGGAAGCCCCAATGTGAGAATTCCAATATTGACATCTTTTTGTAGACAAAAAACAATTTATTCCACAATCACACCAAAAACGTCTTATAATAAAGTGAAGCAAGAAGCGGCCGTGTAAGGGGCAGAGTAATTCCCCACATTTGATCAGTTATGTGATCATATGCTAACTTCTTGACTGTTGTTTTCAGAATGTGGTCGAATTATTGCTGGCGTAACCAAAGGGTCAAAAATGATGAGATTGTACATAGACAATGCAGCCCCGGAGAAACTCAAAGGAAAGTGTATATTTTTTGTTCGCTGTCAAAATGATAGTGCAATAAATCTTAAAAATATTCATGAGGTATGTTTACATTTTGTTTTCAAATAGATAAACACTTTTTCTAGCTTTATTGAGGTGTAATTGACAGATAAGATTGTTTAAGTTTAAGGTGTAGAATGAGTTGATCGAATGCACTTTTTAAATACATATAAATATATATATACACACACACACACACACATACGTATTATTGATTTCAGAGAGAAAGGGAGAGGGAGAGATAGAAACATCAATGATGAGAGATCATCATTGATCGGCTGCCTCCTGCATGCCCCACACTGGGGATTGAGCCTGCTACCCGGGCATGTGCCCTGACTGAGAATTGAACCCGGAACCCTTCAGTCCATAGGCTGACGCTCTGTCCACTGAGCCAAACTGGCTAGGGCTCTAATGCACTTTATATTGAGAAATGATTACCATGGTAGCATTACCAACATAATTACCGATTTTTTGGTAATGATGAATGATGTTTAAGATGTACCCTCTGAGCAGCTTTCAAGTATATAATGCGGTATTGTTAACTATAATCACCATGCCGCATGGTAGATTCCCAAACTTACTAATAACAAAGTTTGTACCCTTTGACCAATGTTTTGCCATTCAAAACTCTGAGCAGAGGGCTAGTTTTGTTGCCTTTTCCCTGGATTGGCACAGTGTGTCTGATCCCCTTTTCAGAGACCAGGCAACTTTCAACTGAACACTGTGTTTATGCAGGAGGCCCAGTTTCATTTCCCTCACATTGCGCAGGCTCCGGGCCACATCTCTGTCCCTCCGTGGAAATTAAAGCACCAGGGGAAGTTTTACTTGCTGAACAGGCATGTAAATGGTAAAACGAGGGCAGAAAATAAGTTTGATGATTTTAGAACTCTAATATTCACAACCACTTACGATTTCCTAATAGTTTATAAGACGTATTGTCTATGCTTATTGTAATGTAAAATAGGTGATGATGTTCAGCTCTTTATTGGGATCAGCATGTAAACACATTTGAACGCTGCCCTTTCAGGAAGTGCTGTTTACTCTTCTGGATGCCTCAAAAGGACTCCTACATGGGATCAGGAATATGCTGGCAAAGATATTTCTACCGGCCATCCTTGCAACAAATAATTGGGGTGCTTTAAACCAATCCAAGCAGGGAGAGTCAGAAAAACACGTTTTCACTGAAACAATCAACAGATACCTTTCATTTTTAGATGGTAAGTATAACATTTCTTGTCTAACACATTACTAAAAATGAGAAAATTAACTATATGTTATTAAAAATAAGCATGAGATAAAAAAATTGCATTTCAAAAGAAGATATTAAGGTAATTATCAGAGAGGTAAGGTATCAAATCATTAGCACCTTTCTTTCCCAGGCTTTTTGCAGGAGTAAGATAAGTTGTCATTTTTGTTTTCCATTACAGCAGGAGGATTCTCTTTCTATATTATTTGTGAAAATTTCCACTATATTGAAAAATATATACTTTATTATAAACTCTCCTTTAAATATATAATTACACTATTTCATATTGCTAAAGCCCAATTTTATTAACAAACCATCAATTCACAATTTAACAATCAATTAGAATTATATTTCTATGAAGTATTAGGTCTCTCACTTTTTAGTAATGACACCTTGAAACCACACAGTGATATTTAACACATTTACATTAAACACCTCTTCTCAATATTTTTTTCCTTTTAGGTGCTAGAATAAGTATTGAGGGAACAGTTAAGTTAAAGAATATAGACAACTTTGAGTTTTCCAAACTGCAAACCTTTGAAGACGTGACAGTCGCAGCCAGCAATTCAGAAACTGTTCGTCAGCTAGAGGACGCGCTGATGATATGGTACAAACAGATCGAACAGGTGAGCTAACTCAAATAATTCCATCAGGTCTGAGCCATAGTCACATCTGTGTTCTAGGCACTGCAGTTTATCTCTCAAAGGAAAGGGAGGAGGAATCTTCCAGATTCTGTTATGAAACTCAGCCTATTCTTGACTCCAGTGCAAAATTCATTGTTCTCTATGGAGCACTTAAAATCAATTTTGGTGAAACTATAGGAAACTATAACAGGATGGGTTGAGAATGAAATAATGAAGAATCAGGAGTAGCCAACATGTATCTCTAATACTTTATATATTGTTTATATTCTTCAGGAGAGAGAGAGAGAGAGAGAGAGAGAGAGAGAGAGAGGAAAAGAACACAAAGAAGAGACTATAGCTACCGTGCTGGGCACTAAATAAATACCTATTGGTTGATCAATGAAATTGTCTGGGTTGACAAAGACGTCCAAACTAGGCTCATTCATATCAGTACTACTCTGGACATGTAAGTTTTCTCTGGCAGTAACCAAAGCAATGTTAGGAATGGGGTATATGTCAACATTCTGAGAGGTGCCAACTTATAAACATGACTAAAAATCATGTAATTACCCCCAACTGAAAGAGGACTCTAGGAGCCAGCTTGCAGATCTCTAGCTCATGAGCACAGGACAGTGGAAAAGAAAGTCTTCAGTTAGGTGAGGACTGGGGGAGAAAAATCTTGACCTCGCAAGAGTTAGACAAGAGCATTTCCGAAATTACTTCTCATAGAACTATGTTGGCAGAAGGAAAGTGCAATTGCAGTGAAAAAAATTGGAGGGTTTTGGAAACTCTGCCACGGCCTGGAATGCTGGCCACAGAATTTGTTTCTGTGTGTCACTGGGTAATTGAAGTGCATAACTGCCCAGCAGAAAACTCCTGCAGCCACCTACTCTGCCACTGGAGGAAGGGGTGGTTGTAACCCGTTGTGGAAATCAAGCTCTGTCCCACGAAATGGCCAAGGAGATCCTCTCCAATTATTATAATCAATCAGTACAGATTTTCTTTCACAAAAATGAGCAAGGAAAAGAAAATAGTTTTTTTAAAAATACATTTTATTGATTTTTTACAGAGAGGAAGGGAGAGAGATAGAGAGCTAGAAACATCAATGAGAGAGAAATTGATCAGCTGTCTCCTGCACACCTCCCACTGGGGATGTGCCTGCAACCCAAGTACATGCCCTTGACTGGAATCGAACCCGGGACCCTTCAATCCACAGGCTGACGCTCTATTCACTGAGCCAAACCAGTCAGGGCAAGAAAATAGTTTGATATAGGAGACTTAGCAACCTGAAATAAGAAAATCAAGTTGGGCAATTGTAACAAATGGCCTTCAATTAAGCAGAATAAATGCAAGAAATGGAGAGATCTGTAAAAAAAAAAAAAAAAAAAAAAAAAAATCAAAAAGAAACCTTGACCTCTTGTCATACACAAAAATTAATTCAGATGGATCATAAACATAAATATGAAAGTTAAAAGTGAAAAAATAACATAAAACATGAATCTCAAAAACATATTGTGTGAGAGAAGCCAGTCTTAAGAACAGTAATGTGAAAAACAAAACAAAAGGCAGAGACAAGATGGCGGCGGAGCAGATGCATCCCAGGTCTTGTCCCGGAACAAATAGAATGAGCAGCTGAAACGAATAACACCCACCCTGAATTGGCGAAGCAGACTCAGCTGGTGAGACAGTTGGCAGCCGGGAAGGGCAGAGTTCCCCTGGAAAGGTAAAAACCAGGGTTCTGGGCAGGAAAGTTTGCCAGACCTCTGAGCCCAGAGGGTCAGAGGGAGACCTCGGGGCACACAGCCGAGTCTCTTGGGACAGGCACAGCCCCTGACTGGGGAAAGGAGATCCGCAGGGCTGTTGGCGCCGGAGAATTTGAGATCTGGGTGCCATAATTACGAAAGACTGAGCCCAGAGGGGGCAGCCTGAAGCGCTGACCTGACCACGCAGTGCCAGTAAGAGAGGAGCTTACAGAAACTCAGCCTTCCCCGTTTCTGTGGCCGGCGTTTGTTTGTTTGTTTTCACTGAACCCTGTTCATAGGACATTTCGGATACAGACACTCACACGTGCTGAGGAGCGGGAGAAGGTGCAGACGAGTGAAATTTGGGGAGAGGCTGCGGAGAGAAGGGGGTCCAGGAGAGGTGGCAGCAAGTTGAGTGCTGAGTCACGCCTGAGCCCAGGACCTGGGCAGCCATTTTCCCCTAAAGTTATAATCCCTCCCTCCAGCCCCCAGGCAAGGAATACAGCCACACCCAGATTCCACCCTGAATGGTACAAAGGATTAAAATAATCTGATTAGTCCCTGGGAGATAACAGGGTCTGGCCTTCAGTCCCAGAAACAGAAAAAAAAAAAAAAAATCACAGACATTCCAGAAAACTGAGATCTTAAGTCAGCCAAAGGATTGACATTTCAATTTTCCATTTTTATTTTTATATTATTATTTTGTTAGCTTTTTTACTTTTTTCTTTGTTTTCCATTTTTTTTTGTTTGTTGCTCTTTTCTTTGCACTTTTCTTTGTTTTCCTTTTTTGTTTGTTGCTTTTTCTACTTCTTTTTTTTTTTTTTAATATATTTTATTGGTTTTCTATGGAGAGGAAGGGAGAGGGATAGAGAGCCAGAAATATCCATGAGAGAAACATCGATCAGCTGCCTCCTGCATGCTCCCCACTGGGGATGTTCCCGCCACCAAGGTACATGCCCTCGACCAGAATCGAACCTCGGACCTTTGAGTCTGCAGGCCGATGCTCTATCCACTGAGCCAAACCGGTTAGGGCTCTACTTCTTTTCACATTTTTTCATCATTCAATTTTATTTTATTTTTGCCCTAACCAGTTTGGCTCAGTGGATACAGCATCAGCCTGTGGACTGAAGGGTCCCAGGTTCAATTCTGGTCAAGGGCATGTACCTTGGTTGTGGGCACATCCCCTGTGGGAGGCGTGCAGGAGGTAGGTGATCAATGTTTCTTTCTCATCAATGTTTCTAACTATCTATCCCTCTCCTTTCCTCTCTGTAAAAAATCAATAAAATATATTTTAAAAAATTTATTTTATTTTATTTTTACTTGCTATTTTCTATTTTTATACCATTTTTAAATCAATTTTTTTTGTAAATATATTGTTTTGTTCCCCTTCTTTTCTTCTTATCCACTCATTCCTTACCTAATTCCTCTATACTGAAGTGAGGTCCTCCCCATATTTATCCAATTCTTAGCCTTATTTCCTGTATATCAGCTCAGCCTCTACAGATTCTGCCCCCACCCTCTTTACTAAGTGTTTGGTGTTTGTATTTGTTTGGTTTATCTATTGGCTCTGTGGTGTTTTCTCCACAAATATATATTCTCCTTTTTCTTTTCTCTCCTATCTTTTTTTCTCTCTCTTAGATATCATCTGTGCTCTCTTTTCTCTCCCCTAATTATCTTTTTTCAGGTGGTTGCTTATATTGGGGTTATCGGTGCCATGAGTACATTCATGCTTTGTTCCCTTTGGGTCATGTCTTGTTAAGGTGAATATTTTGGGATTAGTGTTCTACATTCTATTTTCATCTTTCTTTTAGCATCCTTTTACTCTACCTCAACTTTACCTTTATGCCAAAACTCTCTTCCTCACTTTTCCCCTTTTGTTGTCCTGTTTCTCTTACCCTATCCCTGCTTTAGTTTTTCCCTATTCCTTATTTTTACCCCCTGTTAAACTTTCACCCTACTTATATATCTAATTACCAATCTCCTGCTCTAAATCCATATACACCTCTCTCTTCTCTTTCTTCACTAACCAAAGTTTTTTTCCTCTCAGTCGTTTTGTTGTTGTTTGCTTGATTGTTGAGTATATTGGGTTTTTTTATGCTTGTTTGTGAGATTGTTTTTCTTTTCCTTTTTCTTTTTCTCTTGTTTTTTTTTCTGGTTATTTTTTTTGCTTCTGTTTTCCCTCACCTCGCTTGATATTAGTTATTGTTTGTAGTTTGCGTTCATCTCCAGGGATCTGTTACTGGAATTTGTTGGGATTAGTGGCTGTTGTATTGGAGTTTTCTCCCTATATAAATAGTTTCTTCCCCTCTTCTATTTCATTCTCTTTCTTTTCTCTTTTACTTTTTTTTTTACTTTTCCCAATTTCATTTTTGCACTCCTTTTTTCCTCCTTTTTCTTTTTTGCTTCTTTCTTCTTTATCCCCTAATTCTCTTTGATCTGGTGGTCACCTTTATTTGGGGTTATTAGTATCGTGAATACATTGGTGTTCAGTGCCTTGTGCGTTGTACCTTGTTGTGTTGTATTTTGTGCCTTTAAATCAACGCAGCAGAGAGAGAACTACATAACCAAACACCTGGAGAAGAGAGATCATGGGGAGACAAAGAACACAGCCCGTATATGAAAGAAAAACAGCCATCACCAGAAAAGGAAGTAAACGAAATGGAGGCAATGGAGGCAAGCAACCTGTCAGAGAAAGAATTCAGAGAAATGGTCATAAGGTGGATGAAAAGAATGGAAGACAAATTCAACAATATGTGTAAGAACCAAGAGGAAATAAAGAAGAACCAAGAAGAAATGAAAAATGACATCACTGCTATAAAGAACTCAATAGAAAGCATCGACAGTAGACTAGAAGAAACAGAGGACCGCATCAGTGAGCTAGAAGGAAAAAATACCCAAGCAGAGCAGCTTCTAGAAAAAACAATAAAAAAGTTGGAGGAGAGCCTAAGAGAACTCTGGGACAACATGAAATGAAACAACATCCACATAATAGGGGTGCCAGAAGGAGAGGAAACTGAGCAAGGAATAGGAAACCTGTTTCAAAAAAATAATGACAGAAAACTTCCCTGATATAGAAAAGAAAAAAACTCACACAAATCCACAGAGTCCCAAGCAAAATGAACCCCAAAAGACCAAATCCAAGGCACATTATCATTAAATTGGCAAACACCAATGACAAAGCAAGAATCTTAAAAGCGGCCAGAGAGAGACAGAAAGTTACGTACAAAGGATCCCCCATCAGACTAGTGACGGATCTCTCAACAGAAACACATCAGGCAAGAAGGGAATGGAATGAAATATACAAAGTCATGCAAAGGAAGGGTCTGAATTCAAGAATACTGTACCCAGCAAGGATATCAATCAAAATTGAGGGTGAAATCAAGAGCTTCACAGACAAAAAAGGATTATGGGAGTTTATTACCACCAAACCAGCAATGAAAGAAATGCTAAAGGGTCTGCTGTAAAAAAAAAAAAAAAAAAAAAAAAAGAAACAAAGAAGGAACACAGGGATAAAGAATGAAAATGGCAACAAACAAGTATCTATCAATAATAACATTAAATGTAAATGGATTAAATGCTCCAATCAAAAGACATACGATAACTGAGTGGATAAGACAACATGACCCATATATCTGCTGTCTACAGGAAACCCACCTCAGAAAAAAAGATGCACAGAGACTGATGGTGAAGGGATGGAAAAAGGTTTTCCAGGTGAATGGAAATGAAGAAAAAGCTGGGGTACCAATACTTATATCTGACAAATTAGATCTCAAAGTGAAGGACATAAAAAGAGATAAGGAAGGCCACTTCATAATACTAAAGGGAGCAATTCAACAAGAAGAAATAACTCTGGTAAACATATACACACCCAATATAGGAGTGCCCAAATACATAAGAAAACTTCTGGAGGAGATCAAGGGAGAGATTGACAGCAATACAATCATAGTAGGGGACTTTAACACCCCACTATCACCATTGGGCAAATCCTCTAAACAAAAAATCAGCAAAGAAACATCAATTCTAAATGACTCACTAGATCAGATGGAATTAATTGACATCTTCAGAACATTTCACCCCAAAGCCACAAAATATACATTGTTCTCAAGTACACATGGGTCATTTTCAAAGATAGGCCATATATTGGGTCACAGACAAAGTCTATTCAAATTCAAGAAGATAGAAATCATATCAAGCATCTTCTCAGATCACAATGGCATAAAACTAGAAATCAACTACAATAAAAACAATCCAAAAAAAATCAAACACATGGAGACTAAATAGCATGCTATTAAACAATGACTGAGTTACCAGAGAGATCAAAGAAGAAATAAAAAACATCATGGTAACAAACAACAATGAAAACACAACAATCCAAAACCTATGGGACACAGCGAAAGCAGTCTTGAGAGGGAAGTTTATAGCTCTACAAGCCTACTGCAAAAAATAAGAAACAATGATAATAAATTATCTAACCCTACAACTCAAAGAGTTAGAAAGAGAGCAACAAGAAAAGCCCAGTGTAAGCAGAGGAAGGAAATAATAAAGATCAGAGTGGAGATAAATGACATAAAGACCAAAAACAATACAAAAGATCAACAAAACCAAGAGCTGGTTCTTTGAAAGGATAAACAAGATTGATGAACCTATAGCCAGGCTCACTAAGAAACAAAGAGAAAGGACCCAAATAAACAAAATCAGAAATGAAAGAGGAGAAATAACAGCAGACCCCACAGAAATACAAAGGATTGTTAAAAAATAATATGAACAACTCTACTCCAACAAACCTGGAGGAAATGGACATATTCCTAGATAAATACAACCTTCCAAAACTTAATCAGGAAGAGTCTAAAAATCTCAATACGCCAATAACTATGGAAGAAATTGAAGCAGTAATCAAAAAGCTTCCAGCAAACAAAAGCCCGGGGACAGACGGCTTCACGGGAATTTTACCAAACATTCAAGGAAGAACTAAAACCTATCCTCCTCATACTATTCCAAAAAATTCAAGAGGACGGAACACTTCCAAGCTCATTCTATGAAGCCAGCATCACCCTAATACCAAAACCAGGTAAAGACAACACAATGAAAGAGAATTACAGGCCAATATCACTCATGAACATAGATGCCAAAATCCTCAACAAAATCCCAGAAAATTGGATCCAGCAGTACATCAGAAAGATCATACACCGTGACCAAGTAGGTTTTATCTGAGGGATGCAAGGATGGTACAATATCCACAAATCAATAAACGTAATACATCACATAAACAAATCGAGAGATAAAAACCACATAGTCATATCAATTGATGCAGAAAAAGCATTTGCAAAATCCAAAACCCTTTCTTGATAAAGACTCTCAGCAAGGTAGGAATAGAAGGATCATACCCAACATAATAAAAGCCATATATGACAAACCCATAGCCAACATCATAATCAATGGGCAGGAACTAAAACCATTTCCCCTAAGAACAGGAACATGACAGGGATGCCCCCTCTCACCACTCCTGTTTAACATAGTACTGGAAGTACTAGCCGTTGTGATCAGACACGAAGAAGAAATAAAAGGCATCCAGATTGGAAAAGAAGAAGTAAAACTGTCTTTATTTGCAGATGACATGATACTGTACATAGAGAACCCTAAAGACTCCATCAAAAAATTATTAGACTTAATAAATGAATTCGGCAATGTAGCAGGATACAAAATTAATGCCAAGAAATCTATGGCATTTCTTTACACCAATAGTGAACTTACAGAAAGTGAGACTAAAAAAGCAATCCCATTTACCATCACACCAAAAAAATTAAGATACCTAGGAATAAACTTAACTAAGGAGGTAAAAGACTTATATGCGAAAAACTACAGGACACTGAAAAAAGAGATAGAGGAAGACATAAATAGATGAAAGAACATACCATGTTCATGGATTGGTAGAATCAACATCATCAAAATGTCCATACTACCCAAAGCAATCTATAGATTCAATGCAATCCCCATTGAATTACCAATGGCATATTTCACAGATCTAGAATGAATGTTCCAAAAATTCATCTGGAATAAAAAAAGACCTTGAATAGCTGCAGCAATCCTGAGAAAGAAGAACAAAGTAGGTGGGATCTCAATACCAGATATCAAACTGTATTACAAAGCCACTGTTCTTAAAACAGCTTGGTACTGGCACAAGAACAGACATATAAATCAACGGAATATGATAGAGAACTCAGAAATCGACCCAAACCACTATGCCCAATTAATGTTCGACAAAGGTGGCAAGAGCATACAAATGGAGTCAAGACAGTCTCTTCAATAAATGGTGTTGGGAAAATTGGACAGTTACATGCAAAAAGATGAAACTAGACCACCAACTCACACCATACACCAAAATAAACTCAAAATGGATAAAAGACTTAAACATAAGACGGGAAACCATAAAAACACTAGAGGAATCCACAGGCAGCGAAATCGCAGACATATGCCGAAGGAATTTGTTCTCTAATACTGCTCTTAGGGCAATGGAAACTAAAGAGAAAATAAACAAATGGGACTACATCAAAATAAAAAGCTTTTGCACAGCAAAGGAAACTATAAACAAAACAACAAGAAGGCCCACTGCATGGGAGAACATATTTGCCAATTATATCACCAGTAAGGGTTTAATCTCCAACATTTACAGGGAACTCATGCAACTTAACAAAAGGAAGATAAACAATCCAATCAAAAAATGGGCAACGGACCTAGATAGACACTTTTCGAAAGAGGACATACAGAAGGCCCAAAGACATATGAAAACATGCTCAAAGTCACTAATTGTACGAGAGATGCAAATCAAAACAACAATGCGGCATCATCTCACACCTGCCAGAATGGCTATCATCAACAAATCAACAAACGACAAGTGCTGGAGAGGATGTGGAGAAAAAGGAACCCTTCTGCACTGCTGGTGGGAATGCAGCCTGGTGCAGCCACTGTGGAGAACAGTATGGAGTTTCCTCAAAAAACTAAAAATGGAACTCCCATTTGACCCCGTGATCCCACTTCTAGGAATATATCCCAACAAGCCAGAAACACCAATCAGAAAGGATATATGCACCCCTATGTTCATAGCAGCTCAATTCACCATAACTAAGATTTGGAAACAGCCTAGGTGCCCATCAGCAGATGAGTGGATTAAAAAACTGTGGTACATCTGCACAATGGAATACTATGCTGTGGTAAAAAAGAAGGAACTCTTGCCATTTGCAACAGCATGGATGGAACTGGAGAGCATTATGTTGAGTGAAGTAAGCCAGTCAGAGAAAGATAAATACCACATGATCTCACTCATTTGTGGAATATAGAGAACAACATAGACTGATGAACAAGGACAGATCCAAAGACAGAGAAACAGCAATCAGACTATCAATCCTCAGAGGGAAAGTAGGGGAGGGTGGGGGTAAGGGGAAGAGATCAACCAAAGGACTTGTATTCATGCATATAAGCCAAACCAATGGACATGGACAACAGGGGGATGAGAGCATGTGTGCGGGGGGGGGGGGGGGTTGCAGTGGGGGGAGAAGTTGGGAGTTAATGGGGGGATGAGGACACATTTGTAATACCTTAACCAATAAAGAAATTAAAGATAAAAAAGAAAAGAAATACAAAACAAAAACCATAAATGAAAAAGGAAAAAAGAAAAAAAGCCATAAATGAAGCAGAACATAAGACTATGGTAATATTTTCTTAAGCAAAATACAAAACCCAGAAGCCATGAAAGAAAAAAAAAATAGGTTTGGCTACATTAAAAAGAAATTAATAACTTCCATTATGTCAAAAACCACCATAAAGTTAAAAGAAAAGTGACTTTCTGGGAGATTATGTTATCAGCATGTATAACAAAGAGTATCCATAATATATAAAGACATTTTATAAGTTATTAAGAAATGGGCAGTTTAGAGAAAAATAGGCCAAGGATTTGAACAATGTTATTCAAGGAAAGTACATGGAGACGTTTGACCTGGGAAAAGGGGGCATAGGAGTGACATGGTATTTTCAACTATTTGAAGGGATTTAATGTGAAATTAAACGTGTGTGACAGAAGTAAGCCAGAGAGAGTGATGGTTATAAGGAGAGAGATGGAAATGGAATGTACTGAATCACTGGAAATATTCAATTTGAGGCTGGGTTATCACCTATGAATAATGTAACAGGAATTAAACATCAAAAGGTCACTTGATTTAAAATTTAAAAGTTAATTTTAAGGGTCATTTTCATTCTTTAATTTAGTTATTCAAATTATATATGCTTTTAGCCATTTAAAAAAGCTTAAATTATGTCTACTATCCTCTATTTAAGGAGGTAGAAAAGCTTGTAATTAGGTTAGGAAGAGTGCCATAAACCATGGTTAAAATTATAAGCATTTTCTGGATTAAAAATAGAACTTCAATACGTTTGAAAAATCAACTATGTATTTTGCCTCATTTGTATCCTTAAAAATTCCATCACAATTTAAGTTATGAAAAGTTATGAACATTAAAAGGTACAGAAAATAATATAACACACATCTCTGTAACTGAGTTTAAACAGATACCATCCTATACTAATAAAAGAGAAAAATGGTAATTGGCGTACAACCGATACCTTTTTCATTGGCTAATCAGCGAGATATGCAAATTAACTGTCAGCCAAGATGGCGGCTGGCAGCCAGGCAGCTGAGAATAGGAGGCTTGGTTGCCCCAGCGATGGAGAAAGTCAAGGATCCCCGCAGCTGCGGGGCTCTGAGCTCCTGAAGCAACAACTCCAAAAGATACAATGTTTCAATTATAGAAGCTAAAAGATGGCGGTTAATTTGCATACTCAGGCTTCAAGCAGAGCGAAGCCAAACAGCCCTGAAGCAGCAGGGCAGAGAGGCCTCAGGGCCTGGGATCAGCGGATCCGAGAGGCCTCCCGGCCCCGGTGATCAGCGGAGTCGGAGGCCCCGCGATCAGCGGAGCCGAGAGGCCTCCCGGCCCCAGTGATCAGCGGAGCCGAGAGGCCTCCCGGCCCCGGTGATCAGCGGAGCCGAGAGGCCTCCCGGCCCCTGTGATCAGCAGAGTCCAGAGGCCTCCCGGCCCGGTGATCAGCGGAGTCCATAGGCCTCCCAGCCCCGGTGATCAGCGGAGTCCAGAGGCCTCCCGGCCCCATGATCAGCGGAGTCGGAGGCCCCGCGATCAGCGGAGCAGAGAGGCCTCCCGCCCCGGTGATCAGCGGAGCCGAGAGGCCTCCGGGCCAGGGATCAGGGGAGCCGAGAGGCGTCCTGGCCCTGGGATCAGCGGAGCAGGGAGGCTTCCCAGCACCGGGATCAGTGTGACAGGGTGTGGAGCTCCAACCCTCTGATCGGCCCTGCTCTGTGCATGACAGGAGTGGCGCTGCAACCTCCCTATGGACCCTGCCTTGAGTGTGCCAGGGGGTGGTGCCCCAACCCCCCAATCAGCCCTACCCTGAGCATGACTGAGGGTGGCATCGCAACCTCCCAATCCGCCCTGCTCTGTGCATGACAGGAGGCGGGGCCCCAACTCCCCAATGGGCCCTGCTCTGAGCCCGACCAGGGGTTACACCTAGGATTAGGCCTGCCCGCTGCCACCCGGGAGCAGGCCTAAACCAGCAGGTCCTTATCTCCTGATGGGTCCCAGACTGTGAGAGGGCACAGGCCAGGCTGAGGGACCTCCTCTCCCAACCCCGAGTGCACAAATTTTTGTGCACCGGGCCTCTAGTCCTATATAATAAAAGGGTAATATGCAAATTGACCCTAATGATGGAATGACCGGGAATGACCAGTTGCTATGACATGCATTGACCACCAGGGGGTAGATGCTCAATTCAGGAGCTGCCCCCTGGTGGTCAGTGTGCTTCCACAGGGGGAGTGCTGCTCAGCCAAAAGCCGGCTCATGGCTGGCCAGCACAGCAGTGGTGGCGGGAGCCTCTCCTGGCAGTGCTAAAGATATCTGACTAATGGCTTAGGCCCGCTCCCCTGGACATCCCCTGAGGGCTCCTGGGCTGCCAGAGGGATGTCTGACTTCCAGCTTAAGCCTGGTCCCCCAGGGAGCAGGCCTAAGCCATCAGTTGGACATCCCCTGAGGGGTCCTGGACTGTGAGAGGGCGCAGGCTGGGCTGAGGGACCCTCTGAGTGCACAAATTTTCATGCACCAGGCCTCTAGTTTGCTATATTTGCTTCAGATCTTTTTTATTTTCACGAAAGCCTCTAACCCTTTCCTCTCCCTCCCTCTGTGTTATCACTATCCTGATGTTTTTGACTCCTCCCATTCTCTTGAAAGTTTGACACTTTTATTGTATTTACAAATTTTTTTTTTAAATATATTTTATTGATTTTTTACAGAGAGGAAGGGAGAGGGATAGAGAGTTAGAAACATCGATGAGAGAGAAACATCGATCAGCTGCCTCCTGCACACCCCCTACTGGGAATGTGCCCGCAACCAAGGTACATGCCCTTGACCGGAATCAAACCTGGGACCTTTCAGTCTGCAGGCGGACGCTCTATCCACTGAGCCATACCGGTTAGGGCTGTATTTACAAATTTATAAGCTTTATATTACAGATATAAATTTTATATGTATCTATAACAATAAAAGTGTAATATGCTATTTAGACTGGATGTCCTTCTGGATGAAGTCAGGGCTGCGAGGGAGCCTGGGTCCCAGGTGCCTGCCAGTGGCCTGATGGAACCCTGGGTCCCGGGTGCCAGAGGCAAACCGGTGCCAGCAGCCAGGGGAAGGAAGGCCTACTCTTGCACGAATTTTGTGCATTGGGCCTCTAGTATATATATATAATGTATTTGTGTTTAAAATCTTTACATAAATAGTATAATACTATTAAGGATCCTTTTACAGGTCCCCCCCCCCAACATTCTTTCATTCATGTTGGTACAAGTAAATTTAATTCATTCACTGTATGATATTCCTCTGTGAAAAAAATCAGTTTATTATATAGATATTCAGACATTGAAGAGACATTTAAATTATGTCTACTAACCTCTGTTAAGAAGGTAGAGAAGTTTATTTTATTTTTTTAAAAATTGTTTTATTGCTTAAAGTATTACAAAGAGTATTACATAGGTCTCCTTTTTTTTCCTGCCCTTGACAATCCCCTGGCCTCCCCTATCCCCCAGTGTCTTATGTCCATTGGTTATGCTTATATGCATGCATACAAGTCCTTCAGTTGATCTCTTACCCCGCCTCTCCTGCCCCCCAACCCTCCCCGGCCTTCCTGCTGTAGTTTGACAGTCTGTTCGAGGCTGCTCTGCCTCTGTATCTATTTTTGTTCGTAAGTTTATAATGGTCTTTATTATCCATAAATGAGTGAGATCATGTGGTATTTTTCCTTCATTGACTGGCTTATTTCACTTAGCATAATGCTCTCCAGTTCCATCCATGCCGTTGCAAATGGTAAGATTTCCTTCTTTTTTACAGCAGCATAGTATTCCATCATGTAGATGTACCACAGTTTTCTAATCCACTCATCTACTGATGGGCACTTAGGCTGTTTCCAGATCTTAGCTATGGTGAATTGTGCTGCTATGAACATAGGGGTGCATATATCCTTTCTGATTGGTGTTTCTGTTTTCTTGGGATATATTCCTAGAAGTGGGATCACGGGGTCAAATGGGAGTTCCATTTTTAGTTTTTTGAGGAAACTCCATACTGTTCTCCACAGTGGCTGCACCAGTCTGCATTCTCACCAGCAGTGCAGAAGGGTTCCTTTTTCTCCACATCCTCTCCAGCACTTGTCATTTGTTGACTTGTTGATGATAGCCATTCTGACAGGTGTGAGATGGTACCTCATTATTGTTTTGATTTGCATTTCTTGGATGATTAGTGACTTTGAGCATGTTTTCATATGTCTCTTGGCTTTCTGAATGTCCTCTTTTGAAAAGTGTCTGTTTAGGTCCTTTGCCCATTTTTTGATTGGATTGTTTATCTTCCTTTTGTTAAGTTGTATGAATTCCCTATAAATGTTGGAGATTAAACCCTTATTGGTGATAACATTGGCAAATATGTTCTCCCATGCAGTGGGCTTTCTTGTTGTTTTGTTGATGGTTTCTTTTGCTGTGCAGAATTGAAGTTTATTTATTGGTTCCCTCAGAAAGATAGTTATTTCTACTTTTTTTTGCGATTGCAAACAATAAAAATACATATTTAATGAATATCTTTGTTCAAGTCTCCTTTGTTCAAGAATTTCCCAGGGGAGCCCTGGTCAGTGTAGCTCATTTGGTTGGAGTGTTGTCCTGTTCACTGAAAGGTGGGGGATTCAATTCCCAGTTAGGGCACATACCTGGGTTGCTGGTTGGATCCCTGATTGGGGCATTATGGGAGGCGGCCAATCAATGTTTCTCACATCAGTGTTTATCTCCCTCCCCCTCACCTTTCTCTAAAAAAAAAAATAAATAAAATAAATACATTGGTGGGAATATGTCCTTTGGTGAGGATTTAAAAATAAATTTCCCACTGGAACTGCTGAGAGCAGTAATGTATGGATATTTTATTGGGTATTGCAAAGCCCTCCAAATAGTGGTTATAGTAACTATAAAATATTAACTATAATATTTTGTACAGAAGCATATGAGAGTTCCCCTTTCTTCAGATTTTCATCACACTTGGGATTGTCAGATTTTTAATGCCAATATATTGGGTGTGAAATGGTATCTTGATTTATTTTGCATTACCCTGAATACAGTTGAGGTTGAGTATGTTTAATGGATCTTTAGGTTTCCTCTTTGTTGAATGGCTTCTCCATATCTTTTACGTAGTTATATTTCAGATTGTTTGATGATATCTTACTGATTTGTTGGGGTTTCAATAGTATTTTCTGGATGTTAATCCTTTCTTGGTTCATCTTGTGTCCTGCATTTTCATCTGGTATCATAAACCCATTTCTATTCCAGTGTTATGAAGATATTCACCTACATTATTTATTTTAAATGGTGAAATACACCAGAATAAGTACAATAAAGTAAACAAACTATTGCAAAATTAACACCTGTATAAGCTTGCACAAGTTAAGAAATGGAACACTGCCAGCACCTTGCGATCCCCTAGTATTCCTCTTCCCAATTTCAATTCCCCTTTCTTCCCCCAGCGGTAACCGTTTTCTTGACAATTATGATATTCAGTTTCATGGTTTTCTTCATAGTTTTACCTCTATGTTCTATATTTTCTTTAAGAGTTTTACCATTTTCTCTTAACATTTAGCATCTGGAATTGTGTGTGTGTGTGTGTGTGTGTGTGTGTGTGTGTGTGTGTGTAATGTGAGGTAGGAATCTAATTTTGTATTTTTCCATATCGTCAGCCAATTTGTCCCAGAGCTGTTTATTTAATAAGGGCATTCTTTCCTAACAAATTTGTAATGTCAACTCTGTAACATATCAAGTTTCTGGGACCCCTTTTCTATCACACTGGTCTACTTATTTGTTTTTTTGTACTTATACCATGCTGCTTTTATTTCTGTAGCTTTTTATTAAATCAGTATTTGGTATGGCAAGTCCCTTTCTGTATTTTTCTTCAAAATTGCATTGATTACTTCTGGTTAATTCTTTCAAGCCAGAATTTTAAGGCTAGTTTGTCAAGTATCACCAAAAATCCTTTTGAAATTTCGATTGAAACTTCATTGAATGTATACATTAATTTAGAGAAAAATGCCATCTTTATATGCCTGAATTTTTCCGTTCACGAACATGTTATAATCTCTCCATTTCTGTAGGTCATTTTTTTGTGTGTTGGAAGTAAGTTTTCTAATTTTCTCCGAAAAGATAATGTACATCTTTTGTTAATCTCTTGATATCATTGTTATTATTTATTATAGCAAGCAGATGCTATATGTTTATATTTACATTTTTAGATTGTTATATGATTTATAAAGAAATGCATCTGACATATATAATTTAGCAACCTTACTTTTATTAATTATAAAAGTTTGTCTTTAGATATTCTTGAATTTCTAGAATGTGGTCAATCATGTCAGCTGTGATGATTCCATCTTTGTTTTTTCATTCCCAATTTTTATAGTAATTCTTTTGTTTACTTATCTTGTTTTGGGCTCTCCATTACCAGGTTGAATGGAAGTGGGTGGTGATAGTGGCAAAGTTTTCTTGTCCTTGGTTTTAGAATTACATTTTCTAAAATTTCACTCTTAAGTATGTTTGCTGTAGATTTTTGGTAGCTAGGCACTATTTATCATTTTAAAGAAGTTCCCATCTATTCTTAGTTTGCTAGCAGTTTTAAACATTCTTCAATGTTGAATGTCATTTATACTTTTATCTTCCTTTGAAAAGATGAAAGTAACGAACTTTTAAAAGAACTTTTAAAACATTTCTCTATTCTGTGAATATTTTTGATTGCAGGTACTTATTGAGAGTGAGCAAATGAGAAAAGAAGCTGATGACTCAGGCCCACTCACTGAACTGGAGCACTGGAAGCGCATGTCAGCCAAATTCAATTACATCATTGAACAGATTAAAGGGCCGAGTTGTAAGGCTGTCATAAATGTGCTTAATGTTGCACACTCCAAACTGTTAAAGGTAAAAGGCCTGTATTTTAAAGTTTGATATACTTCAGAACAACCAACTAGAAAATTATTCTTCTTGAACTGCTTCTTTGCATCATATATGAACATCATGTGTGCAGAAGTATTCATCTTTGAGTAAGGCTTTCTCATATAATAAGCTATTTCCAGAAGAGGGAAATGAAGTATAGAAATGAAGATTTAGTCCTCAATATTTTGCACACCCATTTAAACAGTACTACTATAAAATGATTGTTATTAAAAAAAATTTTTTTTGAAGTTGTAAATCAACAGAGGCTTGTTGAGGTCAAGAACTACATGAGAAGTCAAAAGCAAAAATGCCTTCTCTTCATACATTTCACTTTTTCCTAGAGGTTATCTTTATTAACAGTTTAGCTTGATTGTTTCCAGTTCCTTTTCTTTTTCTTTACTCTTCCTTAAAAAATTATATATTTAGCCCTAGCCAGTTTGGCTCAGTGGATAGAGCATTGGTCTGCAGACTGAAGGGTCCAGGGTTTGATTCTGGTCAAGGGCACATGCCTGGGTTGTGGATTGATCCCCAGTGGGGGGCGTGCAGGAGGCAGCCAATTAATGATTCTGTCTCATCATTGATGTTTCTATCTCTTTCTCCTTCTCCCTTTCTCTCTGAAATCAATATAAAAATATTTTTTAAAAATAAAAAAATATAGAAAAACATGTCTTTATAGCAAACTAGAGGCCCGGTGCATGAAATTTGTACATGGAGG
This sequence comes from Myotis daubentonii, assembly GCF_963259705.1. Taxonomy (NCBI): domain Eukaryota; kingdom Metazoa; phylum Chordata; class Mammalia; order Chiroptera; family Vespertilionidae; genus Myotis; species Myotis daubentonii. Next base: position 90,037,749 of record NC_081845.1, on the reverse strand, counting down.
GAGCGGGGCAGGTCCCTCAGCCTGACCTGCACCCTCTTGCAATCTGGGACCCCTCAGACATCCTTCTCACAATCTGGGACTGCTGGCTCCTAACTGCTCTCATGCCTGCCTGATTGTCCCTAACCACTTGCCTGCCTGCCTGATTGTCCCTAATGGTTCACCTGCCTGCCTGATGGCCCCTAAACCCTCTGCCTGCCTGCCTGATTGCCTCTAATCACTCACCTGCTGGCCTGATCATCCCTAACCACTCTGCCTGCCTGATTGTCCTGAACTGCTTGCCTGCCTCCCTGATTGCCCCTTACCACCTCTGCCTTGGTGCCCACTGCTGCAGCTTCATCCAGAAGGACGTCCAGAAGGTCGTTCAGCTTTCCGGTTTAATTAGCATACTATGCTTTTATTATTATAAATAATACATGATTTTTTGTAAGAGATTTAAACATTGCAGATAAAACAAGTGTCTGTCTTTAAAAATTAAATTTATTGGGGTAACATTGGGTAATAACATTATAAAGTTTCAAGTATACAATTCTATAATGCATCATCAGTATATTGCATTGTGTGGTTACCACCAAAAGTCTAGTTTCCTTCCCTCCCCATATATTTGACCCCCTTTATACACTTTATCCTCCCTGACCCCCTTTCACCTATGATAACCACCATACTGTTGTCTATGTTTGAGTTAAAACAAGTCTCTCTTTTTTTTAAAATTAAATCTTTATTGTTCAGATTATTACATTTGTTCCTCTTTTTTCCCCCCATAACTCCCCTCCTCCCAGTTCCCACCCCACCCTCTGCCCTCATTCCCCACCCACTGTCCTCATCCATAGGTGCACGATTTTTGTCCAGTCTCTTCCCGCATCTCCCACACCCCTTTCCCCCCCAAGAATAGTCAGTCCATTCCCTTTCTATAAAACAAGTCTCTCTTAATCACACACCTTCCCACCCCTTAACTCCTGGTCCTGAATGATAAGTACAGAGAGATAACCGTAATTTTTTATTTGTTGGTTTTTAAAAATCTTTATTGTTGAAAGTATTATAGATGTCCCGTTCTTTCCCCCATTGACTCTCTCCAACCTGCTCCCACCCCCTCCCCAGGCTTTCACAGCACTATTGTTTGTCCATGGCCTATGCATATACGTTCTTTGGTTAATCTTCCTCCCCCTGCCTCTACCTGTCTCCCTCTCCCTCCTTCTGAAATACATCAGTCTTTTGCATGCTTCTATGTCTCTAGATCTATTTTGTTCATCAGGTTATTTTGTTCATTAGATTCCACATATGAGTGAGAACATGTGATACTTGTCTTTCTCTGACTGGCTTATTCTGTGATATTTATATACTAGAGGCCCGGTGCATGAATTCATGCACCAGTGGGGTCCCTTAGCCTGGCCTGTGGGATCGGGCCGAAACCGGTTCTTCGACATCCCCTGAAGGGTCCTGGATTGTGAGAGGGCACAGGCTAGGCCGAGTGACCCCACTGGTGCACAATCAGGGCTGGGGAGGGACATGGGAGGGTCCCAGGGCGTGTCCAACCCCTCTTACTCAGTCCCAATCAGCCAGACCCCAGCAGCAAGCTAACCTACCAGTCGGGGCGTCTGTGCACGTTATAGCAACTGGTCGACAGGTTGACTGTCTGCCCCCTGGTGGTCAGTGCACATCATAGTGAGCGGTTGAGTGGCCTTAGCATATCATTAGCATATTATGCTTTGATTGGTTGAATGGCCAACCAGATGACTGGACACTTAGCATATTAGGCTTTCATTATATAGGATGAGTATACTACCTACATATAAAATTACATAATTTTGTGTTTCTGTTTTTTATAACATAGTGTCATAATGTATTATTCTTCAATTCCCTCTTCTCCCAATAGCATATTTTTAAAAATTTTTATTGTTGAGAGTATTACAGATGTCCCCTTTTTTCTCCCCACTGCCCTCCTGCACCCAATTCCCACCCTGCCCCAGGCCTTCAGCACCCTATTGTCTGTGTCCATAGGTAATGTATATATGCACATAAGTTCTTTGTTAATCTCTTCCTGCCCCCTGCTCCCCACTTACCTCTGAGATTCCTCAGTCTGTTCCATGTTTCCATGCCTGTGGTTCTATTTTATTCATCAGTTTATTTTGTTCATTCCATTTCTTGTTCATTTATTTTGATTTTTACATTCATTTGTTGATAGATATGTATTTATTACCATTTTATTGTTCATATTTTAATATTTTTTTCTCCTCCTCCTCCCTGGTGTGACCTAGTGGTTGAATGTCAACCCATGAACCAGGAGGTCACAGTTTGATTCCTGGTCAGGGCACATGCTTGGATTGCGGGCTCAATCCCAAGTAGGGGGCATGCAGGAGGCACATGATCGGTGATGTTTCTCATCAATGTTTCTATTTCTCTATCCTTCTCCCTTCCTTTCTGAAATCAATAAAACTATATTTAAAAAAAGAATACCCTTCAACATTTCATGTACTAGTAATACTGGTTTGGTGGTGATGAACTCTAGCTTTTTCTTGTCTGTGAATCTCATCATCTGACTTTCAATTTTAACTGATAGTTTTGCTGGGTAGAGTAATTTTGGTTGTAGGTCCTTGCTTTTCATCACTTTGAATATTTCTTGCCACTCCCTTCTGGCCTGCATAGTTTCTGTTGAGAAACCAGATGATAGTTGTATGGGTGCTCCTTGTAGGTAACTAACTGCTTTTCTCTTATTGCTTTTAAGATTCTCTCTTTGTTTATAACCCTTTGCATTTTAATTATGATGTGTCTTGGTATGGGCCTTTTTGGGTTCATCTTGTTTGGGACTCTCTTTCTTTCACCAGGTAGGGGAAGTTTTCTATTATTATTTCTTCAAATAGGTTTTCAATATCTTGATCTGTCTCTTCTCCTTCTGGCACCCCCATGATGAGATGGTATGCTTGAAGTTGTCCCAGAGGCTCCTCACATTATCTTCATATTTTTGGATTCTTTTAGTTCTTCTGATTGGGTGTTTTTGCTTCTTCATATTCCAAATCACTGATTTGATTCTCAGCATCTTTGACTCTGCTGTTGATTCCCTGAAATAAAGAGTAAATCATTCTTTAATTCAGTTAATTATGCTTAATTTCTGACTGGTCCTTTTTCATGTCTTTGGTATTCTAAGATCCTTGAGAGTCTCACTAAACCCACTGAAGCTCTTATTAAGATCTTTGAGCATTCTTATAACCATTGTTTTGAATTCTGTATCTAGTAGTTTGCTTGCTTCTACTTTATTTAGTTCTTTTTCAGGGGCCCTCTTCTATTCTTTAATTTGTGATATGTTTCTTTGTTTCCACATTTTGGCTACTTCCCTGTGTTTGTTTCTATGTATTAGGTAGAGCTGCTATGTCTCCTGGAATTGGTAGAGTGGCCTTGTGAACTAGGTGTCCTGTAGGGCCCAGTAACTCAGCCTCCCCAGTCACCTGATCTGGGCACTCTAAGTGCGCCCCTGTGTGGGCTGTGTGCATTGTCTTGTTGTAGGTGAGCCTTGATTGTTGTTGGCATCACTGGGAGGAATTGACCTCCAGGCCTATTGGCTGTGAGTATTAGCTGTGACTACAGCAGAAGAGCTGCTGTTCAGGAGACACCCCTATGGAGCAGGAGCTGCTTCAGTGGGGCTTTGGTGCTTACTGAGTCTGCCTCTTAAATGTGTCACTCATGGGTGTGTAGAGTTGTAATCTGGGGTGGTCTGAAGCTGTCCAACAGGTGCACTGGCTCTGGGGCCTCCCAATAGGAGCTGCAGAATGATCTGCAGGTGGCTGCTACTTTTGTTGGGCTTGGAAGTGCCCAGGCGAGGCCCAGCTGTGAAGCAAGGCGGGCTGGTGCTAAGGCTGGGTCTTGGGCCTTTTATTGATAGATTTGGGGCATGCTGACCCAAGCTGTTGCTTGTTTGAGAGATTTAGGAAAAAGTGAAGCCTGGGCCAGGACAGGCCATTCATATGGAAAAACTGCTGCTAACAGCTTGGGTGGGACTATAACTTGGGTAGGGCAGGGTCTTAGAGAATCATCAGGGTGGAGTGAACAGTGTGAGTCAGGTTGATGGAGACTCAGATACAGCAACTGCCAGTTAGCTCTGTGATGGGGGAGGTCTCAGCATAGGAACTATGACCCCTTCAAGATGCTTTTCCTTGGAGAAAGCCACTCCTGAATTCTTGCCCCAATGCTAGAAATTCTTGCCCTCTCCATATGTCCCTTGGTCCCCCCAAGCCACCGTCCCAGCTCTGGAGCTCAGGCGGAGCAAGTCTGAGTAAGTCTGTGTACTAGCCCTTTAATAGTAATCTGGGTCTCCAGTAGTCTCCTTGCTACTCAGCCACATCACTGCTGATTTTTTTACAGCCTGAAGTTATGGGGACTTCTCTTCCCAGCTCCGGAACCCTGGGATGGGGGCCTGGTGTGGGGCTGGGACTCCTTGCTCCTCATGGGAGGCCTTTGCTGCCAAGATATCCATCCCAATTAAAAAAATGCCACATGTGGGTGTCAGAGCAGTCTGTTTTGCCCCTACACCCCTCCTACCAGTCTCAATGTGCTTTCTTCTTTAGTTCTCTAGTTGTAGGACTTTCATTCAGCCAGATTTCAGGCAGTTCTGAATGATGGTTACTCTGTATTTTAGTTGTAATTTTGAAGTGGTTGTGGAAGGCCATGAGTACTGTATTTACCTATGCTGCCATCTTCCTTTCCTCCCCAATATCATGTCTTAGAGAGTTATGCTGGTCAGACTGAGCTGTGTAGTTTTCCAGAATGTTAATACACTAGGTTTTATCTAATAATTTTCCTATCCTATATAATAAAGAGCTAATATGCAAATGGTTGTCACACCCTCATGCCATCACGCCATAACGGCTCAGACACTCAACACTGGGGAGAGAGGAATACCAGCCAGGCACAAGTGAGCTTGCAGAGAGGAATGGGGACCAGCCCGGCTGCGTCCCAGGAGAGGGACAAGCCGCCTTCCCCATGGTCCTGGGCTCCAGCAGGTGTGCCTGCACCTGTGGCCTGGGAGAGGGACAAGCTGCCTGCCCTGTGGTCCTGGGTGGGCGCCTGCGGCTGTGGCCTAGAAGAGGGACAAGTGCCCACCCTGTGGTCCTGGGTGCTTGCGGCTGCGGCCTGGGCAAAGCTGCCTTCCCATGGTCCACTGCGGCTGTGGTTGGCCCGGGCGAAGCTGGCCTGGGTTCTGGGTGCCCGCGACTGGCTGGAGGAGGGAATCGTGGGTCCTGGGTGTGGGGTGACGTAGAGGTGATTAGGGGCAATCAGGCAGGCAGGCAGGCAGGCGAGTGGTTAGGGGCCAGTGGTCCTGGATTGTGAGAGGCAGTCGGACATCTCCCAAGGGGTCCCGGATTGGAGAGGGTGCAGGCTGGGCTGAGGGACCCCCCCCCCCGCATGAATTTTGTGCACCGGGCCTCTAGTCCTATCTAATAAAAGAGAAATATGGTAATTGGCATACGACCGCTACCCTTCCCATTGGCTAATCAGGGCGATATGCAAATTAACTGCCAGCCAAGATGGCAGCCGGCAGCCAGGCAGCTTAAACTGAACATGAGGCTTGCTTGCTTCAGTGACGGAGGACTGCAACGTTCCCTGCCTGCCTTGCCGGCCTCTGAGCTTGGAGTTTAAAAAACATTGTAACAAATATAGAAGCTAAACAAAACCCCAGAAACCTGCTTTCAGCCGGCCGGGATCTCAGAGCTGGAGTTGATACAGAGTTTTGATTATAGAACTGAAACAAACCAGATACCTGTTTTCAGCAGCTGAGGCCTCAGAGCTGGAGCCAAGCCTCAGAGCTAAAGCTGGCCCAGAATAAAAAAGAAAAAAAGGAGCAGTTGGGAGCTTCAGTCCCAGCCTGAAAACAGCCCTCAGCCCCTCACCCAGACTGACCAGGCACCCCAGTGGGGACCCCCACCCTGAAGGGTGTGTGACCAGCTGCAAACAGCCATCATCTCCTCACCCAGGCTGGCCAGGCACCCCAGTGGAGATCCCCACCCTGATCCAGGACACCCTTCAGGGCAAACCAGCCAGTCCCCACCCATGCACCAGGCCTCTATTCTATATAGTAAAAGGGTAATATGCCTCCCAGCACCGGGATCAGCGTGACAGGGGGCAGCGCCCAAACCCCTGATTGCCCTGCGGCTCTGTGTGTGACAGGGGGCGGGGCCACAACCTCCCTATCCGCCCTGTTCTGTTTCTGACAGGGGAAACTGCCCCAACCCCCTGATCGGCCCTGCTCTGTGCCTGATAGGGGGGAGCTCCCCAACCACCTGATCGCCCTGCGGCCCTGTGTGTGACAGGGTGCGGCACCCCAACCCCCCCACCCCAAGGGCCCTGCTCTGTGTGTGATGGGGTAGAGCCATAACCTCCCCATTGGCCCTGCCCTGAGTGTGAGAGTGGTGGCGCCCCAACCCCCTGATCGGTCCTGCTCTGTGGGTGATAGAGGGTGGGGCCCCAACCCCCTGATCTGCCCTGTTCTGTGTGTGACAGGGGGCGGTGCGCCAACTCCCCTATCAGCCCTACTCTATGAGTGACAGGGGGGTGCTCCTCAACCCCCTGATGGGCCCTGCTCTGTGCGTGACAGGGGGGAGCTCCCCAACCCCCTGATGGGCCCTGCTCTGTGCGTGACAGGGTGAGCTCCCCAACCCCCTGATTGACCCTGCTCTGTGCGTTACAGCGGGGAGCTCCCCAACCCCCTGATGGGCCCTGCTCTGTGCGTGACGGGGTGGCGCCACAACCTCCCCATCGACCCTGCCTTGAGTGTGACAGGGGGCGGTGCCCCAACCTCCCAATCGGCCCTACCCTGAGCGTGACTGAGAGTGGCATCGCAACCTCCCAATCCGCTCTGCTCTGTGCATGACAGGGGGCGGCGCCCCAACTCCCTAATCGGCCCTACCCTGAGTGTGACTGAGGGTGGCATTGCAACCTCCCAATCTGCCCTGCTATGTGCATGACAAGGGGCGGCGCCCCAACTCCCCAATTGGCCCTGCTCTGAGCCCGACCAGGGGCTGCACCTAGGGATTGGGCCTGCCCTCTGCCACCCGGGAGCAGGCCTAAGCCAGCAGGTCATCTCCCGAGGGGTCCCAGACTGTGAGAGGGCACAGGCCTGGCTGTGCACCGGGCCTCTAGTTTATATATATAAAAGCCTAATATGCAAAGTGTCCCCTTGGGAGTTCGACCGAATGGGAGTTTAACTGCTTGCTATGATATGCGCTGACCACCAGGGGGTGGCGGGGAACAAAGAAAGGCCCTGGCCCTCAGCTGGCAGCCAGGGAAGGGAGGCCCCAGTGGCAGCCAGCAGCTTCTAGGGACCCTACCCATGCACAAATTTAGTGCACTGGGGCTCTAGTTTATAGATAAATAGGAAAGACAGCTTTCTTTCTTTTTTTCCCAACAGTGTTAACTGTAGGTGAGCCTTAATTGCTGTTGGTGTCACTGGGAGGAAATAATATGTAGCCTTAATATGTCAATTCACATACTATTTATTTCTCCTATTTAAAGAGTACAATTCACTGGTTTTTAGTATATTCACATAGTTGTGCACCCATCACCATAATCAATATTAGAACATTTTCATCATTTCATCACCTCAAATAGAAACCCTGTACACTTTAGCTGCCACCTCCCATTTTCACCCATCTCTCCCCTGTCCTGGCCCCCCCGGGCTAAGTAACTACCAGTCTACTTTTTACCTCTATTTGCCTATTATGGACATCCTATATAATAAAAGCATAATATGCTAAGTGTCCGGTTGTCCAATTGGCCCTTCAACCATTCAAAGCGTAATATGTTCATGATATGCTAAGGCCTCTCAACTGCTCGCTATGACGTCCACTGACTACCAGGGGGCAGATGCTCCGACTGGTAGGTTAGCTTGCTGGTAGGTCTGGCTGATTGGGACTGAGCAAGACAGGCTGGACATGCCCTGGAGCCCTCCTGCGGTCCCTCCTTGGATGCAACCTCCCTCATCATCCCTGGGCCCAATCGTGCACCAGTGGGGTTGCTCAGCCTGGCCTGTGCCCTCTCGCAATCTGGGACCCCTCAGGGGCTGTTGGAGAGCTGGTTTCGGCCCGATTCCTTAGGCTAGGCCAAGCAACCCCACTGATGCACGAATTCGTGCACTGGGCCTCTAGTTTTATATAAATAGAATAATCTTAATTGGCTTCTTTCACTTAAGATAATATTTCCAAGATTTATCCATGTTGTAGCATGTTTCAGCACTTCATTCCTTTTAATAGCTGATTAATATTCCATTGCAAATGATATCACATTTTATCACTTTATAGACATTTGGGTTTCTACTTTTGGCTATTGTGAACAATACTACTGTGAACATTCTTGTGCAGGTTTTTGCATGGAGATATGATGTAGGAGTAGAATTTCTGGGTCAGATGCTAACTCTGTATTTAAGTTTTTGAGGAAAATGGTTTCTTTTTATGTGTTAACAAACACTGCTGCAGTTAAAACTTCTATATGCATACATGCAAGTATTTCCCTAGGTTGTATACTCGGCAACTTTGTCAATACTTACTAACAGTTACACATTTTTCTCCAAACTGACATGTGGAAATGGCTTGTTGTATTTGCCTTTTCTTATTAATAGTGAAGTTGTCATTTTTTAAAGTTTATTGGCTATTTGCATTTCTTCTCTTGTGAATTAACTGTTTATATTTTTCCTCAATTTAAAAAACTCAGAAGTTATTTTATACAGATTCTGGAAGTTCTTTATTACTATTGCTATTAATCAGTTGTTATATATGTTGATGGAAGCAATCCACCATGGTCCCAGAGCATCTCTGGACAGTCTTGCTGGATTTGAAGTTCACTTTTCTGATAAGGAATATTTTCTTGGAATAATGTTCTGTTTTCATAACTTGACCCATACTTGAATGACCAGAATAATGTACATAGCTAACCTAGACAAGTCATTCCAAGTTGAAGCAGATCCAGTTTAAGCCTACAGACAGGATGTTAATTACCAATGGAATGAATCTTCACTTTAGTGCATTTAAAATATTTATAACTTTAAGTCTCAAATGATATAATAAAAAGATATATCAACCACCTTTAACTATCTACTACTTTAGTATATATATTGAATTTCTTGATTAAACTTTAGCATACTTATATATTTGGATGTGTCATAGAATTCTTATACATTTTCTTCTTAGAATTGGCGTGACTTGGATGCAAGAATCACAGATACAGCAAATGAATCAAAAGATAATGTCAGATATTTGTACACTCTAGAAAAAGTATGTCAACCTCTCTATAACTATGATCTAGTAAGTATGCTTTTAAAAGTGTAGCTTAAAAATTACCACATTTAAAAATAACTTAATATGTGTATATGGGAAAACCTTATACTGCAGACAAATTATTTAAAAGACCTATTTCCCTAATACATATCTATAATGGATTAAAGCTATATTATTTTACCCCACATTTAAATATAATGCATTATCATAAAGATGACCTCATTTGTGAATTAAACAAGACAGACATACTCGTTATCTCACAAGTGGCGTTCCATCACGTCTGTGGTATTCTGTACGGTGGAAGCAAGTCAGGCAGGCCAGTGCACACACAGGAGCAGGGGACTACAGGAGCTTGTGAATACCGTGAGGATCACCATCACTGGGGCCGTCTTTGAACCTACCTACCAGGTTAGAGATGAGGAAATCAAAACTCATGGTGACAGAGTGGCGTTGCCAGCATCACTCAGCTGGTCAGTGATGCACCTTCTAGTTTCCAACCTACTTTTCTTATAATATTTCCACAGAGTTCCTTTAAAGGACATATTAGCACTACCATTTCCTTCTATTTTTCTAAGTTTGTATTTGCTTTTGATTCATAAATTAACTGGCATTTCGTAATGTTTTATGTGAAGTATGAAAATGAGAGAACCCTCTGTCCTTTCTTTAGATGGAGAGGGGAAATCAAGGAAACCAGTGTTTGTTGAGAACCGGGGGCAGTTGTGGTTTTAAAGATGTCCACCGTCTTGAGAACCCTGGTCTTTCATTGTAGGCATTTCCATATACTTTCATTCTGTATTCACAACAGGACTAGGAAACTGAGCTTGAGCATTTCTACAAGTGTAAGTGATGCGACTGAATTTGAATCCAGCACTCTTTGACGTTATAAGTTGTATTTCCCCCCACCTCATTTTGCTGCCTCCTCAAGGTATTCTCTAAATTTATATGCTCTTGAAATAATTTACATTCGTGTCTGACACACATGTTCAGCATTCTCCATTTTAATCTTTGGAGAGATAGTCAAATCCTCCACATACATGGCACCATTGGCCATATAGCCTGGGTGACCAATCTTTTGGGGGTAGAGTTTCATCCTAGAGGCAGGGAAAGGGGAAGAGTCTATGTGCCATATCACTTATATCCGGAGAAGAGGGACGTGTAGGGATATTTCATATACATTCCAAGAGGATATTGGTAGCCAAGGAATTTCATGTGGGTGGTGAGGGAAAAGTGGGTTGAGAGTCCTGGACAGGTGCAGTTCTTACTGCCATGTGGGAATCCATCATCCATCAGGAAGCACCATGAAAGAGGATAGGAAGACTTCTCAGAAGCAGTTTTTTAATTGATTCCATACAAAGATGATGGATTTTAACTTATTTACAACTTCTTGTTGTTTACAAAGGGAATTATGATTTAAACTTTACTAGGTATTATGAGCTTCTAAAACCAGGTGAAACTGTTAATACTAATATCTACTGACAACAAATAATCAATTTGAACCTCGCTTTGATCATGAAACGACCAGAATGGGCCAGAATACACAGCAAAGTAATTTTGCTTCATGATGACGCACCATTACACACTTCAAAACCAGTTCAAGACACGTTAAAAGATCTTGCCTGGGAAGTATTAACCCACCCGCTGTATTCACCAGACCTTGCTCCTTCAGATGACCACTTGTTCCAATCGATGGCACAGGTACTTTCTAAGCAGCACTTCAAAACATACGAAAAAGTAGAAAATCTGGTCTCTGAATGGTTTGTCTCAAAACAGGAAAAGTTCTATTGGGACGGTATCCACAAATTACCTGAAAGATGGGGGAAATGTGTAGCCAGCAATGGACATTACTTTGAATAAAGCACTTTTGATGTTTCTCTTGAAATTACCAGGTTTTCTTTGATTACAAAGTCTGCATTATTAACTGGTACACCTAGTACTCTCTTCACTTCTACTCCTAGTACAGGCTCCTGAACTTCTGTTAGGAACCTTTTTAAAATCTGTTTCACATAAGAACATCTTAGGTGTTTCTGTGCATATGACCATGAGCAAAAAACCCCCGATTATATGGTGACAGAGAAATATAGCTGTTGCTTGGCTCACTCTAGAGATCAAGGACTTAATTCCTCCGCTTTATAACATGTGCAATTGAAATTTGTGTCTAAGAAAAATTAGCAAATTAGAATTATCACATGTCACAAGCACTTGGGGTTACTCACAAGAGTTGAGGAAGCAAATATTAAATACACATATACGTAATGCCTACTCTAGAAGGTCTTCCTACAAGTGGCTCTTGATGTAAAAAATAATAGGTGAATGAAGATAGCAAGATGTTACCATCTTTCAAATCTGGTGGTGGGGATAGATGATCATTAGACTATTCTCTTCACTTTTCTATACATTTAAAACTTTCCAGTATAAAATATAAACGTGGGAAAAAAGATACAATAGTTTTTATTGTTAACAAGACTTCTAGATTTTTAAGGTCTACTGATTTCATCTTCTTGGTTCAACAGACTTGCTTAAAATCCCATAATTTTCACATCTTTTAGTGCTGGTGTTCTTTTCATCCAAGTAATTGATAACACTTTGTTCATTTGTTCTAGCTGTGGATATACATTATTATTATTGCTACTACTATTTTATTGTTATTGAGCTTTTTACATTCTCTGATGTAGGAATGTGCTTCCCCCCTAATACACCCACTATTTTTGTAGTTTCACAAATTCTTTTTTTCTCACTTTCTTTCTTTTTATTAAAAGCAACCAACAATTTCTGTTTAGTTTGTCACTGTCATTTGAGCAGGAAAAGTGCAGAGGACTCATGCTTCCATTGCTCGTTGATAAATTTTATCATCCTGGTATTACACTTTAGGCATATCTACTATTACACATTTTACATATTAAATGTCTGAGTACTGTGTATAAATGGGTAAGAACTATGTCAAGCAGCTACTATTATAAGTAACTAGAGGCCTGATGCACGGAATTCGTGCAAGAGTAGGCCTTCCTTCCCCCGGCTGCTGGCACTGGCTTCCCTCTGGCACCCAGGACCTGGGCTTCCCTTGTAGCCCTGGCTTTGTCCAGAAGGTCATCCAGAAGGACGTCTGGTCTAATTAACATATTGTGCTTTTATTATTATAGATGATATTTAAAATTCAGATGAAGGGCATTTTCCTGATTGATCCATTTGTTGCTGTCCCTAAGCCTTCTTTATTGGAGTTAGGGGTGCTTTGTATGCTTGCCTTGTTGAGGGTGGTAGGGATGCCTTCTGGGCACATTTTTTTATTAGAATTTTTTTTGATCTACAGATGATACATCTAATATGAATTCTGACATATAAGGTTAACTATGAAATAATGTTAATGTTCATAAGCCGCATACAATTGATTTAATTATGTCTTTGTCACACCTCATACCTGGGACATACAGTACATGATTTAGTAGTAGTTCTTTCTGGTCTTATTTATTCCATTACCATTTTAAAAATCATTGCTATATTTATATTGTCTTAGCAATGAACAGGCATGCTCCTTGAGGGAGGGAGTGCCATTGCCCTTATCTGTTCTTCCATTGTGATTTGCATCATGGGGAAAAGCAGGCCTCAGTCATCTCAGGCACAGAACTGGGGTTATGCTATAGCCCAGGGACCTTGAACAAGGTACTTAACTTCCCTGCCTCTCCATTTTGTCATGGGAAAAATGGGGATAACAATATTTTATATTATAGGTCCTAAAACATTTTTTTAAATTACATTTTAATATCTCTGCACTGAGAGAACATCTTTCAGTCAGTTGAGTTTTATGAATCATTGTGAATGTGACTCGACACTTGATTATTAGTTCTCTCGAGGGGTAGAATTTGTTCTATTTTATTTTATTTTATTTTATTTTATTTTATTTTATTTTATTTTATTTTATTTTATTTTATTTTATTTTATTGTACCATTGGTGTGAATTCAGACTGCAGTGAATGAGTGCCAGCTTGTGGTACAAATTCTCAGGGGAATTCATTTTCCCTCCCTCCACTAGGAGTGGGATTGGGATATACAAGGTTTGTTCCTATCTTTTTCTCCACGGCTCCTCTGTTTCATCCTTACCGTTACAGAGCGGGTGGAGCCATTTGGTGGCTTAGTTTTATGTGGGAGTGAGATGCCCTTTTCTTAGTATCATGTAAAGTAGTGGGACAGTACCGTCTTGCAACCAGTGATGTCTTAGCTGTGATGAAATCAAACCTACCTTAAATGGTCATTGTCAGCATAAAGCGCCTGGCACACAGTAAGCACTGGGTACACATTAGCAATTGTTTTATCTGTGTGTGCACTTGTTCTGCTCTGCTCTGTGCTGTTCTGCTGTTTAACTTGTTTGTGTACGTCCCTTGCACTCTGCCGTGACCTCCTCCAGAATAGGTTCTGAATTTGTGGATTTTGCCTAATATTCTCAGTACTTAGTGGCACTTAGTATGCTTGCTGCATGGTGAATTGAGTGGAACACATGGAAATGAGTACTAGTCTAATCTCTGTTTTTAACTAGCTTACTGGCCCAGGTAAGTCACTTTACCCCTCAAAATATCAGTTTCTTCACCTTTAAAAAGAGCAGCTTGAACGATTAATCCTTAAAATAACTTTCACCTCTAATATTTTATTTTTGAATAAACGTTTAAGCAACAATAATACTAAATTCTCTTCACCCAGCTTCTCCTGTTAGCATTTTGAGTTTCTTTGGCATATTCGTCAAAACTGATGTCCTTTTTCTGTTCCAGGATCCAGTCTAGGATACCACATTGCCTTTAGTAAAATCGGACGTTTATGTATGTTTAGAGTTTTGAATATTATAGGATATTGGTTATTAAACTTATAAGTATACGAGGGAATTCACTTGATACATTTCAATTTTAGGTTTCCATGGCCCATGGAATACAAAATTTGATTAATGCCATCAGAATGATTCACAGCGTGTCGAGGTATTATAATACCTCAGAGAGAATGACCTCATTGTTTATCAAGGTAAGTTTGTAAGGGAAGAAATCACACATGTAATTCTGTCAATAATGCTCTCCCTCTGAACCAGAAAAGGGAAATGGGAAGGTTGGTGCCTGTCGGAGTTTTGGATTTTAATACTTCCGGTGGACAGGAAAAGGAAGGTGTTGACTGGAGGCAGTTTTACTTAATTGAAAGGGTGCTTTTCTCCTTGTCAGAGGTAAGCCTCCAGGCTTTTTGTTTAAATGTAGATGGTGACCATATTTATCCTTTCCAAACACAGTAGTTTTGCTCAAGAGCTAAGATTTCTGTCCACTATTAACAATGTTTCTTTAGCTACCCCACCGGCACTGTAGTTTGTGTAAAATCTCTCATGTAATGCCTTATGGTTAATTATTTTAAATGATTTGAAAAATTGCCCAAGAAACATATGAATAGAATTTTTTTGTAAATGATTCAAGCAGAATATAAGTAACATTCTCATCTCAACTTTAACACCCCCTCCCCCCACAACTGATAGATGTAATCATTATGTTCTCAACAAGGCAAGAACCTTGGTATTCTTCCCTGTCACTTCTTTCTCTCCTTCATGCTGTTTATGTTCCATATTGAGATCTCTAGTTCCATATTGTTATTAATATTTTTTCAACATTATAAATCATCAAGTTTTCAGACTAAAACCTAAGTAGTGTTAGTTTCTTTGATTATCTCTGTTTTGTGATTTCCACATTTTCTTCCATTGTGGATTCATTACTTCTCTTTTTTAATTTGTTGATTTTTTAGAGGGAGAAAGAGAGAGATAAGGAGAGAGAGAGAGAGAGAGAGAGAGAGAGAGAGAGAGAGAGACAGAGAGGGAGGGAGAGAGAGAGAGAAATATCTATTTGTTGTTCCATTTATTTATGTATTCATTGGTTGCTTCTTGTATGTGCCCTGATCAGGGATCGAGCCCACAACCTTGGTGTACTGGGACAATGATCTAACCATCTGAGCTGTCAGACCAAGATGATTCATTACTTCTTTTGCCAAAAAAATTTCTCAAGTGGTTCTTTCCTCTTTCTTTTCTGTGTGTGGTGAATTCCCACATGTCAGAAAATACCTTCATTTTGTCCTCCCACTCAAATACTAGTTTCACTGGAATCCTAAGTTCAATGTATTTTCTTCTGGAACTTTGAGGATATTGCTGTCTAATACACAGTATTGTTGATGAGAAATTTGGTGCTAATCTGATTGTTTTTCCTTTGTAGGAATCATGTTTTATTCTCTCAGGAAGCTGTTAGGATTTTTTTTCTTTATCCTTGAACTTCTAAAATGTCAAAGTGATGTGGTTCTTTTTATATTTATCGTGTTCTATAGTTGCTGGGTTGTTTCAATCCAAAGATTTTTGTCTCTCCTTTTCCTGGGAAATTACCTCTTTTGTCTTTGATTATTTCTTACCCACTTGTTCATTTTATTCTCACCCTTTGAGTCTAACTTCCATTTCTCTTAACTATTTTTTTTTTTTTTTTGTCTATCTTTGTCTTTTGACCTTTCAGCTCACTCATGTGTTCTTAATTTCTGCCCCAAATGCTGGCCAATTCATCAATAGATTTAAAAAAATGTTGACAATAAAAATTTCAATTTCCAAGTTTTCTAATTGTAAAATCCTCTCATTTCTTTCTTATGAATTAACTAGAGGCCCAGTGCACGAATTTGTGCATGGGTGGGGTCCCTCGGCCTGGACCGTGATCAAGGCCTATTGGGGGGCCGGCCAGGGAGAAGGACCTTGGGAGGTTGGCTGGCAGCCCCCTCATTGGGGCCTGTTGAGGGGGCTATTAGAGGGGAGGAACCACGGGAGGTTGGCTGTGGGAGTGCACTGACCACCAGGGGCAGCTCCTGTGTTGAGTGTCTGCCTTCTGGTGGTCAGTGCGCATCATGGCAACTGCAGGCTGGTCGTTCCGGTCGTTCTGGTCATTCCGGTCGTTCTGGTCATTCCGGTTGTTCCAGTCGTTCTGGTTGTTCCGGTTGTTCTAGTAGTTCTGGTCGTTCGGTCATAATGGTCGCTTAGGCTTTTATATATACAGATTTGGTTAATAAAAGAGATTTTAAAAGATTTTACATATATTTCTTCTGTATTTCCTATCTTTGTTGAGTTTACTGCCTCTGTTACCAAGTTTGTACTCTTTAATTGCTTGACGATTCTTGGTTGTCTGGCCGTCTTTATATTTGAGGCTTCTAATTTGTCTCCCTGTTCTGTTTCTTGTTGGGGAGGGAAGTATGAATAATATTTTCTCTGATATGTTCTCCTGCTGTGCAGTAGCTACCTGGCACAGCCACACCTCTCCAAGACTGTGGTTCACATCTATAGCTTTGTCCTTTCAGCATGTGTCCCTTTGCCTGTTGCATAAGTTGCTCCAAATTCAGTGTGCAGGGTTATAACCAAAGGCCCCTCATGACATCTACCATTTTGAAAAGTTCCCATATTGTTTCACCTTCACAATAACCTTCTCCAGAACTGGGTTCTGGTTTTCTCTAACCTTTTTTTTTTTCTTATAGATTTGATCCCATATTCTTTTCATATTTTAAGAATTCCCCAACATTTCTGTGTGTCAGTCTGCCATCTTGATCTAACCTCTGGAATATTTAAATAGATATCTTGACTTTTTTCACTATTTGGGGGATATGATATTTGGTTTGCATGTTGAAGGATGGTGAAGAATCACACTTAGAGTAGATCAAGTCCTAATTAGTGCAGAAATAGACAAGTGGAAAATATAGTAGATTTTGAAATTTATAGTCCCAATTACATTGACTTAAATGTTGTAGGTAAACATGACTTTTTTTTTTTTACTGGAATGTACATTTCTTTGTGATTTATATACTGTGATTCACTACATAAGTTTACTATTTATCATTTTTATGCTTGTGATTTTAAAAATAAAAAAAATTTACTTCTCTACAGTTATTTTGGACTAATATTTATTTTAGGTAACAAATCAAATGGTGACAGCATCTAAAGCCTATATTACTGATGGAGGAATTAACCATGTATGGGATCAGGAAACACCCCTTGTACTAAAGAAAATTCAGGTTTGTATATGTATTTTTATTTATTTATTTTATTTTGTACGTATTTTTATTTTCACAAAGTAAAGCTTTCACCATTTGGCCCAATTTTGTTTATTTTATTAATGCACAAAGCATGTTAATTTTTATAAAACATTGAACAAAGTAGCCTGAGAGAGAGATAGAGAGAATCATTGATCGCTGACTCCTGCATGCCCCCCCTACTGGGGATTGAGCCTGCAACCTGGGGAATCAAACCATGATCTCCTGGTTCATAGGTCGATGCTCAACCACTGAGCCATGCGAGCCAGGCAATAATGTGAATTTTTAATGTTAACAGCAATAGTCCCTGTTGAGCGGCTGATGTGATCAGCTCTGTGTGAGAGTAGAATTTTTGAATTTTTGACTCCTGAACAAATGTCTCACCACCCTTTCTGCCCCTTCTTTTAATTTTTCCACAGGATTGCATTTTCTTATTTAAGGAATATCAAGCATCTTTTCACAAAACAAGGAAACTGATTTTAGAATCCTCAGGGGAAAAGTCTTTTGAGGTTTCAGAAATGTATATATTTGGAAAATTTGAAGCTTTCTGCAAAAGACTGGAAAAGGTAAGCATTGTGCAGCCATAACATCCACCCCCAAACACACCTCTCTGGTTATGTGGTACTTTACGTAGCACTGTGAGAATTATTGTTCCAGATTGCTCGTCTCACTGTTGGTACGACTCATATTACTTACTGCATTTTATTATATCTTATTTTTTATTCCTGATTAGTGTCTTCTGCCAGATACACAAAAGCTATGGCAAACTTTCACTCTTCTCCAAGTCTGCCTCCACCCAGGGAGCTTGAATTCAAAATCCTCTGCTCTTCACCATTGTGTTGGGCAAGAGGACGTGTGAGATGAAATGCCTGCAATACCTGCCAGAACCCGGTGGTCATGTCGTATCGGGGTGTGTGGGCACCTTCTCTTTCTAGGCCAGTGTACAGGGTGTATCCACAGACATGGTGTGGGTGATGTTTTTACTGGGCATACGTGGGTTAGAAACTTCTGTGCCTCTGATTCATTTGCTAAGACTGGCTGGGGAGGAGTGATACTGTTTTCTGGGTATATAGGCTGTCCATTCAGAGGCTTGTTGGAGGTAGCCTTTGAAAAGTCTACAAAGATATATCATTTAGGTATGATCTACTCCAGTCCCCCACCACCTTGCCAACTTTTTAGGTCCTGGTAATATTTAGAATCCTGTTCATCGTTTGTTGGAAGTTGCTGAGGCATTACATAGGTTGAAGGGCATTTTCTAGACATGTCCAAAGCCCATTTTTCATTTGTAACCCCTGACACAGTTAAGATAGGAAAGTATGTGTGATGAAGAGAAACAAGTACTGGATTGGGTCTACATACATACTTCTATGAGGCTGTTTTTGTTTGTTCCTTTAATAGCTTTATGGATCTATTAGAGGACCAGTGCACGAAATTCATGCAATGGGGGAGTTACTCAGCCCAGACTGCACCCTCTCACAGTCTGGGAGCCCTAGGAGAATGTTTGGGCCTAAGCCAGCAGTCAGACATCCATCTGGCAGTCTGGGGTTCTCGCAGTCTGAGACCCCTCGCTCCTTACCACCCACCTGCAGTGGAGGAGGGAAAGGCTCCCACCACCGCCACTGCGCTCACCAGCCATGAGCCCAGCTTCTGGCTGAGTGTTGCTCCCCCTGTGGGAGCACACTGACCACTAGGGGACAGCTCCTGCGTTGAGCACCTGCCCCCTGGTGGTCAGTGAGCATCATAGCGACTGGTTGTTCTGCTGGTCATTCCACCATTCAGTCATTTTGCATATTAGGGTTTTACTATATAAGATAATTCATACACCATACAATTCACCCATTAAGGTGTTTAAGTCAGCATTTTCTCATACATTCACAGAGTTATGCAACCATTTCTACAATCTAATTTTAGAACATGTTCATTCCCACTGAAAAAATCTCATCAGCAGCCACACTCCTTTCCCCCCTCCACCATTAATATTTCTGATTCTATAGATTTACTTGTTCTTCTGATGTGTTATTTTGTGACTGACTTCTTTCATTTAGCATAACGTTTCAAGGTTCATCTGTTTTAGCATTCCTTTTTGTTGCTGAATAGTATTCCATGTATGGATATACCATATTCTATTTATCTATTCATTAGTTGATGGATATTTGGGTTGTTTCCACTTTTTGGCTATTATGAACAGTGCTGCTATGAACATTTGTGTACATATTTTTGTATGGACTTATGTTGTTATTCCTCTGGAATATATGCATAGGAATGGAATGGCTGTGTCATGTGGCAATGCTGTGTTTAACTTTTTGAGGAGCTGCCAACTTGTTCTTCAAACAAGCTGCATCATTTCACATTTTCATACGCAACTTAAGGGAGTTCCAGTTTCTCCACATCCTTGTTAGCTCTTGTTATTATCTGTCATTTTAAATTTAGCCATCCTAGTGGGTGTGAAGTGGTGTCTTATTGTGGTTTTGATTTGCATTTCTCTGATGACTAATGAACTAATGATGTTGAACATAATTTCAAGTGCTTAATGTTCATTTGTAGTCCTTTTTTGGAGAAATTTCTATCCAAATTTTTTACACATTTTATAATTAATTATTTTTGTATTTTTATTATTGAGTTACAAGAGTTCTGGGTATAAGTCTCTTATATATGATTTGCCAATATCTTCTCCCATCCTGTGGATTATCATTTCAGTTTCTTTCTTCTTTGTCTTATTTAATCCTCACCTGAAGATATGTTTTAAGTTTTTATTGATTTTAGAGTTTAGTTTTGTTTTCTTCTCACCCTGGACATTTGTGGGAGAGAAGAGAAGAAGTGGGAAGCTGGTTGCTCAGGGGAGAGTTAAGGAACTAGAGGTAGAGGTGGGGTAGAGTCTTTACTCCTGGTGACACTGAGATGAGGGAATCATAGCAAGTTGAGAACTAGAGAGGATGCCAAGATTGGTGAGCAGAGGAGGAATTATAAATTGGCTGTCAATAGCGAGGGGTCAAAACTTGATAAAGAGAAAGCTGGTAAAAAAGCCGAGGCCAGGACAAACAAGCAGGAGGAGGGTCATGTTGGCTGACCATGACTGGCTTTTATATTGTTGCTGTGTGTATGGGGGTGGGGGGTCCACTGGCTAAGTTTGGGACCGACTGCTGTCCCTGTCTCTTGACCACCCATTATCCACAGATGGACAAAACAGAGGACATGTTCATGACAGGGATTTTGTCCCTGTCTCTGGCCATGGGGGTCAGGTGGTAAGGTAAGGGATAAAGATCAGAGTCTTAGGATAGAATAACAGAGCAAGTGGGTAGTTTCATTCTCCAATTTGCCTTTTAAAGTTTTTTTTTTCCCTTTAGTTTTTTGTTAAGGTGAGTGGAGTGTACGTATTAGTCGGAAGCCCAACTATTTCTCATTTTATATAGGGTGTACATAGCGTGCTGTGAATTCCAGGTGGCCCATGTGTGCTCCAGGCTTGGCCTGGCTTCTAGGGTGACAGTCGTTTTGGAAATGTACAGAAACAGTGACCCAAGAGTGACAGTTGTTCAGGAAGTGGTCCCTTTGGGTTGGCATGCGCAGGGACTTTGACTTCTGGTTCTGTGTTGTCTCCCCCGTGTGTAGTCTGTGGAGGACTCCCCTGAGAACAGGTTTGGTTTCTGTCTGGGCGTTGGACAAAGGGAAGCTTTGCCCAAGGGCCAAACAGGAAGCAAACCTGGAGAACTTTGAGCATTGTTCTCCAAAGCAGGAATCAGAACAGGGAATCACGAATGAAGATTAAGGAACTGAGTAGCCTGTGAACGTGAAAGGGTTTTTTTTTTGGTGAAGTAGGTGGTGTTGGTACATTGAGATGGAGGCAGCCATTTCTGCAACAAAGTCCAATTTGATGATCTCCTGAGGCTCTTCTGGGGTCAGAAGTGACTACAGTCATTCTTCAGTCTTCTTGGGCCTTCCCTCTACCTGAATGCAGGGGAAAGGAAAACGATGCGGATTTCTGCTGGTGCTACATATCAGAACTACATGTCAGAACTACAGTGAGGGCAGGGGCAAGAAGAATGGTACAGCTTCTGAATCCAGTGAAATAATTTTCAGAAAATTCTCAAGAATAAAGAATGAAATTATTTAGACATCTGTAAGGGCTTTTACTGAAATTTATTTCCCCCTCCTTTTGAAATATAATACTAGTATGATCAAATTCCAAGATATGCTCAAACATCATTGATTTAAATAGTTGAAGAATAGTACTGACTAGTGACAGGGATTTACCATCTATTTTATCTACTCTGGTTGGTTTTAGCTAAATGATCCTAGGGCCTGTTTCTTGGTCTGCTGTTTAATCAATAATTCCTTAAGAGTTTACTCCAGGGAAAGGTGCTACTATCCCATTTTAAAAATAAAATAACACTTCTCTTTTTAAGATTACAGAAATGATAACTATTGTGCAAACGTTCTCAGCCTTGAGTCATTCTACCATAGAGGGAATAGATATAATGGCAATAAAATTCAAAAATATATATCACGGGGTTAAGAAAAAGCAATACGACATTCTGGATCCAAGAAGGACAGAGTTTGACACAGATTTCTTAGACTTCATGTCAAAAATCAGTGCTTTAGAGGTAAGTAATTATACATACTTTTACTTGTAATTAATAATATTGGAATTCACACATTTACTATTTGTTATAAGTTACTCTTGCAAATGGATAAAAAATATTTGCTGGTGTGATTAATTTCTTAACTAGCCCACAAAATATTTTCTGTCTTTTTTAAAGTGAAAAAAGGGATATAATCAACAACCAACCAGTAGCCCCAAAGACTTCTGTAGTTGGGGGTCATTTTTAGTTTACATTAAAATTTGTTTCCGATTTTTGTTGTGTCAAGAAGCCAATGTCATTTTTTCAGTCCGAGGGAAAGTTCGTCATTTTTGCTCTTTGTTTTAGTGAGAAAAGATGCGAGGACGGATTAGGAAGGTGCCTCGCTCTCCCCTTGGCCTTGCACTTTATGGCCACATTCTCTCTGCATCCTAGAGGGCAACTCTGAGAGGCCCTCGTCCTGTTTGTCATAGCGTCTGGGGCACCAGACAGATGAAGGGTAGTTAAATATAATGCCTGGTACCATATTTCTCTCTTACCTTTGGGCTTATATGGCTTTAGTTACTCATACTAACTGAGGTTAACCCCATGGAAAGGCCCTCTGCTTGCTACCCAATGTCTGGGAGACACAGGGAGGGACAAGAATACACTCTGTCCACTTCCCAAGTCTGCAATTCTTGGCATGAAGGTGAGGAAAAATATATTTTCTTATTAAAGATTCTTTTAAAAAACTATATTATATGTAATCTGGGCAATATAAAAAGATAGATCCTAAAATTCTAGCAGCAGTTTTTCTTTTTGGCACAGACTTCCTTTCAGTTTTTGAAAGTGAGACTCTGATGTTATGATATATTAGAGTTATTTTAGTGTTTGGCTAGTCAGGCAGGGTGGAATTTTTGTCTAAAATGCTTTGTGAGTTATATCTTCATGGCAATGGGAATTTGGACTTTTTAAAAAAACTTATTGCCTAAATCATTTTTATGATTCTTTAATAAAGATTATATGTTGTAAAGGCTTTACTATGTGGTCTTAGATATAAATTTTAGCTCCCAGTATATTAAGAGGCCATATTAACTTTTTAATATTTTAAAAAGGTGTCAGTGTTTTAACTTACCTTCCTTTCCCAATGTTTGATTAACAATGTGTTTTAGGTTAGTAGACCATCTATAATAATAAAAGTGTAATATGCTAATTAGACTGGATGTCCTTCCGGATGTCCTTCTGGACAAAGCTGGGGCTCTGAGGGAAGCCCAGGTCCTGGGTGCCAGAGGGAAGCTGGTGTCAGCAGCTGGGGGAAGGAAGGCCTACTCTTGCATGATTTTCATGCATCGGGCCTCTAGTAACAATATATCTAAAAGTGAAAGTAATTTAGAAAGAGTGTTTCAGTTCCATTGGTACCAGGAGTTTGGAATTCACTGTTTGGGATGGTGTGAGTTTCAGAAGATATTTTCTTCTTGTTTCTCCTTGGCATGGCAAAGAGGTTTCTGGGAGCAGTGATGTTGGACAGTGACACCTGTTGATTCTGGGTGTCTATAGTGTCATCACATTGCTCTACCATATGCTTAGAAATGATAATATCCCAAAGAAATATGCTGGGTAAGGGACACTCACTCCTTTCAAAAATTCTCTAGGTCAGGAATTTCCCAAAACAACCACATATGTAATTTATAATTTTTCTAGTACCCAAAAGAATAATAGTTAAAAGAAGCAGGTAAAATTACTTTAATAAGATATTTTGCCTGGCTGGTGGTTGAGTGTCAGCCTATGAACAAGGAGGTCATGGATTCGATCCTTGGTCAGGGCACATGCTGGGTTGTGGGCTCAATCCCCAGTTGGGGGTGTGCAGGAGGCAGCCAATTGTTGATTCTCTCTCATCATTGACGTTTCTATGTCTCTCTCCCTCTCCCTTCTTCTCTGAAATCAATAAAAATATATTTTAAAAAATAATATATTTTATTCAACCCAACATATTAAAAATACTAACATTTTGACATATCATCAATATAAGAACCGTTGAGATATTATGCATTCTTTTTCTGTACTAAGTCTCTGAAACCTAGTGCATATTTTATACGTACAGCGTACCTCACTGCGAAGTAGTGCGTGCCAGTGGCCATCGCACTGGGCAGTGCGGTTTTAGATGCGTAGGTGGTAGGCGTGTTGAAGGCTATATTGATTCTGTAGGAAAATCATTAAATGTTGTTAAACAGAACTAATCTCTTAATGCCAAGATCATTAAATATCAACATTTTATTTTAGGTACAAATACAGGCCTTTATGAACAGTACTTTTGGAAAAATCTTATCTTCTCAGCAGGCTCTTCAGCTGCTTCAAAGGTATTTATAATCCATTAAGCAGCATGATTTCTAGTTGGCATGACTTTATATCTGCAAATACAATTTCAAATAAGATGTTCTTGGAAATCTCTTCTAGGTAAACTTTTTAAAAAGATTTTAAATTTATCTTTATCGTTGAAAGTATTACAGATGTCCCTTTCCCCCACCAAGATTCCCTCCTCCCCACTCCCATCCCCTCCCTCCGCGGGCCTTAACTGTACTACAGTCTGTGTCCATGGGTTATGCGTATCAGTTCTTTGGTTAATCTCGTTCTACTCACACCCGTTCCCTCGGAGAATCGTCGGTCTGTTACATGCTTCCATGCAAGATTCTTTCTTTGTCTTTAAGGCAGCTTCTTTTGTTCATTAGATTTCACACAGAAGTGAGATCACGTGATATTTGTCTTCCTCTGACTGGCTTATTTCACTTACAGAATACTCTCTAGGCCCCTCCATTTCTTAACCTCCACAGGTTAAGAGATCCTACTTTTTCACCGCTGCATGGGATTCCACTGTGTAATGTACCACAGCTCTTTTATCCACTCATCTACTTTTGGACACTTGGGCTGTTTCCACATCTTTAAAAACCAAAACAAACTGAGTGAGGCTTTCTCTCCCACCGGCTCTGGTCTCCCTGGTGGCCAGAAGCTCTGCTGCCTGTCACAGCTGGATGTTATGTGGGTCACTGTTCCCAGCCCGGTTACTCTGGGCTGCAGAGTCCAGCCTGTGTTCCAGGCCTTGATCTTCTCGGGGGAAAAGCCCTCCTGTAGCCAAGGGATCCCTCTGCACTCTGGGCCTGCCGCCCGAGGACGCGGAGTCAGCCCCTCCTGCGACGTCGCCCTTCCTGTCAGTCTCCAGGTGTTTGCTATGTCTCCCTCTCAGCTGGACCTTAGTTGGTAATTACGGATGAGTGTTTCCCAATTTAGTTTTATTTCCAGTCTGACCGTGGGATGAGGTGCAAGATTTGGCCACCATCTTCTCTCTCTTCTTCTAGGTAAACTTTTGAACTCATAAACATTGCTCTTTCAGTTACCATTTAATAGAATGGTAAAAATTTGAAATATATTTTTCACTGAATTTTTTTGTAGCAGTCTTTCAATAAGAAAATGAAATATTTTGCATCCTTCCCCCAGCTATATGATATATTTGAGGTTGGTTTCATAGGTGTTATTGGAAAGGGAACAATAATGTTTACTTCTGCATGTTGAAAAGATTTTGTTTGGACTTTTAGAAAAAAGTGCAATTAAGAGTAGCAGATCTCCAAACTCCCATTTTCTCCCCTGAGTGCCCCTGCCGCTCCCGTCCCTCTGTTCCTGGCAACAGTGACTTCCAAAAGGGCAGGAAAGCCTGGACGAGAGGGACGAGCTGGACTCGGGGCTCTTTGCTTCCAGCTCGGAAAGGGCTCATGACCATGTTAGGGACCCTTTGGGAACCCTCTCATGACAGCCCGTGGTTCTGGGCTTGGGCCCAGCTTCGCTGTAGTTCCGTGTCTCTCTAACTATGGATGATATCAGTGAGACCTTACCTTATGAGAACATCATAAGAGTCAAAACAGATAAAGTGGTTTTAACGCGTGACAGATGGCAGGTTCTACTTTCTTAGTTGATTTCTCTCTGTCTTTTTCCTTCTGTCTTTGCCCTCCCCCCACCAACCTATAATATACTGGTGTTAATTCACTTTATTATCAGAACTTTCTGGTTCTAGCCCTTCCTGTGCATCACTGGGTCTCTAAGTGAAAGTGATATTTGGCTGACCAAATCATTATTATAATATTATTATTCTGGCTATTTGGAATCATGTGACATTAATATTGGCAGAGGGATAGTCAGTGTCTCCCCTCCATCTTTATGAAGCCACTCCCCACTCACCTTTTCAATCTCAGTTTAATGTCACTTCATCAGGGAAGTTTTTCTTGACTTCCCAGACTTGGCTGGGTTCCCTGTTAATATGCATTCCTGGCACCCTGGTAATTTAAAAAATTATTTATCTAACTCTTCACCAATAGCTCCCTTTTCCATAAGATAACAGACTGCAAGAAGTCTGGAACCATACTTGTCTTGTTTCCACTGTATCCTAGCACATGTAGGAGGCCTGATGCGAATATTTGTCAAATGAGTAAAGGAATGGATTTTTAGGACTGCAGCAATTCTCAAGTATGTTTCTCATTTACTTCTTAATTCTTCACCTTCAATTACTCTTAGATTCCAGAAGCTGAACATTCCCTGTCTTAAATTAGAAATAAATCACACAATAGAGCGTATCCTTCAATGTTACGTGGCTGAACTCGAAGCTATTAAGAAGGCAAGTATCGTGTTTATAATAACGATAGGCACTTTAGTACAAAAGCAAAAGCATTCAGAAAGTATTTGCCGTGGTTATATTGTGCTAAGCAACTCGGGAGCAGTCCTGTCACTGCGAAATCCCTCTGACGTCCCTTCTCAGTGCGGGAAGGGCTGTCCGGGGATGTCACTGGGAGGCCAGGCTTACAGCCTGTGCTCTTAAGAACTGCCTTTGCGTGACAGCATTCATGCGTGCATCAGAAAGCCCATTAAGCCCATAGAAGTATGGGCTCTGGAGACTATTATGACAGGTATAATGTAGCAATGTGCTCCCTCTTTTGAATACTTCTTTAAAAATGGAAATAAAAGGCAGAAAAAAATATATACATGTAATGGGAAAGAAGGGTTAGAGATAATTAAGTGTCATATATTTTAAACATCATAGTTCCTGAATCTCGGGTTATTATCTCTGAAGGGCGTTTCTATATTTTTAACGACTACCTCCTTGGTATAAAACATGGCAATAATGGCAAAACATCAATACAAGTATAGCTTTATATATATTTTTTGCCTTTTTCACCGTATTGAATTTCAAACATTAATACCAGCTCTTTCATTACAGCTTTATCATTCTCAAAAAGATGACCCCCCTCTGGCTCGCAACATGCCCCCAATAGCAGGAAAAATACTTTGGGTGAGGCAGCTCTACCGCCGGATAAGCGAGCCCATCAACTATTTCTTTGTAAGCCAATGCTGACATTTATAATATGTGGACTAGGGTTTTGAAAACAAGAAATATATTTGATCTCATCGTATTTATGTCCAAGAAAGTAGTTAGAGCTCATTATTTTACGGGTGAAGAAAATTTAGTTTATAAGTATGCTTGTGAGACATTACGCCAATTGTTTCCTGTGTGGTAGATAAAACCCGTTTCATTACAGTTATCTCTAAAAGGGTGAATCTTAAACTTTGTGACTTTTAATACAACAGGACATTTTATAAAGGCTTTAAAAATTGTTTTGAAAACAAAAAAGTACAGGCCAAGTCCTGAGGTTGCTTCTGTGTATTAGCAAAGGGGAGGCTAGGTGCAGTCTCTTCCTGTATGAGAAACAGACCTAGAGCAGGGAACCATGAAGGACATTCATTCTCTGTGTCCTTAAGAGTGTTCGATTTCTGAAAAGCACCAGGACACTCTTAGGCCCTGTTGGAATTCTGAAATTGCCAGTTTGTCTTCTCTTTGTTTTGTTTTGTGGGTTTTTTTTGTTTTTTGCTTTGTTTTTTAAAGAGCCAGAGCTACAGAGTGGAGGTGGTTGGCTTAGTTTTGTGTCTAGTGCCTAAATTCAGAACAAAATGCTACCAAAATATAGTCTTGAGAGTAACATTATAATTCAAACGTTATTAAATATTGAGCCTTTGTTGTTTGTGTTTGGCTACTATCACTTATTTAACTGTTCTCAATATTCAAAAACATTGAAACGCTGGGCTTACACAGGGGCCAGGATGGAACTCCATTGCTGATGGACTGTTTTTGACATATGTGGATCAAAACATGAAACTTGCAATAATTTGCATAGAGAAATTTGGTTGTGTTCTTGGATATAGGGTTACTGTTTTTTTGGTGCTGGAACTTAGGACTTTGTCCTGATATCCACACTTCAAGGGAGATCCGTCCATCGCATCTTGTCCAGAAAAGTGGGAGGGAGGCAGCCGATCAATGGTGCTCTCTCATCATTGATGTTTCTATCTCTCAGTGCCTGGGGCTGGCTGCAGGGCGAGCCCTTTCTTTTTAAATCCTTTATTTCCTTCTCCAGTTTCCCCCTTCTCCACAATGTTTCCCTACTTCCATGGCTAGCTTGTACAGCCTTCCTCATCCCTGTTTTACTCTGAGGTCAAATCGGAATGGGTAGCACAATGATTTGATGCCATTTTAAAGACAAACAGCTTTTTATGATTTGCATGAAACGAGCAACAGTCTTTTAACATAAAGCTTTCTCTTTCCCTTAAAAAACAGAAAAACTCGGACATTTTGTCAAGTTCGGAAGGTAAGGCTGTCATTCGTCAGTATAACAAGATTTCCTATGTGCTGGTGGAGTTTGAGGTGGTCTACCACACGGCCTGGACCAGAGAGATCTCGCAGATACAGTACGGTGAGTGCGCGGCTCCGCTCCCCAGGGGTGTGAGGGGACTTTGGATGAGTTCATGGTTCTGGGGAAGTTTTACATCTCTTCCATGTAGTCTTATCATGGTTGCATTGAGATTTGGGGGTGATACAATTATTTATATCTTTATAGTTATTAATACTCTGATCTTTATGAGCAATAATCGTCATGACCTTAAAGTTGATTTGCTTAGATTAGGACTTCCTCCTGAAAAAAAGTATTCAAAAGTAAATATCAAGACTCTTTATAGATATTTTTCCATGGATTTAGGAAAATTTTCATATTTAGTTTTATCATGACATAGATTCAAATCTCAGTCCCAATCAGTGGAGAATTGCAGCTTCCCTCCCTCTCTCCCTCCTTCCTTCTCACCCTTCTCTTCCTCACTCCTCTCTTGTTCCCTCCCTTCCTTCCTTTCTTTTTCTATAACTGAATTTAACTTCAATTTTGAGCTCCAGTAAATTAAGAGTATTAGGCCTGCCTGGCCAGTGTGGCTAAGTGGTTGAGCATCAACCTATGAACCTAGGAGGTCACGGTTCAATTCCCCGTTAGGGTGCATGCCTGGGTCACAGGCTTGATCCTTAGTAAGGCATGTCAGGAGGCAGCCAATCAACGATTCTATCTCATCATTGATGTTTCTATCTCTCCCTCCCCCTGCCTCTCTGAAATCATTAAAAAATATATTAAAAAAAAAAAGAATATTAGGGCTGGTCCAAGTACCTCTGAGGGTCCAAGTATCCTTAGGCACCGGGCAGAGTTAAGTGTGAGGCAGAGGATGGTGATTCTCAGCGAGCACCCACCCACGCTGGCATCATCTGGGGCAGGGGTCCTCAAACTACGGCCCGCGGGCCACATGCAAACACAAATATTGTATTTGTTCCCGTTTTGTTTTTTTACTTCAAAATAAGATATGTGCAGTGTGCATAGGAATTTCTTCATAGTTTTTTTTTTAAACTATAGTCCGGCCCTCCAACGGTCTGAGGGACAGTGAACTGGCCCCCTGTTTAAAAAGTTTGAGGAACCCTGATCTGGGGTGTTGTTGTTATTGTGTGGGCTCAGCTGTTGGCCATGCTTTGTCCTACCTTAACCTTAAGCTCTTATCTGTAACCTGGTGGAACCCTGGCCGTGTCCCCTGGTAGGAAGCTTTCTCCCTCCCACCCCGGGAT